>NC_037675.1:18733327-19057507 GCF_003255815.1 Theropithecus gelada | reverse complement strand
TGTTGAGTGCTTCCTTCAGGGTCTCTTGTAAGGCAGGCCTAGTGGTGACAAAATCTCTAAGCATTTGCTTATCTGTAAAGGATTTTATTTCTCCTTCACTTATGAAACTTAGTTTGGCTGGATATGAAATTCTGGGTTGAAAATTCTTTTCTTTAAGAATGTTGAATATTGGCCCCCACTCTCTTCTGGCTTGTAGAGTTTCTGCCAAGAGATCTGCTGTTAGTCTGATGGGCTTCCCTTTGTGAGTAACCCGACCTTTCTCTCTGGCTGCCCTTAAGATTTTTTCCTTCATTTCAACTTTGGTGAATCTGGCAATTATGTGTCTTGGAGTTGCTCTTCTCGAGGAGTATCTTTGTGGCGTTCTCTGTATTTCCTGGATTTGAATGTTGGCCTGCCCTACTAGGTTGGGGAAGTTCTCCTGGATGATATCCTGCAGAGTGTTTTCCAACTTGGTTCCATTTTCCCCCTTACTTTCAGGCACCCCAATCAGACATAGATTTGGTCTTTTTACATAATCCCATACTTCTTGCAGGCTTTGTTCATTTCTTTTTCTTCTTTTTTCTTTTGGTTTCTCTTCTCGCTTCATTTCATTCATTTGATCCTCAATCGCTGATACTCTTTCTTCCAGTTGATCGAGTCGGTTACTGAAGCTTGTGCATTTATCACGTATTTCTCGTGTCATGGTTTTCATCTCTTTCATTTCGTTTATGACCTTCTCTGCATTAATTACTCTATCTATCAATTCTTCCACTTTTTTTTCAAGATTTTTAGTTTCTTTGTGCTGGGTATGTAATTCCTCCTTTAGCTCCGAGAAGTTTGATGGACTGAAGCCTTCTTCTCTCATCTCGTCAAAGTCATTCTCCGTCCAGCTTTGATCTGTTGCTGGCGATGAGCTGTGCTCCTTTGCGGGGGGAGATGCGTTCTTATTTTTTGAATTTCCAGCTTTTCTGCCCTGCTTTTTCCCCATCTTTGTGGTTTTATCTGCCTCTGGTCTTTGATGATGGTGGTGTACTGATGGGGTTTTGGTGTAGGTGTCCTTCCTGTTTGATAGTTTTCCTTCTAACAGTCAGGACCCTCAGCTGTAGGTCTGTTGGAGATTGCTTGAGGTCCACTCCAGACCCTGTTTGCCTGGGTATCAGCAGCAGAGGCTGCAGAAGATAGAATATTTCTGAACAGCGAGTGTACCTGTCTGATTCTTGCTTTGGAAGCTTCCTCTCAGGGGTGTACTCCACCCTGTGAGGTGTGGGGTGTCAGACTGCCCCTAGTGGGGGATGTCTCCCAGTTAGGCTACTCAGGGGTCAGGGACCCACTTGAACAGGCAGTCTGTCCCTTCTCAGATCTCAACCTCCGTGTTGGGAGATCCACTGCTCTCTTCAAAGCTGTCAGACAGAGTCGTTTGCGTCTGCAGAGGTTTCTGCTGCTTTTGTTGTTGTTCAGCTGTGCCCTGTCCCCAGAGGTGGAGTCTACAGAGACAGGCAGGTTTCCTTGAGCTGCTGTGAGCTCCACCCAGTTCGAGCTTCCCAGCGGCTTTGTTTACCTACTTAAGCCTCAGCAATGGCGGGCGCCCCTCCCCCAGCCTTGCTGCTGCCTTGCGGTTAGATAGCAGACTGCTGTGCTAGCAATGAGGGAGGCTCCGTGGGTGTGGGACCCTCCCGGCCAGGTGTGGGATATAATCTCCTGGTGTGCCTGTTTGCTTAAAGCACAGTATTGGGGTGGGAGTTACCCGATTTTCCAGGTGTTGTGTGTCTCAGTTCCCCTGGCTAGGAAAAGGGATTCCTTTCCCCCTTGCGCTTCCCAGGTGAGGCGATGCCTCGCCCTGCTTCAGCTCTCGCTGGTCGGGCTGCACAGCTGACCAGCACCGATTGTCCAGCACTCCCTAGTGAGATGAACCCAGTACCTCAGTTGAAAATGCAGAAATCACCGGTCTTCTGTGTCGCTCATGCTGGGAGTTGGAGACTGGAGCTGTTCCTATTCGGCCATCTTCTCTTTCACTTATTTTAAAACTATTTCTTGAATATCCACTGCATAGTAGGCACTAGGTTTGGAGTGGTGATCCTTGCTCTTCAGCTTTCTGTGTGGTGGAAGAGGCTAATATTAAACACAGAACAATTAAATGATTACAAATAGTGAGTGCTCCAAGGAAAAGAAAAATGTGCTATTGTGGTTTAGATTAAGGGACCTAGGAAAGCTTCTTTGAGGAAGTGGCACTTGGGGTGTGCATGCAAGTTAGGTGACTGCTGGGGAAAATAACTTTCCAGATGGAGCTACAGCATGTTCTGGAGGCCAGAATGTGGGCAAGAGATGGGATGCTGGAACTCATGAAAGCCCATGTGATGATGTGGTGCCCTCCTAGTTGCATTTTAGAGGAAGCCACAGGAGGCTCTAGGAAATCGAGAATGAGCGGTTCTAGTGCATTTGTGAGTTGCCTAACAAGGAATTCTGCCTCTCGACTCTTGGCTGGTTTGCTCACCCTGGTGGAGCCCAAGGCTCCTTTGTACGTGGAAGCACTTCAAGAAATGACTGACTTGGCTATCAAGGAAGCACTGCCCTCTTGGTAATTCAGTGAGGGCATTGGAAAGTTGGGGGTAGGAGGCCAGTGAGCATAATATCACTGTGGGTCCAGAAGGACCGTGGCTCAGGTGATTGAGCTTTCTGGGCAGGTTGTTTTGCTCTGAAGGGTCCTTGGCATTTGGGAAGTGGGTTCTTTGGGAAAGAATGCCATTCTGATGATGGATCTAGGCCAAAAGAGAAGTATTTTGACTTTGTTCTCACCCCTAGGCCTATGGCTGGTTGTTTGAGCTCTCTCTCTCCCTCTCTCCCTCCCTCCCTCCCTCCTATCTTGAGGGACATCTTGGGCTTCTGTGAAACTGCAGAGGCCTCTGGAAGAGTGAAGGACACCTGAATGTAAACAGCCCTGGGCATATTGGAGGTGTTAGACACGTTTGGAAGAACCCCTGACTCCAGAGCCATACAGGGCCAAGGATGTGTTGTTTGCTAATCCTCTGAAAAGAGGACTGAAGGATTGCTTTATTCTTTTGTTAATTTGTTCATTTACTTCATTCTCTCATTAACTTATTCATTCAAAAACAATGACTAAACACCACCTGTGTTCCTGGTGCCCTTCTCAGCACAAGAGGTACAGAGGGGAGAGGGCTGTTCCCATCCTCAAACCCACCAGCGGTGGGGACATAACCTCAGGCCCCCATAGGGTGTGCTTGGTGCTTTGGGGGAATGGGAGAGAGGTGACTTTGTGTGAAAGTGATGAAGGTGAAGAGTGTGGGTTGCTAGTCACACAATGGCCTGGCCCCTTTGCATAGGTGGAGGAATTTCTGAGGTGTCTGAAGTTTCTCTTACTTCCTTGTCAAAGATGAAAAACCATCTGTCAAAAGAAACCATTCCCAGGATCCCAATGGGGGATTCCAGGTGCAGAGAAGCCCTCGATTTCTTTTCAGGCTTTTGTTTGCCCTGTCTTGCTCTGGTTAAAACATGAACATGTTAATGAATTTCTTCCCCCAAGCTATGTGTTTGGGGAATGTTCTTTTTTTTTTTTCTTTTCCATCAATTTAGAAGGTAAAACTGTCAAGGTGCTGTAGGCTAGTGTAATCTTTCAGCAGTAGACTTCGCTGAAAAGTGGTGGTGAGAAGCATGTGATAATTCTAAGCACTGGCATTTGTTTTTTGAGGATTTGCTGAATGTATCTTGGTGGGGCTCTGAGATGACTGTCCTCCCTGTGAGTCCCGCCACTGTCCTGACGGTGGTTACACACACACACCCTGATGTCCAGGCATGCAAGGGTGGCCTGCCTTGTCCACACCTCTTGAGGCAGGAAAGATGAGTATCTTATGGGCTAAACTGTGTCTCCCCCAAGTTCATAGGTTGAAGTCCTAACTAGGCCAGCACCTTAGAATGTGACTGTTTTTGCAGGTAAGGTCTTTAAAGAGGTAATTAAGTTAAAATAAGATGATGAAGGTGGGTCCCCTAATCTGATATGATCAGTGTCCTTAGATGAAGAGGAAATTTGGACACAGACATGTACAGAGGGACAACCCTGTGAGGACAAGAAGGCGACAGCCACCTACAAGCCAAGGAGAGAGGCCTGGAACAAGTCCTTCCCTGGTGGCCTTCTGAAGAAACCAACCCCACTGACTCTTTGATCTTGGACTTCCAGACTCTGGGACTGTGAGAAGTGAATTTCTTTCATTTAAGTGCATTGAATATTTATTAGAGGTTGAGACAAAGGTTTAAGGGTGATGCAAAATTAACCAGAAAATGTGGTGGTCTGCTTTATTTTCGGAGTATCCTGTGGCAGCCAGTCTGAAGCATTTTTACTGGACTAGACTCAGCTTCTGCATGATGCTAACTGGCATTTTCTCTATTTCTTTGTGCATGTACATGGTGGTCCAGCTTTGTTCTTCCCTGATGCAATGAATGTGCTTTCCCTTTTTTCTCCCTCCATTTGGAAGCCAGCTTTCCCTGGAAGTTCTATGCCGGTTCCTGGATGTGTGTGCCCAGCACGGTTCTTTCGTCCGGGGGGTGTTTAGGGGACTGATGAGTTTTTACATGCAAAAACATGTAAACACTCAGATGAGTTTCCCCCTCCCTCTGGGAGAGCACCCAATGCAGGGTGGGCCACAGAGTTGGGGCTTGACGAGGGCTTGCAGAATGACAGTTGTCCTTTCCCAGTTGGTATGAGTGCAGTAGAAGCCTCCTTCTTCCTGGCTGGGAGTCTGGAGCTGCCATCCTCAAATGCGGCTGGAAGGGGAGAGCAGTAGAAACCAAGGGAGGTAGTCCTCAGTGGGCCTGGGTTTCTTCATTTGTATGTTTCCATTTTTTCTCATTTCAAGGAAATCTTCCCTTGACTCTAGGACCTTCTAGCTGCATTCCTGTCTCTCTCCTCCCCAGACTTCTCCAAAGTTTGCACCATTTCCTCACCTCCCAAACATACATTCAGCCCTCTCAAGTCTGGTTTTTGCCTGCACCTGCCCCCAGGAGCACTCTCACTGAGAACCCCCATCCCCCGGCCCCAGCCATGACTCCTTGTTGTTCAGTCAGCCCCTCCTTCCTGGGCACTCTGCTGTGTTGCAGGTGTTATTCTGCCTCTCAAGACTTCACTTTCCCTGGTTCTTGGGATCTCATCCTCTGCTCTTCTCCTTGTAGCTTGGGCCTCTCTGTCTCTGTCTCTGTAGTGTTAGTCCCATCTCCTTTTATCTAGCCATGTGGTTTTGAGGTCTCTAAAGGATTGGTCTGGGACTAATGATTCCTGAATGCTGTGAGCTCTGAGGCGTTGGAATGAAGTATTCCCTTGCTTCTTGAGCTCCCAAGTCCGCACAGCCAGCAGCCAGCCTGACATCTCCACCTGGATGCTTCTAAAGCACCTGAAACTCAATTAGGCCAGAACTCACAATGCTTTCTTCCTACCTGGCCATGTTCCAGTGGTCCACAATTCAGTGACTGGTCCCCGCATTCATCCAGGTCAGTGAGGAATTATCCTCATAGCATTGTCCCCTCTTCCTTGCTAGTACCTATCACATGTAGAATGTTTAATTCTTCTGTTCATTTGGTTCATGTCTGCCTTCTAGATGGGGACCTACATTGTGGCAGTGCCCAAAACACATGGATTCTCAATAAATATTTAACTGAGTGAATATCTTTCAACTTCATCCATAGGCAGACGTGCCCTGCTTGGTATCTACATGGCTGTAACCATGCATGGGAAGGTCCAGCCTGGCTTCCCTACCTGGCCTGCTGTATTCAGGAGTACAGGCTTGGGTCATACCTCCTTTCTAGTAGGGCGACAGAGTTTAGACTCCAAATTTCATCAGGTCTGTTTTCATTTGGGATCTTAATCATATATCTGTAAATGCACACGTGTGCGCACGCACACACACACACCAGCCTCTAAACAAAAAACCATTATTTTCCACCTTTCTTTGTAAGGAATTTACATGAAAAAGATGCCTTTTATAAAAATGACTTGGCCTTGGGGGAAGTTATTTAAAGAATGCAAACTTGGAGAGCAAAAGTTATTTTTTGCCTTTTGGAAAAAAAAAAGAGAAAGCCATTATATTTCAACGATGTTGGATTTATGCAGCTGTGGAAAACTTCACCTGGCTGGGAGTTCTTCTGCACATGTGGAGCTATCATTTCCAGTTAAGAAGGTGATTTTTCTATAAACAGATCTCTTGCTTTTGTTAAAGGAAAAAAAGTGGTCACAAAGCAGTTTTCTTGGACCTGACAATTTCATTGGAAAGCATGTTGTTTGCAAGTGCATTTGTTCAAACTTGGTGCTACACCTGAAAACCTACTGCCAGCTCACTGCTTGGCTTGGGTTTCCTTCTCCAGTACTTTTCCCACATTGACTCTGAATCTGTTAAGCACTGTCCCCAAGTTCTTAGATGTGGGTGATAGGTTGTTGGGAAATCTATGGTACACTTTGATACTCTAATTCCCATCACAGGACACCCTATTGAATGGTTTTTGTTAAATGGCAACTCAGAATATAGGCCAGTTTTCCTGTCTATTGCAGTGTTCTGTAGTGTGGAAGTGCGTATGCAATATCCTGATATTTCTATGATGAAAAGAAGTCAATCCTTAGTTCTACACCTGGGAGGAGGTCTTTGAAGCTTGAATGAAATATAGGCAGTAGTTCAAGGCCTGACCCTTTCTATGTCAGTTTGTGTCTAGCCAGGAAAACTGGAACCATGCTAGGTATTTCTAACAGAGGGATTTAACATAGGGAATTGGTTATGTCAATGTCAGCGTCTGCAAAAGCAAAGGGGGAAACTGATGTAACCCGGGAGATAGGTATCATCCTAGGGCTGGAGAAATAAAAGGTGAATTTCCAGGATCACAGAACATGAAGGAGGGGGCTGTGGGGCTGTGGCTTATACCTCTGAGGGGACAGATCATGGAGGGAGTACCCTGGTCTGTCCCTGGTGCCCTGGTGGCTGCACCTCTGAGGGAGCATGGGGAGGCTGGGTCCTGTAGTAGCCCAAGAGTTGGAGGCTGGAACCATAGTTGTCCAGTATGGTTGTCCCTACTGAGCTGAAAACACAAGGAACCCCATCTGCCCACCTCCTGCCTTTCATTCTCCCTCTAGTGCCACCTGTTGACAGAGCTCAGCAGGAAGCCAGCTGGCAAGGTGGTCTGGGAAATATTTTAATAGTTAGGCTGACAGCCCCAGAGTCATAGAGCAGAGTGCAGAAGAGGGGCTGGGAGACAAGAGGCAGAATGGGAAATGCAGACCTTTCTGTTCAGTAAAACCTTCAAGGGCACAAAGTTGAGGCCTGGGTGAATATCTAGGGCTCCTGAACCCCAGTCTGAAGATATTTTTATTATATCCCATGCTTTTTAAGAAGGTCAGTGATACAAGACAGTTGGACATGCAGGAGAATCCACATGCCTTACTATTTTTCATGCTGCGATAGCGGTGACTTTGGTGTCCTGAAAAAGCACTGGTGTGGCTGGGGGCAGGAGGTAGAGGGACAGAAGGCTGATACACAGAAAGCCCAGTTGTTGTGGCAGTTGATCTCTCTCCCAAGGAGAAGGACTCTTGCACTCTGCTTTCCATCTCGGTGAAAGACATTTGATTTTCATTTTCCCCACCTAAGTGAAACGTCGCTAATGTTTCACAGTTCAAATAGCTGGTTTTCACGGGCAGCCACATTTTGTTTTATCATGTTTCTGATGATTAAAATCTCCCCTTCCCCTGGAATGTTGGGATGTTAGAGTGGGATGTTGGGGAACCCCTCTTAAAACTGTTATTTTGAGGTAGGGTCTCGCTCTGTTGCCCAGGCTGGAGTGCAGTGGCAAAATCATGGCTCAATGCATTGTCAACCTCTGGGCTTAAGTGATCCTCCCACCTCAGCCTCCTGAGTAGCTGGGACTACAAGTGCATGCCACCATCCCCAGCTTTTTTTTTTTCTTTTTTCTTTTTTCTTTTTTTTGCCTATGCTGGTCTCAAACTCCTAGGCTCAGGGGATCCTTCTACCTTGGCCTCCCATAGCTCTGGGATTGCAGGCATGAGCACTGCATCTGGTTCAAAACTGTTATTTTTGTATCAGTTCCAATTCATTTTTGTGTGATGGAGGGTGGCCCTAGGAGAGAAGTTCTTTCACGCCTCCTGCAGAGTAGGAAATATGGAAGGAAAGTTTTTGGTGAGTGTTCAGACTGGAGCTCTTGGCAGCTGGAGAATATGACCATTCAGACCTATAGTGTTCATAAAAGCAATCCAAGTTTGCTGTTTGGTTCTGGGGGCATGCAAAATTTTCAAATCAGTACTTAGACCCTAATAATTAATAGCAATAATGGCAGTGCCATGAAGATGATAGAAATAAGACTAGTGGCATGATTTGGTTGTGTTGTTATATATCTGACCCTGTGTTAGAGGCTATGCGTGGGTCTCTTAATCCCACATCTACCTTAAGGCAGAATGATTATCATCTTGTCTTATAGACAAGGAGACTCACCCACTGTCACCCTGTAAGTCCATGAGCAGATTCTAACCAGCTCTGTCAGATGTCAAGGTTGGTCACCTTACAACTAGCTTTGCCCCCCTCCCTTTTAGGTGGAGGAAGTGACTCGTATTTCATTTCAGGACATATATGTTAAGTTTCCTAAAACTGATCTTGTTATTAGGAATTTCAAAGAGTTTTAAATCATTCAATAAGTATGCCTATTGAATTACTACTATAAACCAGACAGTGCTAAGTGTTGGAATGGGTCCAAAGGTTAATGTTTGGGTCCCTGTAGTCTAGTCAAGAAGGCAGGTGTAGACTCTCAAAGTGCACAGTAATAGCTGTGTAGCCTGGAGGAGGAGAGCTGGGGGTAGGTGGCCAGGAGGCATTCCAAGGCCCCTTGAGGTTGGCTGTCCAGACCCCCCATCAGTGGTGGGATGGCTGGGGGATCCTGGGGCACACTGGGTGACCGCCAGAGTTCCAGTCTTCTGTTTGGTCTGTTTTGAGAGGTTTTGCCATTCCCATGGTTACTTCTAATTTATAAGTTTGAATTTGTTTTTGATGGGGCAGGTACAGAAAAAAAAGCATTATCTCTATCCACGTGTTCTATGTAACAGCCAAGCCCTGGGGACTACAGACTTTTTGCACTTAAGGTGGGCTGCCCATTGGGGCCCTTCCTAGGTCATGCCACCCAGTGAAAAACAAGACCATCTGTTGACCAGTGCCATTCCGATTCAGGAAACGGAAGTCATCACCTCACCTCTTCCTGCCAACTTGGGCCACCTCTGTCATTGACCTTTCTTGGAGTTTTTTTCCCCCCACTCCCATCCTTCCCCCTTTTTCTTGGCCCCTCTTCTGGGTGTGATAATAGCTCTCCCTGGACCAAGGGACCCCTGAGGCTACCAAGTTGGAACACACAGATTGAACACTTTCTGGAATTCCCTTTGATGAGTAGTTTAATTGTAGGCCCTTTGGCATTATTGAAGGTTCCTATAGGATATAATTAAACAAAATTCATGATCGCATTTGCCATAAAATGATGTCAACAATACTGCCTATTGTATCACCGGATGGTCCCTCTGTGGAGTCTTCCTTGGTATTTTTATTTGGGAATTTGGTATTTGGAAAATATTATCTATCCCTAAGGAATGGCATCCTTCCTCCTACTGGAAGAGAATGACAAACCTACAATCCAGCATGTTTCTTTTTTTTCCCCCCTCTGGTTTTAGGAAACTCAGAACCAAATTTCAAGGCAGAACGGATGGTGATAAGGATGCCTGGGCCGGAATCCCAGTCAACTAGGTTAGTGGTGTTGGGCACGATAGTTAACAAATCTCCTTTTGCCTCAGTCTGCGTATCTATAGAATGGGGTGTAGTCCTGACTCAGTGCTTGGTGGGCAGCTCTGTGCACATCGGGTTAGTATCTCTTATAATTTTTATCACAGGAGCTACCATGTTGACTTTTTGTTGGTGTATTTTTATTTTATTTTCTTTTTTAACTTTTATTTTAGTTTCAGGGGTACATGTGCAGGTTTGTTACACAGATAAATCACATCGTGGGGGTTTGGTGTACTTATTATTTCATCACCTAGGTAAATAAGCATAGTACCTGATAGGTAGCTCCCTTCTTTGTGGCCATGTGTACTCAGTGTTTAACTCTCACTTATAGATGAGAACATGCAGTGTTTGGTTTTCTGTTCTGTTGCTAGTTCACTTAGGATGATGGTCTTTAGCTGCATCCATGTTGCTGCAGAGGACATGATCTCATTCTTTTTTATGGCTGCATAGTATTTCCTGGTGTATATGTACCACATTTTGCTTACTAGTCTATGACTGATGGACATCTAGATTGATTCCATGTTTTTGCCATCGTGAATAGTGCTGTGATGAACGTACATGTGCATGGGTCTTCCTGTTAGAATGATTTATATTCCTTTGGGTATATACTCAATAATGGGTTGAATGGTAGTTCTGTGTTAACATTCTTTGAGAAATTTCCAAACTTATTTTCATAGTAGCTGACACTAATTTACATTCCCACCAGCAGTGTATAAGCATTTCCTTTTCTCTACAACCTTGCCAGCATCTGTTAGTTTTTGATTTTTTAATCATAGCCATTCTAACTGGTATGAGATGGTATCTCATTGTTGTTTTGATTTGCATTTCTCTGATGATTAGCGATGTTAAACAATTTTTCATATGCTTGTTGGCCACGTGTATGTCTTCTTTTGAAAAGTATCTGTTCTTGTCCTTTGCCCACTTTTTAATGGGATTGTTTTGTGCTTGTTAACTTGCATTCCTTATCGATTCTGTATATCAGAAATTTGTCAGATACATAGTTTGCAAATATTTCCTCCCAGTCTGTGGGTTTTGTGTTTATACTGTTGATAGGTTCTTTTGCTGTGCAAGAGCTCTTTAGTTTAATTAGGCCCCATTTGTCAATTTTTGGTTTTGTTGCAATTTCTTTTGGCATCTTTCTCACAAAGTCTTTGGTAAGGAGGGCCTACGTATAGAATGGTATTTCCTAGGTTTTCTTCCAGGGTTTTTATAGTTTTAGGTTTTACATTTAAGCATTTAATCCATCCCGAGTTAATTTTTGTATATGGTGAAAGGAAGGGGTCCAGTTTCAATCTTCTACATATAATTAGTTATTTCAGCACCATTTATTGAACAGGAAGTCCTTTCCCTAATGCTTGTTTTTGTTGTCTTTTTCAGAGATCAGGTAGTTGTAGGTGTGCAGCTTTATTTCTGGGCTTTCTATTCTGTTCCATTGGTCTATGTGTCTGTTTTTGTACCATGCTGTTTTGGTTACTCTAGCCTGGTAGTATATAAACTCTGGTAATGTCATGCCTCCTGCATTGTTCTTTTTTGCTTAGAATTGCTTTAGCTATTCAAGCTCTTTTCTGGTTCCATATGAATTTTAGAATAGTTTTTTCTAATCCTGTGAAGAATCTCTTTGGTAGTTTGATAGGAATAACATTGAATCTATAAATTGCTTTGGACAGTATGGGTATTTTAACAATATTGTTTCTTTCTATCCAAGACGATGGAATGATTTTCCATTTGTTTGTGTCATCTCTGATTTCTTTGAAAAGGGTTTTGTAGTTCCCACTGTAGAGATTTTGCGTGTCCTTGGTTAGCCTTATTCCTGGGTATTTTATTTTTTGTTGTTGTTATTGTTAGTGGGACTACATTGATTTGGCATGCATCTTGGATGTTGTTGGTATGTAGAAATGCTACTGGTTTTTGTGCATTGATTATGTATCCTGAAACTTTGCTGAAGTTGTTTATCAGATCTAGGAGCTTTTGGGGGCAGAGACTATTGGATTTTCTAGTTGTAAAATCATAATGTCTGCAAGCAGAGATGGTTGGACTTTACTCTCTTCCTATATGAGGCCTTCTATTTCTTTCTTTCTCTTGCCTGAATGCTCTGGCTAGGACTTCCAGTACTATGTTGAATAGGAGTCATGAGAGTAGGCATCCTTGTCTTGTTACCGTTCTCAAGGGGAATGCTTTCAGCTTTTGCCCATTGAGTATGATGGGTGGTGGGTTTGTCATAGATGTCTCTTACTATTTTGAGGTATGTTCCTTCAATACCTAGTTTGTGGAGGGTTTTTAACATAAAGGGATGTTGAATTTTATCAAAAGTCTTTTCCTGTATCTATTGAGATGATCATATGGCGTTGTGTTTTATTTCTGTTTATATGATGAATCACAGTTATTGATTTGCATATGTTGAACCAACCTTGCATCCCAGGAATTATTTATGCAACCAGGAATTTATTATGCAACCAGGAATAAAGCCTGGTTGATCATGGTGAATTAGGTTTTGATGTGCTGCTGGATTCAGTTTGCTAGTATTTTGTTGAAGATTTTTGCATCTGTGTTCATCAAGGACATTGGCCTTGAGAATGAGAGAGAGTGTGTGTGTGTGTGTGTCTGCAAGGTTTTGGCATCAGAACGATGCTGACCATATAGAATGAGTTAGGGAGGAGTCCTTCCTCCTTCATATTTCGTAATGCTTTCGGTAGGAATGGTACCAGCTCTTCTTTATACATCTGGTAGAATCTGGCTGTGAATCTGTCTGGTCCTGGGCTTTTTCTGATTGGTAGGCTTTTTATTACTGATTCAATTTTGGAACTTGTTATTGGTCTTTTCAGGGATACAGTTTCTTCCTGGTTCAATCTTGGGAGGATGGATGTTTCCAGGAATTCATCAGTTTCTTCCAGGTTTTCTAGTTTGTGTGCATAGAGGTGTTCATAGTAGTCTTTAAATGTTTTTTGTATTTCTGTGGGGTTAGTGGTAATGTCCCCTTTGTCATTTTTATTTGGATCTTCTCTCTTTTTTTCTTTATTGGTCTAGCTAGAGGTCTACCAATCGTATTTACTCTTTCGAAGAACAAAGTTCTGTTTTTTTTGATCTTTTGTACAGTATTTTCATGTCTCAATTTCATTCAGTTCAGCTGTGATTTTGGTTGTTTCTTGTCTTCTGCTGGGGTTGAGGTTGGTTTGCTCGTTTTTCTAGTTCCTCAAGGTGTGATGTCAGATCATTAATTTCGTATCTTTCTAACTTTTTTGGTGACAGCATTTGGCATTTAAACCTTCATCTTCTGCTTTAACTATTTCTCAGAGATTTTGATATGTTATATCTTTGTTCTTATTAGTTTCAAAAAAATTCATTGATTTCTGCCTTAATTTCATTGTTTATGCAGAAGTCATTCAGGTGCAGCTTGTTTAATTTCCATGTAATTGTATGGTTTTGAGTGATCTTCTTAGTATTGATTTCTATTTTTGTTGCACTTTTCTGAGAGTGTGACTGGTATAATTTTGGGTTTTTTTGAATGTGCTGAGAATTGTCTTATGGCTGATTGTGTGGTAGATTTTAGAGTATGTGGCATATGCAGATGAGAAGAATGTATGTTCTGTTGGTTTTGGGTGAAGAGTTCTGTAGTTGTCTGTTAGATCCATTTGGTCAAGTGTTAAGTTCATGTCCTGAATATCTTTATTAGTTTTCTGCCTTGATGATCTATGTAATACTGTCAGTATGGTTTTGAAGTCTCCAGCTCTTACTATGTAGTTATCTGTGTCTCTTTGTAGGTCTCTGAGAACTTGTTTTATGAATCTGCTTCTGTGTTGGGTGCATATATGTTTGGAATAGTTAAGTGTTCTTGTTGAATTGAACCCTTTACCATTATGTGATGCCCTTCTTTGTCTTTTAAAAAAATTATTGTTGACTCAAAGCCTGTTTTGTCTGAAATTAGAATAGCAATTCTTACTTTTTTGTTTTGTTTTGTTTTCCATTTACTAGGTAGATGTTTCTCCATCCCTTTACTCTTAGCCTATGGGTGTCATTGCATGTGAGATGGGTCTCTTGAAGACAGCATACAGCTGTGTCTTGCTTCTTTATCCAACTTGTCACTTTGTGGCTTTTGATTGGGGCCTTTAGTTCACATTCAAAGTGAATATTTGATATATACAGATTTCATCCTGTCATGTTGCTAGCTAGTTATTATATAGACTTGACTGTGTAGTTGCTTTATAGTGTCAATGGTTTGTCTACTTAAGTGTGTTTTTGTGGTGGCCATTAACAGTCATTCCTTTCCGTATTTAACAGTCCCTTAAGGACATCTTGTAAGGCAGGTTTGGTGGTATTAAAATCCCTTAGCATTTGCTTTTCTGAAAAGGATCTTATTTCTCTTTCACTTATGAAGCTTAATTTGGCTGGATATCAAATTCTTGATTGGAGTACAGGCCCGTAATTTCTCCTGGCTTATAGAATTTCTGCTGAAAGGTCTGCAGTTAGCCTGATGGGGTTCCCTTTGTAGGCAACCTACCTCTTCTCCCTCGTTGCCTTTAATATTTTTTATTTTATGTCAGCCTTGGAGAATCTGATGACTGTGTGTCTTGGCGATGATCATCTTGTATAGTATCTTTCAGGGGTTCTCTGTATTTCATGAATTTGAATGTTGTTCTCTCTACTGAGGTTGGAGAAATTTTCATGGATGATATCCTCAAATATGTTTTCCCTGTTGCTTGCTTTCTCTCCTTCTCTTTCAGGGATGCCAACGGCTCATCAATTTGGTCTCTTTACATAATTCCATATTTCTTGAGGTTTTATTCATTCTTTTTTTCTTTAGTTTGTCTGACTGAGTTAATTCAGACAACCTGTCTTCGAACTCTGTGATTCTTTCCTCAACTCGGCGTATTCTGCTGTTCATACTTGCGACTGCATTATGAAATTCTTGTAGTGAGATTTTCAGCTCCATCAGATCTTTTTTTTTTTTTTTTAAGACAGAGTCTTGCTCTGTCACCAGGCTGGAGTGTGGTGGTGTGATCTTGGCTCACCACTACCTCTGCCTTCTGGGTTCAAGTGATTCTCCCACCTCAGCCTCCCGAGTAGCTGGGACTACAGGTGTGTGCCACCATGCCCAGCTAATTTTTGTATTTTTAGTAGAGATGGGGTTTCACCATGTTGGCCAGGATGGTCTCAATCTCTTGACTTCATGATCCGCCTGCCTCGGCCTCCCAAAGTCCATCAGATCTTTCTTACAATGGCTGTTTCATCTTTTAGCTCCTGTATCATTTTGTATTCCTTAGATTGGGTTTCAACTTTCTCCTGAATCTCAATGATCTTTATTGCTATCCATATTCTGAATTCTGTGTCTGTCATTTCAGCCTAGTTAAGAATCATTAAGAACCAACTAGTGTGGTCATTTGGAGGTAAGACACTCTGGCTTTTTGAGTTGCCAGTGTGTTTATACTGTATTTTTCCTGTCTGCGTGGGCTGATGTTCCTTCACTCTTTGAAGTTGCTGTCCTTTGGATGGGTTTTTTTGATGCCTTTCAGCATTTGATTGTGGTATAAGGTGAGCTTAGTTGACTGGCTTCTATTCTGGAAGATTTCAGAGGGCTAAGGCTCAGCTCAGCACCTATGGGCTCTGTGCTTTAACTCTGGGGTGCTGGTATGAGTTTCCCAACTTTGTTTCCTGGTCCTCTGCAGTTAGTAACCTGTTGCACTGGAGAGGCTGAGGTGTTCCTGGTCTGCTGGCCCAACACTTCGATGTGGAGTGCTGGCCACAGCACTTCATAGGAGCAGTGGAAGTGGGATCTGTGCTTGCTCATGTGTACCAGCAGCCATAGTGGCATGTCAGACTGCCTGTGCCTCAGCAGCAGTGGAGTCCCAGTGGAGGTGGGTAGGGCGGTGGGATGTGCTCTGCCATCAGTGGTATGGCAGCAGGGGGCACATGCACATTTGTGTTTTTGGGGGAGGGGAGGTGAAGTCTGCCTATACGTGTGTGCCAGCAAAGCAGTGGGAGGGATCTGTGGGTGAATGTTTGCTGACAAAGCGGTGGGGCAGGCTGCTTGTAGGCTTTTCACATCAGTGGAGGCTGGTCTGCTGGAGGTCTCCAGTGGTTAGATGCAGTCTGCCCATGAAGGAGCTATGATGGGGCCCCCCTGGGAAGCACCCTGTTTGGGTATCGAAGGCAGTGCTGGAAGCTGGTGTGACCATGCTGGGACCCTAGGAGAGGCTGGCACATTGGGGGTGGTGCTCAGATCAGACTGTCCTCACCCTATGGTCAAGATCACCCTGGTCTGTGCAGGTCCAGCAGTCACCCAAAGGCTAAAGCTACCAGAAGATCCTGGTGAGACTTGGGGGATGGGCATCCCTGGCCATGTTCCATTGTACCTGTTCCCACACAAAACCTTCTGGGCTCCACACAGGCTGGAGTCCTGCCCCTGCCACCTCTCTCAGCAGCTCTCCCTGCCAGCTCAAGCATTCATGTGGGTCGTGGGATCTCCTGCAGCTAGGATTTCAGAGGTCTGTGGCAAGAGCAGGCTACTCCTTGCCTATACAACTCATCCATTCCCCAGGTCTTCCTTGGAAATGGCATTGGTAGGATTTGAGATGCAAGGATTCTTCTTGCATAGCAGGAAGTAAAGGAATTCTGAGAGGGGTTGTGGTTTTGAATTTTCAGGCCAAATATTTTTTGATCTACTTATTGTTTTTCCCTAATAAATACCTGGATACTGCATCCTTTCTAAACTGAAGGAGTATCTGTTCCATACAGAGCTTTGATAATTCACAGTTGAGACACTTTTTTTTTTTTTTAATTAGGTTTCAAAGTGGAGAACTAGTAACTACAATGACAGTTTATATATTTGCTCAACATTTTTAGCAGTCCCCAAACTTGAAAAGTAAATTATAATTTGAAGATTCTAAAAGTACGTTTCTGTCTTTTTCTCTTTATCTTGTTCCAGAAGGATTTGAGGTATCTTACATAAATACATAAAATTTTCTTTTCTAATGGATAACTGAGGCAAAGGGAGTGTAGATGTAAGAAAAAATAATATGAAGCCAGAGACTGAAAATCTTCCAAGTCAGTACCAACTCCAGCAAGGTGCTGGCGAAAGAAACTGCTGGGCTTGACTTCAAGAATGATTCCTGGTGTCTGTGACAACAGGAGAAGGCTTGAGGCCTGACATGACTGCGATGTCCTCATCAGCAGGGCGAGAGCCACCCTTCATTCCCACAGCAGCTGGAGACGGCTGGTCGTGAGCAGAGCTTGGAGCACTCCCCGGCTGACCACACGCCCACCCACCTGCACTTTGACCTCTCTGGTGAGGTCAGAATCCAACACGTATGTTATTCTGAAATTAGTGTTTTTCTTCTTACTTTTGAAGATGCTATCATCTGTGAATATTGGCATCTATGCAACATTATCAAGCATATTTTTGCAGTTTAGAGAATTAAAGGTAAAAGTTTATTAGGGTTCTTTTCTCCCTGTAGGAAAAGGAATGATCATCAGAAATGATGGCTGTGGGTCTCTGCTGTGGGAGTGGTTGAGATCAGTGAGGGAGGAGAAGGCTAAGGTGCCCTCTAGCTTCCCACCCCTCAGTGCTCCTGTTCTTACTTGCCAGCACCCCAGGAAGGACATGTGCATTGGAAAGGAATGCAAGTCCCCGGTGTCTTGTCAGCAGTTGCAAAATCCAGGGATTTCAACACTCATTTTATGGCAAGCCCTGCCCTGCAACATGGGCTGTTCAGCAAGCGTCATTATTCACCCCTTTACCCACTGCATGCATTTGTTTGGTGAGCATTTATTTCCCACCACCTGTGTGCCAGGGAATGGGGGAAAGGAAAGGAGCAAATGACAGTCATTAGTGGAAGCTTGTGAAAACCACAGCACACCTTCTGGGCATGTGTTAACTCAGAGTGTGTCACTCTTTACGGCACCCTGTTAGGCTAACTCTCCTCGGCCTAGGGAGCACAGGTCTTATTAGTTTTTCTTTGTAAACTTGAAAGACACATACCCAGTACAGGATTTTCTTTTTTTTTTTTGGAGGGAGTCTTGCTCTGTCACCCAGGCTGGAGTGCAGTGGTGTGATCTCGGCTCACTGCAACCTCTGCTGCCCAGGTTCAAGCAATTATCCTGCCTCAGCCTCCCGAGTGTCTGGGATTACAGGCATGCACCACCATGCCTGGCTAATTTTTGTAATTTTAGTAGAGACGGGGTTTCACCAGGTTGGCTAGACTGGCCTTGAACTTCTGACCTTAAGTGATCTGCCCTCCTTGGCCTTCCAGAGTGCTGGGATTACAGGCATGAACCACTGTACCCAGTGCAGTGCAGGATTTTTGAAATGTTAAGTGTCCAGGAACAACCTGTCCCTCTGTTCTGGGAGTGATGGGCTACTTTCTTAGAGAGCTCTCAGCCCTTACATGTTGATGCTAACTGGCTCCTTGAGAAGTATTCCTAATGTGTCCTTTGGGCCATGCTAGGAATGCAGTTATTTGTGTACTGGAACTTAAAAATACATGACAAGGTGTGAAAACAAGTACTGAACAGCCAATGTGGGGAGCATCTGCAGATAGTGACTCAGAGAAATGGGTTATCAACACTGACTTTGAGAAGGGCCACGGCTGCCATTTGGCTCATAACTGATCGCCTGGGAGAACGAGGGTGTGTTGGTTACAACAGAGGTCCTTCTTGGGTGGCCCATCACCTCTGCAGCTTTAAAATGGAAACAAAGTGGCTCTTCACAAATTCCAGGCTGGTCAGGTCAGAGATAACCTGGCTGGTGAGTGTGGGTGTAGGTCAGTAGATTTTCCACCAGTGGCCTCTTTCATTCTACCAATGTGCAAAGGCAGAGCTACCTAGGACCTTGATTTTGTCTTAGAATGGATACTTTCTTCTCTTATTCCATCACTGAGGCCCAGAAGACTTGAGGGGAGATGGGCCTGGCTCTGAGGGAGGAGGCCCATCCTGCAGGCTGAGAAGACTTCATTTTGCTGTTTTGTGATAAATCAGATGGCATACTTTTCTCCTTCAAGGGCTTCTGTTTTATCATTTAGAGTTTAAAAGTGATGCTTGTGTTTTTCTCAAATTCAATGATATTTCTTTAAAATACAGTAATACCTGCATATTATATAAATTTGGAAAATACAGAGGAAAATAGGAAAATGAAGATCACATATCACTATTCATATTTTGGTTCTTCCTAGGTGTTTTAGTATTTATTTTCCTTTGGGGCCTGAAGATACTTGTATGTAAGATTTTTGCAAAATCGTGATCTAACTGTGTATGCAGATTTATATCTGCTTCTCTCTAGAACTCTGAGTCATCTTCATAGTATGATTTTAATGGCTGTGTACCTTTTTACTGTTGCTGGCTTTATCTATAGTTGTATATTTCTATTTTTTGCCCTTTTTTGTGATTGTAATTGTGTTGTATAGCACATTTTTGTTTATAAATTATGACCCATATCTCAGATTATTTCATAATACAGTAGTTACCTCTTATCTGTGGTTTCACTTTCCATAGTTTCACTTACTCACGGTCAACCAGGGATTAAAAATAGGTGAGTACAGTACAATAAGATATGTTGAGAGAGAGACCTCATTCACATAACTTTTATTACAGTGTATTGTTATAGTTCTATTAGTTATTGTAAATCTCTTACTATGCCTAATTTATAAACGACACGTTATCGTAAGTATGTATGCATAGGACGTAACATAGTCTAGTAGATGTAGGGTTGGGTACTGTCTGTAGTTTCAGGGATCCACTGGAGTTCTTGGAACATAGCTGCTACAGATAAAGAGGGCCTACTGTATCCACTTGTGGTCCTGGAAAGATTTGGGTCACTTTATGAAGCCGGTTAGTGCATATGTAGACTGTGTGTAGCAGAGATGTGTCCATATAGGCTAGTGCTAACATGGAAATAACTATCAAATGAAAGAAAAGCCTTCCTGTTTATATTCCGATTCTGAAAATGCGTGCTGTTCATATTAATCTGTTGTGTTGGTCAGAGGTGTTTCTGTGTACAAAGACTATGGCAGCTTTGGACCTGTCGGTGTGGGCTCTTTAATAACAATAGCTGTTTATCAGAGTAAGATTTTACAGGGATATAGATTATCTAAAGAATCAGTGGAGAATTACTCACACATTTACTACTAATCCTTCCCTATTGTGAGGAAAGAGAAGATTTACATTTTAGCCTGGATGTAGGTCATATGACTTTTCTTCTGATTATGTATTTTTTTAAAAAGCATAGTTTTTTATGTCTACCAACATTTGTGGCTCCTGATTCCTGAGTCCGAGAAGAGTTATTGGGATTCCTGCCCCCAGGGGAGTGTCCTGTCCCCTCCGCCCAGCTTCCTTGGTCCAGTTATCCACCCTGGGTGTGGCCTTTCAGACCCTGCCCGCTTGGTCCAGGCCTCCTTCTCTTTGCATACTCGCATAGCTCTCCATGCTCCTCTGAAGGAGTGGGTTTTCTCTTCTGTGCCCCTCAGCCCCGTTGGCCTCCCCGGCTGTGGTGGCAGTTGGGTTCCAGTGGACCCCTCATCTGGCCTCATAGCTCTTACCCTTTTGTTGGTTCAGCTTCACCCCACATGAGTGAACTTGGGGCACCCATGTGACAGTGGAGGTTGCTGGGTGCTGGGCCCCTCTAGGCCTGTCGAGACGGACCACTCTCTCGGGCAGGCTTGACAGAAGGCCTGTTCGCTGCATGGTTTTGGAAGTCGGTAAGCCAAGGACTGCACAAATGTCTCCATCATTTTCTAGAAAAGAAGAAGCCGAGGCGGGGCAGGCCTTCGCGGGACTGGCGGGAGCGGAGGAACGCCATCCAGCTCACCAGCGAGCACACGGTGGAGACCCTGGTGGTGGCCGACGCCGACATGGTGCAGTACCACGGGGCCGAGGCCGCCCAGAGGTTCATCCTGACCGTCATGAACATGGTGAGTCCGGAGCTGGGGTCCTGACGTGGGGGGCTCTGTTTTCTCCTTGATGAGAGATCTGGAAGCGGGTGCTGTGTCCTCATCTCCTCAAGTGAGGAAGACACTGGGTTAGGGGATAGGGGAACATAGCCTGGTGATTCCAGGCATTGAGGAGGGCAAGTAACTGGGGGACATCCCAATGGGAGAGCGCCTGCCCTCGACTCCACACTGGTGTGGTGTGAAGTGCCCAGATCTGCTCAGTGACGGGGCCGCTTGTTACCAGAAGGCTTCCCAAAAGCTTTGCGATGCATCAGACCCAGTGCAAGGGGCATTCAAGGTCATGTGAATCCCAGACCCTGCTCCAAGGAGTCCATAGTCTAGCAGGAGGAACAAATTCTGACTTCTCTGGAAAACAGAGCTTACTGTATGGTGAGAAGTGGGGAGAGAGGTCGCCTAGTTGAGGGAACCAAGGAAGGAGTCAGGATGCCCACGTCTGTCTACGTCTGATTTGTCAAATGGGGATGGAGGGAAACCTTTAGATGGGGATGGGTGGGTGGTGAGGCCGCGCTTCTCAAATGTTAGACCCTGAAGAACTTTCAAGGGCATCCTAGCTTTACCCATCCATTCATTTTCGCAGGCGTTTTTAAGGACTAAGTCATTTGACATGGCGGGAGCGGGGAGCCATAAGGGTGTGGGAGATGTGGATAGGGCTGGGTGAGGGAGGGAGGGCCAGGCATCTTGAGGAGCAGGGGCTCTACCCTGAGAAGTGGGACCACTGAAGGGAAGGGGAGCAATGTGCTGAGGTTGATGTTAGGAAGAACAGCCCAGCAGCTGTGTGCAGGGTGGATTGGAATGGGAAGCAGTGTCGTGGAGCATTGGGGCTGGAGCAAGTGTGGGAGAGGTTGGAGTGGGAATGGAGGAGGGGCTGGCGTAAGAGGAAGGAGCTGCAGGAATTGATGACTGGCAGGATGTGGGGGTTAGAGAGGCAGGAAGAGGAGGCAAGAGAAATCCAGGCTTCTACACCCAGGCTTCAAGCTGGGCCTCTGGGTTGGCGGTGGAGCCATTGGCTGAGAAAAGGAGGAGGAATGAGTTTGGGGCCACAGCAAAGAGTTTCCATTCTGGACAAACTGAATTCAAGGTGGAAATCAGGACAGAGGTCTTGGTGGGAAAGAGGGACCCGGGCTTTTCAGCCTACAGCTGACAGCTGAAGTAGGAGAGTGAGCAGCATTGCCTGGCTGAAATGTATCAGTGAGTAGACAAGCTGTCCAAAGACAGCCCATGGAGCACCAGCCCTGGGGGGATGGGGCAGCGACCTGGGAGGAGGTTGTCCTGAAGAAGGGGTGACAGGTGCAGGAGGAGACTGGTTAACAATGCCAGATGGAATGGCATTAGGGAGTGTTGTTGTTAGATGCTTAATGAGAACAAACTGAAAAGTGAATGGGAAGTGAGAAGTAGAAACAGCTACAACTCAGCTGTAGAAACAGCCAAGTTGCTGATCTTGGCTACAGTAGAGGAGAGGGAAGCCTAGTCAGGTGGAATCTGGGTTAAGGGGAACTTTGTAGAGGGAAAGGGATATGAAGGTTCCGAGTGTGAGGTTTAGCCTCAGGCCTGGGCTAGACTCCTGCCCAGCCACTTATAAGAGAGAAGAACCTCTCTCAGCTTGCTTCTTATCAGGAGGTCAGGGATTTAGCTCTGGCCACAGTGAGTACGTGGTGCCTGGCCACAAATGGTCAGGCTGCTTATGGAAGGGAGTGACGCGAGAGGACAGGGCAAGGTTAAACGACATGGGTGCAGTGGGGAATGACCCAGGGCCTGAGTTTTCAGTGGGGACACAGCAGCCGTGGGTTGTGTTGTGGGATAGGGAGATGACATGCCTATCCCTGGAATCTGCAGGGCCTTTGGGCCAGCTGCAGCCAAGGTCTTGAGGTCTAGGGAAGGTGCAGAGCCTGGGCTGCCCAGGCCATAGGCACCCTTGTTTGCTTGGTGTGATGAGCTCTGGAGCTCAGGGGTAAGTGCTGGGGAGGAAGTTGGCTCTGACATGAAGCGTAAGGGAGGGGCTCAGAGTGCTGGGAGGATAGCGGAGGGTGGTGGTCCTCATGGCTGGACAGGGTCTGCAGGCGGCTCTTTGCCCATGTGTGGATGTTATGTTGCTGAGAGGGACGTCTGGGGTTTTAGAGGTGGATTGGGGCAGGGCTGTGAATGGGAAAGAACACAAAAGCTGGATGAACCCTCCAATGCACCATTGCCGCTGGGATCTCAGCTCTGGTAGTTGTGTAGCTGGGGCTGTGGTGTCTGGGAGTCCTGGTGGCATGTGGTGGCCTGGACAAAGGATACCAGGATACCATGTGGTAGCCTGGACAAAGGATTCTCCGCTTGTGGGGATGGGATCCCGCAGCTTGTTTCCCAGAGACTGAAGGAGGCCCCGTTGTGGGGAGACTCAGGGACATTGCCAGAGTCACACGGGAAGTCACTGGCAGAGCTATGATGACCATGTCAAGCCTTTCCCCTAACCAGCCACACAGGGAAATCAATGTTGAGGACCCCAATTCTGGGCCCAGTGGGTGTGGGGACCCCCACGACAATCCTGCTTGTCAGGAGGACAAATCTCTGGTACTTTGTCCTCCGTTTTGTTGAAGACTTTCCAGGACTGCTTTTGGGAAGTGTCTCTATCTGTAGGAAATTCCCTCTGTCTCCTCCATGCCCGTCACCCCTGCTGTGCTCTGGAGGGAGGCTGCTTTGGCAGCACTCAGAGAGTAGAGGCCTCATGTTGAGCCACTGAACCCACACGTTTCCTCACATGCCAGGCTCTTCTGCAAGGCACACTTGCCAAGGAGGCCCCCGGGACCCTGGGCCAGGAATCTGCTTTCCGACGTGGCCTCGGTGGTCATGTGAGGGTGCCATGCTGCTCCCACCCCTCCTTCAAAGTCATCAACTCTGGAAGTTCCATTAATTTAAAAAAAAATTTTGGCAAATTTCTTTTTCTATTTTTTTATTGTGGTAAAATGTATATGTAATACAGAATTCACCATCTGAACCATTTTTATGTGTACCAGCTCAGTGGCCTAAAGCATATTCACCTTGTTGTGTGACCACCACCACCATCCACCTCCAGGACTTTTTCACTATCCCCAAAACGGAAACTTCCTACCCATTAAACACTATCTCCCCAAGCCCCTGCCAACCTCCATTCTACTTTCTGTCTGTATGAATCTAATGACTCTAGATACCTCATATAAGTGGAATCATGCAGTATTTATCCTCTTGTGAACAAATGGCTTATTTCACTCAGCATAATGTCCACAAAGTTCATCCACGTTGTGGCGTGTGTCAGGATGGCTTTCGTTTTTGAGGATGAGTAGTATCCCATTGCATGTACGTGCACCACATTTTTCTTATTCATTCATCCATCAGTGTGTGCCTGGGTTGTTTCCACCTTTTGCTATTGTGAATAATGCTTCTATGAACATGGGTGTGCAAATCTCTGTTCAAGTCCCTGCCTTCAATTCTTTCGGGCATACACCTGGAAATGGAATTGCTTAGGTTAACTTTTGATGTTGCTCAGCTGTGAGAAATAGTTCCGTGTTAACTTTTGATGGTGCTCATTTCTGAGAAATAGTTCCATGTTCCTCATGTGCACAAACCCAGGTCTCCCCGGTGGCCTGTTAATGATGGGCTGCATTGCTCCAGTCTGCCCGGAGCATGCCTGAGATGAGGGCTGGAGGGACTTGGCTCTGTACCAGATGCTTTCATCTGCAGATTATGTTTTCTTTCTCTTTTTAAAAATTATCCAGGGCACAAGTGCAAGGAATAAACATTCATTACAACAGCTAAGGTAGTAATAAGGCAGAACTTCTACTTTGATATTTGCTTTCATAATTTATCATCCAGGCAGGGGTGGTTGTTTGATCCCAGGCAGGGAGTGGGAAGGGAATGGGGTTGGTACATGGAGACAGGCCTTCCCACCCGCACCCCTCATGGGCCGTAAAGACCGAAGGGCTCTGTTTCTTGCCTTTGATTGAACACCCTTCACCCCTCTTCAGGGGCTTGTACTAAGACGCTAGAGGCTCAAGAGCCGGGGGCTGAGGGCAGACCTGGGGCCAACATGTGAAGTTTGGATTGAGATGTTTCCTGAGGAGGCCTGCCTAATAAAGGTGATCCCGCTGTGAGAAGGGCTGAGTGTGATGACTCTGAGCCCTTCTGTCATCTGTACTTGGGGTTTCCGGGCCCTTTTGATCCAAGCCAGAAGGCAAATGGAAGCAGAGTCATCAGCCCCCCAGCCCAAGTGGGCTCACACCGCAGCAGCCCTTTCTTGCCGCTCTAGCCCTGGACCACCATTCAGTAAATTGAAAAACAAGTTCCGTTTAGACGTGACACCTTGTTTAAACAAGACCACCTCCACCAGCACCTCCCTTTCTCAATTCTTCAAATCCTGGTTTAGGAAATCCAAAGAACTCTCCTGCCTGTGGCTGTTTTAGAAAAGGGCTTTCTGTTAGCAAGTGAGACAACCTTTAAGCTGGGAGGAAGGGAAAGGATTGTGGCTGGGCCAGAAGGCCTGTCATTAGACAAGCCCCCTGGAACAGAGAGCAGAACGTGATGCCAGCGAGCCCATCTGCTTCCCTCCAGAGCATGTTTTCTGTGGGGCTGTGGGATGGGAGTGGCCCTGTCTCCTTAATCCCTCCAGATTTGGAAGGAAACCTGCTAGAGTTGGTTGCCACCTTCATTCCAACACATTTCTTTCTGAGTTGTGGGAAATAGCATGATTCGTGCTGATGGCTGGGCACCCACTCCCTCCCACCCTCCCACTTAGGTCTCTGGTCGGAGGCCTGGCTCTCCCATGTATGCTGACCTGACTGCCAAGGCAGACCCCAGACAGGACCCTGTCCCCAAGGCAGACTGGGGGCTAACAGTGCCTCAGAGAGCTGATAACGTGGCCAAAGCTGGGAGAATTTGGCATCAGGTGTTGGCTCCAGGTTTTCACAGCATCTCACGGTTTTGATGTATTTGATTAGCATCAACCACTGGCCCCAAGGGAAGATGTGAATGCTTATGATGCACCAGCTGTCCCAGACAGCAGATAAGTGCCTCCATGTTACTGCCTTCTCATACTTGGTGGATTTTGTCATTCCCATTTTACAGAGAAGGAAATGGAGGCTTGGGACGTGACACAACCAGGATGCAGAGCCTGTGAGTACACAGTAGGGCAGGGACTCCAGCCCAGGACTGAGGAACCCCATGTTACCTTGTTGAAGGTGACAAGCATGTCTGGAACCCATCGTTTCTTTCCATCTCCACCCTGGACTGACTGCCATTATTTTTGGCCTTGACAGCTGCTGGAGCTTCCTTGCCAGGCTCCTCACTTCCATTTTTTTCTGCCTTGAATCCTTGCTACAGAATAATCAGCAAGGTCCTCTTCTGACAGAATTGGAACTTTGTCACTAGGCAGCATTGAGCCCCTCTGTGGCTTCTCCCTGCCTTGGATGGGGAACGCCCCCCACTGCCTGCCTTTCATGTAGCCCTTCAGCCTGTGTGGCCAGGGCCCATCTGCTTTGCCATTCTTTTTGCCATCTCAACACTGACTTTCACCAGGCAGCCCAAACTTGACTTACTGTCTTTCTCAGGAATGCTCTGCTTATGTGTCTTGCAGAATGAGTTCCTCTGCCTTTTAGGACTCTGTGCAAATGTCCCCTCAGAGGGACCCTTTTTGCTGATCCCTCTGATGAGGCCCACCCTGTTTTCCTCATCATAAAAGTCTGCTCTTTACTGGGTAGTCCTTATCTGAATTTACAATTCCATATTTATTTGCTTTAAAAAAAAAAAACCATTCTGCTGCAGAGGTTTTTAATGCCATTGAAGTTAAGCTGGTGTAAAGTCAGATTAGAGTGTTATAACTTTAATCCTGATTAAATATAATCTCCATAGTAACCCTAAAGAAAATAAGTAGAGAATATACACAAAAGAAAATGAAAAGGGAATTAAGTTTCACTACGTGTGTGTGTGTGTATATATATACACACATATATATACATATATACATATACACACATATACACACACATATATATGTATAAAAGAAAGAAAATCAAATCAGCTAAACACAAAAGAAGTCAGTAATGCAGGAAATGAGGAACCAAAGCTATTACAAGCCATATAGGAAACAAATAACAAAATGCAGAAGTAAGTCCCTCCTTATAAGTAATTACTTGAAATGTAAATTAATTAAACTTCAATCAAAGACAGAAATTGATGGCAGAATGAATTTTTTAAAAATGTAGATCCAACTATATGTGGTCTACAAGAGACTTACTTTAGATGAGACACAGAGGTTGAAAGTGAAAGGATAGAAAAAGAAATTCCATGCTAATTGTAACCAAAAGAGGGCAGGAGTAGCTATACTAACATCAGACAAAAGACACTTTAAATCAAAAAGCTTACAAGAGACAAAGGGGATGTTATGTATTAATGAAAGGTCCAATATAGCAAGAAGATAGAACAGTTATAAATATTTACACATCTGATAATAGATCATCAAAATATGTGAAATGAAATGGATAGAATTGAGAGAAATACACAGTTATACAATAATAGTTGGAGATTTCAATCCCCACTCTCATTAGTAGATAGAACAACCAGACAGAAGAAAAGGAAAGAGAAGACTTAACACAATAAATCAACTGGACTAGCAGACATACACAGAACACTCTACCCAACAACAATAGAAGACTTTTTTTCCCTCAAGGGAACATGGGATGTTCTGCAGGATAGACCATGTGTTAGGTCACAAATTAAGTCTCAACAGATTGAAAAGATTGATATTATACAAAGTACCATCACTGACAACAATGGGGTGAAGTTAGAAATCAGTAACAGAAGGAAAACTGGAAAATTCACAGATTTGTAGAAATCAAACCACATACTATTAAATAACCAAAGAGTCAAATAAGAAATCACAGGCAACATTAGAAAATACTTAGAGATAAATGAAAACAAAAACACATGTCAAAACTTATGGGACAAGGACAAAGCACTGCTTAGGGGGAAATGTATAGCATGTATAGCGGTAAACACTTACATTTAAAAAGAAGAAAAATCTCAATCTAACTTTACAACTTAAGGAACTAGAAGAACAAGCTATTTTGTTCCTTCTGCTAGCTTTGAATTTAGCTTTGGATTTAGCTATGGATTAAAGCAGAGAGAAAAGGACAGAAAAACAATACAGCCAATGAAACCAAGAGTTAGTTCTTTGAAAAGATTAAGAAAATTGACAAACCTTAGCTAGATCGACTGATAAAAAAAGCATCAAATTACTAATAACAGAAATGAAAACAAGGACATTACTACCCATTCTACAGAAATAATAAGGATTATAAGAGAGTACTATTGCATGTTAACAAATGGGTAACCTAGATGAAGTGGACAAATTCCTAGACACACAAAATCTACCAACACTTAATCACAAAGAAATAGGAAATTTGAAGAGTCATAATTAGTAAGGTAATTGAATCAGTAATCAAAAACCTCCTAATAAAGAATAACCCTGAACTTTATGACTTCACTGGTAAACCATACCAAACATTTAAAGAAGAGCTAACACTAGTCCTCCTGAAATTCTTCCAAAAAAGCTGAAGAGGAGAGAACGCTTCCTAACTCATTCTGTGAGACTGGCATTCCCTGATAACAAAGCCAAAGAAAAGAAACAAAACTACAGCCCCTTATAAATAAGAAAACAATAGTCCATATATTCATTGATGTAAAAGTCTTCAATAAAATACTAGGAAACAAAATTCAATAGCATATTAAAATGATTATATATCATTATCAAGTGGGATTTATTCCTGGAATGCAAGGATGGCTCAACATAGGCAAACCAATAAAAAAAGTGATATATTCCATTAACAAAATGAAGAATGATCATCCCAATTTATACAGGAAAATAATTTGACAAAATTCAGCAGCCTTTTATAATAAAAGCACTCAATAGACTAGGAATAGAAGGAAACTACCTCAACATTATAAAGGTCATATATAATATACTCACAGCTAATATTACACTCAGTGGTGAAAGACTGAAAACTTTTTCTCTAAAATCTGGAACAAGGCAAGAGTGCCTGCTTTTGCTACTTCTATTCAACATAATACTGGAAGTTCTAGCTAGAGCAGTTAGACAAGAAAAAGAAATTAAAGGCATCCAAATAAGAAAAGAAGTAGTAAAATGATCTCTGTTCACAGATGATATATTTATTATATATAGAAAACCCTAAATCTTACACATATACACAGAGAGAGACAGAGAGAATGCCAATAAATTCTCTGCAAAGTAGCCATGTACTAAACCAACTACAAAAATCAGCTGCATTTCTATATGCTAACAATAATCTGAAAAGGAAATTAAGAAAACAGTTCTGTCTTCAGTAGCATCAAAAAGAGTAAAATACTTAGGATTTAACCATATAAGGGAAAGAGTTGTACTTGGAAAGCTGTAAAACATCAATGAAGGAAATTAAAGAAGACATAAATGGAAAGCCATCATGTGCATGGAGTGGAAGACTTATTGTTAAGATATCAATGCTATCCAAAGCAGTTTACAGATTCAGTGCAATTTCTATCAAGATCCCAATGACTTTTTTGCAGAGATAGAGAAATCCATTCTGAAATTCATATGAAATCTCAAAGGACATTGAATAACCAAAACCATCTTCAAGAAAAGAACAAAGTAAGACTCACGTCCTCATTTCAGAATTTACTCAAAAGCTATAATAATCAAAACACTTTACTGACATAAAGACAAACCCAAAGACCAGTAAAATGAAGTAGAGCTCAGCAATTAACACTTATGTAGATGGTCAAATAATTTTTGATAAGGATGCCAAGACCTTCAATATAGAAGTGACAGTCTTTTCAAGATTTGGTGCTGGGAAAACTGGATATCTATATGCAAAAGAACAAAGTTAGATCCTTATCAAACATACGCAAAAATTAACTCAAAATGGATTAAAGTCCTAAACAGAAGAGGTAAAACTCTTAGAAGAAAAAATGGGAAAGGTTTTGTGAGATTTGATTTGGCAGTGATTTCTTGGATACAACACCAAAAGCACAGGCAGCAAAAGGAAAAATAGACAAATTGGAATTCATCAGAATTAAAAACTCTTGTGCTTCAAAGGGTACTAGCCACAGAGTAAAATGGCAACCCACAGAATAGGAGGAAATATTTGCAGATCAAATATTTTATAATATCCAGCATATACAGAAAGCTTCTAAAACCCAGGAAGGAAAAAAAAAAGCAATTTAATTTAAAAAATGGCAAAGGACTTGAGTAGACATTTTTACAAAGAAGATGTACAAATGACCAGTAAGTACATGAAAAGATACTTAGCATCAATCATTAGGGAAATGGAAATTAAAGCTACAATAAAGTACCACTTCACATCCATTCCCATGGCTATGATAAAACAAAACAAAAACATAAAACAGCAAAACAAAGCAGAAGAGAAAAGTGTTGACAACGATGTGGAAAAATGGGAAATTTTGTACATGATTAGTGGAAATATATAGAAAACGGTACGATTCCTCAACAAAACAGAATTACCATATGATCCAGCAATTTCACTTTTGAGTAAACACCCAAAAATGTTTACTCCAAAGCAGGGACAAGAACAGATATTTATACACCAATGTGCATGGCAGCATTATTCACCATAACTATATGGTGGAAGCAACCCAAAGTGTCCACAGGTGGATGAGTAGGTAAATAAATATAGTATATAGGTATAATGGAATATTATTCAGCCTTAAAAAGGAAAACAATTCTGACACATACTATAACATGGATGAGCCTTGAAGACATTATGCTACATGAAATAAGCCAGTCACAAAAGAAAAAATACTATGATTCCACTTACGTAGAGTAGTGAATTCACAGAGACAGAAAGTAGAATAGTGCTTGCCAGATGGCTGAGGGGGAGGAGAGAATGGAGAGTTGTCTAATGGGTACAGAGTTTCAGCTTTATAAGATGAAGAAAGTTTTGGGGATGGGTAGTAGTGATGGTGTATAACAATGGGAATATATTTAATGCCACTTAAGTGTAAGCTTAAAAATGTTTAAAATGGTAAAATTTTATGTTATGCATATTTTACCACAATTTTTAAAAACATCCTACATATCGCCTCCCTTTGCAGTATCTGTAAGCTCATCAAGGTGGGACTATGTCTATACCATCAACATTTACTCAGTGCCTGGTACTTATGCAGGAGATGATCCAGAAATATTTGTGTAGTCAGTGAATGCATAAATGAATGACTGATGCCGTATACCAACATCCTTTGCAAAGGATTCAGTGCTGACGTCACAGAAACAAACACTGGCTTTACTTTTTTAATTCCTTGGCAAATTCGCTTCTGGAAAGCCTTTTGTATTCCAAGCACATCCCACGGATATGGTGTATTAAACTCTGTTTGAAAGTGTTTATGCATAAATGTAATAATACGTTTACCCTTCCTACACAGCCCCTGAGGTAGGCTACTGAACTATGCGCCATCTCCTCTAGGTCTTGTCTTTTACCAAGGGTGGTATAAGATGGAGAAGATAGAACATGCATGGTTGAAAAGAAAAACAGCACCAAGGAAGAATACCTGGCAGCTACCAATGGCTTCTTATCCACAACTATTGAAGAAATAGCTCCAGAGTCACAGAAGAAATGGCTGCAGTCAGAGCAGATCCACCTTGGCCATTTTTAAGGGCTTATGAAGCGTGGAAGAGGTACCAAAGAAAACTGGCATTATGCAAAGTGGTCTCATTTTTGAACAAGGGAAGAAAGGAGTCTTGTAAACCCTAGAGCAATGCATTTGGCCCTTCTTGTATTGGTTGGGGATTTTGATTACAAGCAACAGGAGCTGGATCTGGGCTGGCTGAAGTAGAAAAGGAATCCCAGTTTTGGAGGTATAGAGGGAGGCATCCAGCATCCAAATGAGGACTGAGTCTCCAAGCACAGAGTTTGGGGAAAGTCTGGAGGGAACTTGGGAAGCCAGGCAGCAGGAGAGATTGAGTGAGGGCTGGTCATGAAGGCTTGACCTCTCAGGCTGGATTCCTGCTGCTGCTTCTCTGTCCCGAGAACATTTCCTGACTGCCTGCTGTCCCTCCTCCAGGATTCAGAGCCCTGAAGGGAATCCAGGGAACAGGACTGCTCTGGGGCTGCTGGGGCTGGCAGAGTGAGTCTCCATCCACTGAGGTTTCAATGGTGGGAAGAAGGTCCCTGCCATTCTCTAGAGCTCACCTCCTGGGAACAGTTTAACTCAATGAATACAGCAGTAGTTTCTGTTTGGCCCCTAAAAAGTGAAAATTAAAAATCAGTCAAGCAATCAAAATCCCAGCAATGTGTCTAGTTACCACAAAGTCTAGAGTATGAAAGAAGCTTACTCATATAACATATGACCCAACACCTCCACTCCTGGGTACATAAAGAAATGAATGGATAGTTTCTTTAGCTGCGCAGAAGCTCTTTAGTTTAATAGATCTCACTTGTCAATTTTTGTTTTTGTTACAATTGCTTTTAGGACTTAGTCATGAATTCTTTACCAAGGCCGCTGTCCAGAAGGGTATTTCCTATGTTTTCTTCTAAGGTTGTTATAGTTTGAGGACTCGCATTTAATCTTTAATCCATCTTGAGTTAATTTTTGCATATGACGAAAAATAGGGGTCCTGTTTCATTCTTCTGTATATAACTAGCTAGCTATCCCAGCACCATTTATTGAGTGGGGAGTCTTTTCCCGATTGCTTATTTTTGTTAACTTTGTCAAAGATTAGATGGTTGTAGGTATGTGGCATTATTTCTGGGTTCCTTTTCTGTTCCATTGGTCTACGTGTCTGTTTTTGTACAAGTGCCATGTTTTTTGGTTACTGTAACCTTCTAGTATAGTTTGAAGTCAGGTAATGTGATGCTTCTGGCTTTATTCTTTTTGCTTAGGATTGCTTTGGCTGTCCTGCTCCTTTTCTGGTTCTATATGAAGTTTAGAATAGTTTTTTCTAATTCTGTGAAAATGATGTTGGTAGTTCAATAAGAATACAACCTACAGGTTGGGAGAAAATATTTGCAAACTATCTGACAAAGGTCTAACATCCAGAATCTATAATGAATTTGAACAGTGCAAAAGCAACCCCATTAAAAAGTGTGCAAAAAACATGAACTGACACTTCTCAAAAGAAGACATACACATGGCCAACAAACATATGAAAAGATGTTCCACATCACCAATCGTCAGAGCAATGCAAATCAGTACTACAAGATACCATCTCACACCAGTGAGAATGGTCATTATTAAAAAGTCAGAAAAATAACAGATGCTGGCAAGGCACAGAGAAAAATGCTTGTACACTGTTGGTGAGAAGGTAAATTAGTTAAGTCACTGTGCAAAACAGTTTGGAGATTTCTCAGAGAACTCAAGACAGAACTACCATTTGACCCAGCAATCCCATTACTGAGTATATACCCAAAGGCATATAAATCATTCTACCATAAAAACACATGCATGCGTATGTTCATTATGGCACTGTTCACAATAGCAAAGACATGGAATCAACCTAAATGCCCATCGATGGTAAACTAGATAAAGAAAATGTGGTACATATACACCATAGAATACTACACAGCCATAAAAAAGAACAAACTCATATCCTTTGCAGCAACGTGGATACAGCTAAAGGCCATTATCCTAAGTGAATTAGTGTGGGATCAGAAAACCAAATGCTGCATATTCTCACTCATAAATGGGAGCTAAACACTGGGTACATGTGGATATAACGATGGCAACAATAAAATAGAAAAATGGATAAAATGTATTTGATAGCACAACAGGGTGACTATAGTCAATAATTGTACATTTTAAAATAACTAAAAGTGTAAATGGATTGTCTGTAAGACAAAGGATAAATGAGTACTCCATTTACCCTGGTGTGATAATTATGCATTGTATGCCTGTATCAAAATATTTCATGTACCCCATAAATGTGTACACCTACTACATACCCACAAAAGTTAGAAATAAAATTTTTTAAAAGATGGCAACAGACCCTAGGGACTACTAGAGAAGGGAGACAGGGAGCGGGGCAAGGGCTGAGGAACTACCTATGGGTACTATGCTCAGTACCTGGGTAATGGGGTGATTCCCAAACTTCAGCATCACGCAGTGTACTCATGTAACCAACCTGCACACATACCGCTGAATCTAAAATAAATGTCGACATTATAAATAAAGATATATTCATTTAGACCTACCATGAAAATAAAAAAAAGAAATGAAAACAGAGCCTGGAAGAGATGTCTGTACACCCGTGTTCACAGCAGCATTATTCACAATGGCCGAAAGATGGCAACAGCCAAGGTGTTCATTGGCAGATGTGCACATAAACCAAATGTGGAGTGTCCATACAATGGAGTATCATCCAGCCTTAAAAAAGAAGGAAATTCCCACACATGCCACAACATGGATGAACACTGAGGACATTATGCCAAGTGACATAAGCCAGTCACAAAAACACAAGGGCTAAATGATTCTGCTTACATGAGGTAACTGCAGTATCCAAGTCATAGAATGAGGGTGGGGTTGGGGGGACAGGGAGTTAGTGTTTCTTGAGTATAGAGCTTCAGTGTTGGAGGATGAAAAGCATTCTGGAGGTTAATTGTACAACAACATGAATGTAATTAACACTACAGTTAAGTACATGGTTGTACACTTAAAAATGGTTGAGATGGTAAATTTTATGTTATATTTGTTTCACCAGCAATATAAAAACAATTGACACACTTAGTGTGTGCTAAGGACCCTTGTGTCCTCTCCTGGGATAGAGTAGGGACCACTAGAGGTCTCATCCTCACAGAGCTCATGTAGTAGGAATGACAGGCAGCATTCAACATGCACATTAGTGAGAAGGAAAACCAGAGCATGGTGAGTGCTATGCAGAGAACCAGGTGACAGCAGTGACAGAGGTTTCAGGGTCATCTCTCTGAGAGGAGTGAGGTGGTCTTAGAGGGGAAGGTGTTAAGCCAACATAAGCAGCCAGCCAGTGGTGGTCAGGCTGGCATTGGAGAAGCACAGAAATAGCTGGTTGCTTGTGTGTGATGGAGGGGTGGTGGGGGCACACTGAGAAGCGGACAGGCCGACCTTGCAGGCGGGGACAGCAGGGTGTGGAGAGCAGCTTTGTTCCAGGCAGTGGGAAGCTGCTGCATGGGCTTAAGCAGAAGAGTAATGTGCTCTGGTTAGTGTTTTAAAATATGCTTCTGCCTGCCTCTTACTTGGGGGAATGGAGTTCGGCTCCTGGGTCTGTGTCCCTGGCAAACCACTCACCTGTGCAGGTACGTGTGGAGGGTGAAGCCTCCATCGAGCCGGGCGCCCGAGCTGACCCAAGCTGCAGAGCGGTGCTCTGGTCCCACTGTTGCGGGTTTTCCGGATGTGCTGTGGTGCTTCCTGTGTATGTCACGTGATTCTCCTTTGGTTGGGATGGCGGTGACACAGGAGCAGGAATATTTTAAAGAACAAATTGCAGACGGAAACAGGTGGTGCTGATACCAGAAACCGTGGGTGTGGGCAGCCAAATTGGAAAATGGGGCCGCTTGACAGAGCTTTGGTTGTTCTTAGCTTCCTTAACGACCGTGGAATGGAATGAAAAACCTGAGCTGTTCCAGGCAAGTTCTGTTTCGAGGGAAAATGACATCAATTTTACTAAATTACCATGTGAAAGAGACAACAAGCCTCTCTCTGGTGACCAGCAAGACTAGCATCGTGCTAGAGCACTCTGGTTCCCACACTCCAGTGGGGGTGGAGGCCCTGGAGCAGGGTGGGGAAGGGGCATTGTTCAACACAGATGGCCTGCCCAACCCCAGGGTCTCTGATTCAGTGGGGGCTGGGGTGGACTCCAGAATGTGCGTTTCCAGCAAGTGCCCAGGTAACGTCGGTGCTGCTGCTTTGGGGACCCCACTCAGACACTGTGCTACAGAGCATAGCTTTCTCCTGTTTGGGGGTCTTAATAGCGGTGTATGCAACCTAAGAGTGTCACCCACAAGTCCCTGTCTGGCTCTAGGGAAACCTTGGGTTATACAGGCAGGTGGTGCCCTTGTGAAGCCCAGCCTGGTGTGGTGAGCAGCTCCTCTCCTTGTGCCTCCAACTACGGGTCCTTCTGTGGTCCCTGTCTGCCCCCCGCTTACTGTGTCCCCACATTGCCTAGCCAGAGAAGCCGTAGTGTGCTGCTGGCAGCAGGTCCACCCTGCTAGGCCCCTAGGCTGCCAAGGAAATGTGACAAACACAGCCAGGGCTGAACACTTGCTGGGACGCAGCCAGAGCTGGACGCCGGAGACAGAATTTCCAGACGCTTGGTTGTGCTGTTCCCGCCCCAACCAGGTGTCTCCCTAAACATCATGTAGCCCTTGCCTCGAAGACTTCTCCTGAGCATGAGTTTCCATGGGAAAAGAAAAGCAGAGACTTTGTTACATGTCTTTGAGGCTTGTACCTTGTGTTTTGTGGCTGTCAATGGATTTTCTTCTGGCTTGCCTGGCTTGGCACAGGACCTCAAGGGAGATTCCGAATGTGCGCCTTGCCCTGTGCTCTGAGCTTTGTCAGAGCCTGTGGTCAGCACCTGGCAGGTGACAAAGTGCTTGAGCTGTGCTCAGGCTTTGGTACCTGCTCTCTTGGATGTCAGTGCCCTAGTTACATGTCAAGAGGAAATGTCTTCTTACAAGTCTTGCTAAAGAACATTATTTAGAGCATGAAGCTTTATTTTTTTTAATGAGTTAACTTTGTACTTTTAATTGTAGTAAAATGCAGTTAACATGAAATTTACCATCTTAGCCATTTTTAACTGTGTGGCTCAGTATTCTTATGTTCACATTGTTGTGCAATCGATCTCTACAGCTTTTTTATCTTGCAAAACTGAAACTCTGTACCCATTAAACACCTTCCCATTTTTGCCTCCCCCGCGGCCCCTGGAGCACGAAACTTTCACATCCCCCTTCCATCTCCCATCTTTTTAGTGGCATTTGTTTTAAGGGAGGTGACTGAGCTTTGGGCTAATGGTGTATGGAGTGCACGTGGCTCTGAACTGTCATCAGCCCGCCAAGGAGAAGATGGGTGATTTTGACAAGGGAGCTTGTTGCTACAGTTTTGTTCTTCCTGAAACTTGCACTGTTCCTTGCAGTCTTTCCTTTTGTGGCATATGAGAATATCACTGAGGATTGCTTTCTCATGTTACTTCTTTAAATCTGTAGTATTCCTTAATGTTTTGGTTTTGACTGGGGTTGACGTGACAGGCAGTGTTTAGATTGTGCTGTGCAATCTCAATGAACACTGTGCAACTTGAATTTTCTCCCTCATAACTTCAGGTTTTCATTCTTCCTAATTTTCATGTTTTGAGCTGAAATTGACCAGTTTAGACCCAATTCTGATGCTGAATATTTTAGGGAAGATTTGAATTACAGCCATTGGATGGTTCTGGAACTATCAAAACAGGAACAAGTTAGGTGCCTCCCCCTTCCTCTCCCAGGCTTGGAGATAGGTAATGAATGCATGACTTCAGAACTGGCTTGTGGTTGGTCCAGTATTAAGAAAACGACAGCTAGTTCTTGAGGAAAGGAGATTTTGAAAATAACAAAAGTGAGAGCAGAACAGCTGGATGTGTTCTATTTTTCCTTGTGTGAAGGAATATTATGTCACACAAAGATAGGTTTTTGTTTTTGTTTTTGTTTTTAACTGTAATAATGGTTTTCAAAGAGTAAAATTCAAGCAGTGACACAGCTGATTCCTTTGTCACGGAGATGCTCAAACACTGCATGCCTGGCTTCTAGCACTTGTGGGCTGAGTTCGGCCGTGTTGAGCGGCTCCGCTTGGCCTGAGTTGACCCTGGCGATGCTGTCTACCGTGCTCGTCGCTTGCTGCTGCTGCTGATGTATTGATAGTGTGAACACAGCACCAGCTGGAGAAAGTTTTAATGTTCCTGCTAGAAAATTCTCCCTCCTGGGTTATGTCTATAGGTAAAAACCAAGTAGAATATTCAAAAGATTCTCATTCTTGTTCCCTCCACACCTTCCAACCGCCACCACCTTTAGTACGCTATTCACGTACCTCTCGCAATCCTGCTTTCTCCGCGTTAGGAAAAAGGCACTCGGCAGAGTCATAATGACCTAGGGCTCGTCAGCTGCAGTGGGCTTTTTCCATCCATGTCAACTTTGACTCCTTCGCCTTATTCCAGGTTTCCCTTCTCTTCCTTTTGAATCGCTTTCCTGTGACTGCTTGATGTTGAGGTCCTTACGATTAAGTTCTGCAACAAGATATGCAAAATTAAGAAAGATAGGTCCTTTTCTGTTACTGCAGTTTATTTCAGTGACAAACTTTGGTTACGATGGGACTTGAGGAAATAAAGAAGGAATGTAGACCTTTTGGCTGGACAGGGCTGAGTTTGAATCAAACCATTGTGACTGGCTGTGGGTCTCACACAGGTGGCTTTACCTCAATGAACTGGTTTCCCTGTTTCCCAGCTGAGAGTGGTGGAGATGCCCGCCTTGGTGGGATGTGGCAAGGGTTAGCAATAACACAGGCTGGTGTTCAGCAGCAGGCATCTGTCTCCCCCAGCCCCTTCATGAAGGTCCCCTTAAACCCTAGGCATGAAAGCCCAGAATGGAAGTTTTCAGCCTTCTGCCCTTTCTTTTTTTCAAAACCACCTTTCCTATGTGTGTGTGTGTTTTTTTTAACCAACTATTTCCAGCTTAGCTTTATACATATACATAAGCATACTGTATATGTATGTTTGCACACATGTGTATGATTCTAGAGGTTTCTCTTATCTACATTTTTCTTTTAGCAAATCCATTTTTAAGGACATTTTTGGCTTTCCTGGACAACTTTTTAAATAAAATCTGGGTTATGTTTCTCACATATGTATTTTTTGTTCCAATAAGACTTTATGTATGGACACTGACATTTGAATTTCACGTAATTATTCTTTAGTTTTTTTTAGTACTGGAAGAATACAACCTATATTTTTAATGTTGATTTTAAAATTTTTTTATGAATGGAATTTGTATTTTAGAATAAGATGTACAGAAAAATTGATCAGTTAGTACAGAGAACTGCCATACATAGTTTCCCCATTATGAGCCTCTCATATTAGAATGGCATGTTTGTTGTAATTAATGCACCAATACTGATACAGTGTTATAAACTAAAGTCTACACTTTATTTCTATTTCCTTATTTTTACATAATCTCTTTTCTGTGTCCCAAGTTCCCATTCAGGATACTACTGTATTTTTAAAATTTTTTATCTTTATATCTTTATTTCTTTTTTCTGTCTTGATAGGTATACAATATGTTTCAGCACCAGAGCCTAGGGATTAAAATTAACATTCAAGTGACCAAGCTTGTCCTGCTACGACAACGTCCGGTAAGTCCCACAGGCACCTTTCAAGCATGCAGAAAATGTGGCTGGCCTGGAGCTTCCCAATTGCTGTTGAATGCTAAGCGGAGTTCCAGGGAGTTGCCGGTGTCCATCACCCTCTGTGGCTTTGCCAGTGTGAGAGGAAAGCCGGCATCAGTACTGGAAGCATGGTGTGAGGGTGGGCTGCTGAGAATCTCAAGGAACCCTAAGCAGTGAGCCCACACACATCCCCCTCCACTCCCGGAGGGTCTCGTATGGAGTCTCTAGGATATGTGCAAAAGCTTGATGACGAGGTCTCTGGCATCGTGGCTTCCCTTCTGAAACTACATTAGAGCTTCTACCCCAGTTTGGGTTCACAGCAGCATTATTTTCTGGTCTTTCAATGGCGCGCCTTCCCACACGCTGATGTTACCTGCCAAGTCAAGCCATCACCATGAGACTGAGGGAGCATTGCGTGGTTTGGGATACTGTTCTGTTTGCAGAAAATAAGATGCTTTATTAAAAAACAACATAGTCTTCATTTGCACCTATATAAGGCCCCTGATGGTCTCTCTGGATCTATGCCATATACCCACTGGCGTCAGGCTTTTCTTCGAGGGCGGTGAGTCATCAAATGATGTCTCAGTGAGTGACTGCCTCCACCTTAACATCCTTGCCATAGTCTGGATATAAACTCTGGCCTCCCAGGTGTTTGTGTGTCTAACTGTCCCGATTTCTTTTAGGCTAAGTTGTCCATTGGGCACCATGGTGAGCGGTCCCTGGAGAGCTTCTGTCACTGGCAGAACGAGGAGTATGGAGGAGCACGGTACCTTGGCAATAACCAGGTTCCCGGCGGGAAGGACGACCCGCCCCTGGTGGATGCTGCTGTGTTTGTGACCAGGTAAGACAGGATTTGGCCTGTAGCTGACATGCAAAAGGGAAGAGATGTTTCCCTTCAGAGAGGAAATAGGCATGTTGTTAAGGATTCAGGCTTGGAAATCAGACCTTGGGCCACCTGTCTGGGCTTTGGTTTCCTCATTAGTAAGTGGGGGTTAACGGTGGTATCCACCTTTGAGGGAAGTACGATGCCTGGGCATGTAGCTGTGTCCCTCTTTGTCCCTCCTCCATTGTTACATGGTGTTCTTCCTGCGTGTCTCTCTGTCCAGACCTCCCTCTTCCTATAAAGATGACAGTCATAGGATTTGGGCTCACCTTACTCCAGTGTGACCACATCTTACCTTGATTCCACCTGCAGTGACCCTTTTTCCACGAAGGGTCACATTCACAGGTACTGAGGGTCAGGACTTGGACCATTTCTTTTTGGGGGATACAACTATTGTGTGTCGTTGATGTCGATGTGGCTGTATCATTTTTTTCTTATGTTTCAACCCTCTTTGAGGAACACTGATTTTTCTTTGGTTGCTTTACTTTAATAATGTAAACAAAATGTGTTACATGTTCATACCAAAACTCTCCCTTTACAAGAAACACAGAAATGTTCCTTAATAACTTAATCCATTAGATTAAAAATACCAGCTTTTTATTAGAGTTGCTAAGAATATGTCAACTTTGAATTTTAACGACTTTTTTTAATTTAAAGAAACTACTTCCCAAACTGCATGCTTGCTTTTCCTCTGTGATTTTGGACGTAAAGTTGTGGAAGGGAGAATTTTATCATATCTTTAGCTTGGGGGCAGTTTGTTTCTCCACAAAAAGGTTTTTTTGTTTTGTTTTTTGTTTTTTGAGACAGAGTCTCCTCTGTTGCCTAGGCTCGAGTGCAGTGTGATGCAATCTTGGCTCACTGCAACCTCTGCCTCCTGGGTGCAAGCAATTCTCCTGCCTCAGCCTCCTGAGTAGCTGGGATTACAGACGTGTGCCACCACACCTGGCTAATTTTTGTATTTTTATTAGAGAGGGGGTTTCACCATGTTGGCCAGGCTGGTCTGGAATGCCTGACCTCAGGTGATCTGCCCGCCTCGACCTCCCAAAGTGCTAGGATTACAGGTGTGAGCCACCACGCCTGGCCCTCCACAAAGAGTTAAATCTCACTTAACGTTTGGTTTTGAGTCAAGAAAGGCTTTTGGTTGCATTTCTTAGGCCATGTGCTACAAACTCTGAGCCCCATGATGTCTCAGTCATCTGGGGAAGTTCTGTGACCCCAGCCCCAGACACCGGACAATGCAGTTTTCGTTCCTTTCAAAAATCCCAGAATAGGCCAGGCAGTGGCTCACGCCTGTATTTCCAGCACTTTGGGAGGCTGAGGCGGGCAGATCACCTGAGGTCAGGAGTCTGAGACCAGCTTGGCCAACATTAAAAAACCCCATATCTACTAAAAATACAAAAATTAGCTGAGCTTGGTGGTGCATACTTGCCCAGCTACTTGGGAGGCTGAGGCAGGAGAATTGCTTGAAACCGGGAGGCAGAGGTTACAGTGAGCTGAGATCATGCCATTGCACTCCAGCCTGGGTGACAAGAGCAAAACTCTTGTCTCAAAAAAAAAAAAAAAAAAAAAAAAATTCCTACAATAGACACAAGGCCACCACCCATTACCAAATAGATGCGTGCTCACTCCAGTGGATGGTTCGTCGATTGCCAGCCCTCAGTATGCTTTGTTACACATTTAACAGTGTGCTTTGTAGCGTGCCAATCCCTTAGGAGAACACTTGCTGCTTCTACAGGATATGATTAAATATATAATCCATATATAAGTTCTATCATAGACAATCAGAATTATTGAAGAGTCATTTTAGAAAAAGTCTGTTTAATAATTCTGATTGTCTGTAACATGGCTAATGCAGTAGCAGGCATCAGGGACCAAGGGATGAACATGACCTGGTTCATGCTTTTGACCTGGACTTGCCCACTCCATTGAGCACTGGGCGCCTTCCCCAAGAGCAGTGGCTGCCCACACTCACTGGCCAGAGGCCGCTGTTGCTCGAGGCACTCTGCAATGGCATTTGGGGACTGTGAGACTTTCTGTAGAATACCCCAGGTGTCATAGCATTCAGGTTAAGGGTACCATGATTTGAGAGTGGATTCGATTTGGGGAGCAAGCAGGAGTCCTTGGGAACCGTGTCTGTGCATGATCATAAGTAAATGGAGCTGATTTTCCAAATGGTAATTATATTTGGTCTGAAAGACTTTCCTAGAGAGGAACTCTAAACAACATCATCTGTGGAATATGCAGCTAAACTCCCAAGGTTTCTACTTTGAAAATAGATTTTATAAATACTGTAGAAAATCTATAATTTCTGGTGTTTTGTTAAAAAAAATTAGTAGCTTACGGTAATTTTCTCTATATCAGAAGAAGTTTTCTCTTTCCTGCTATTTCCTTTCATTGAGTGGAGAAAGCACTTGTAAGTAGTCTGCATTTGGGGATGAATGGCATTTTTTTCAGTGGCAATAAATGTCACCAAGATGACTGTTGACAAGACATCTGTATTAGCCCTTTTACAAAGAGACCTCGGCAGTCATGACGCACCCTCAGTGCAAAGATGCTGTGAGTTAGACTTTCTTTTCATTTTTCGCCCTTCTCACTTACCACAGAGGAAATATTTTGTGTAAAAATGTTCTTTTCTACACCTCGCACTTTTTACAGTGGCTACTGTAAAACAAAATGATACAGTTTTGCTGTGTCCCCACCCAAATCTCATCTTGAATTCCCACATATTGTGGGAGGGACCTGGTAGGAGGTAATTGCATCATGGGGGCAGGTCTTTCTTGTGCTGTTCTCGGGATCGTGAAGAAGTCTCACAAGATCTGATTGTATAAGGGGGTGTTTCCCTACACAAGCTGTCTTACCGTCTGCTGCCATGTGAGACGTGCCTTTCACCTTCCACCATGATTGTGAGGCCTCCCCAGCCACGTGGAACTGTAAGCCCATTAAACCTCTTTCTTTTGTAAATTGCCCATTCTTGGGTATGTCTTTATCAGCGGTGTGAAAATGGACTAATACACAGAACAATGGAAAATAACAAGTGTTGGAAGAATGTGGAGAAATTGGAACTCTTTTGTGCACCATTGGTGGGAATGTAAAATGGTACAGCCACAATAGAAAACCAGATGATGGTTCCTCAAAAACTCAAAACTAGAGTTACCATATGATCCCACTTCTGAACCCAAAAGAACTGAAATTCAAAATAATTGAAAGCAGAGACTCTGATATTTGAACACTCATGTTCATAGCAACATTATTCATGACAGCCAAAAGGTGGGAGTGACCTATATGTCCATCGATGGATGAATGGGTAAACAAATATGCTATATATGCACAAGGGAATATTACTCAGCCTTAAAAAGGAAGGAGATTGTGACGCATGCTATGACATGGATAAACCTCAAGGACAAATACTGCATGATTCCACTTACGTGAGGTACTTACAGTAGTCGGATTCATAGAGACAAAGAATGGTGGTTGCCAGAGGCTGGGGAGAAGGGAGAATGGGAGTTATTTCATGGGTGCAGAGTTTCAGTGTGGGATGACGGAAAAGTTTTGGAGGTGGATAGTGGTGATGGTTGCATGACAGTGTGAATTTAATTAACATTACTGAGCTTTACACTCAATGGTTAAGATAGTAAATTTTATGTTCATGTAGCACAATAAAAAAAATTCAGAGTAAAAATGTTCTGTTCTAACTAAACACATTGGAGAGGGATCCTAATTGCATGGGAGTGGTTCTGGGTGAGGATGCTGGGGGCATGGGCAGTGTCTTCATCCAGGGACAGAGAAAACAAGGTTTCGTCAGCCGCAGGCTGCTGGGCTCTGGATGAGGAATGCGATTGGCCTCTTGCATAGCTGTTACCTGTTGCCAGCCCGGGAGCTTGAGCTTTCTTCTGCATTTTGGGCTGATGCCTTGAAGCTACGTGAGCAATCACAGTCCCTCTCACCTGCTGCCGTGGAGCTGCTGGACTGAACAGATCAGTGCATGTCCTGTCTTCTGGGTCCTCGCAGATGTTAAATTGAGGATCTCCTTCAAGGACGGGGGAGGCAGCTCTGGAGTCGGGCAGGAAGCTGAGTTGGCCAGGAATCCTTGTTTAATGACTAGAGGTAAAGAGCTGCAATTCCCTAGGTTGAGATAATAACGGGCTGATGTTTTCACAAGGAGATTGGGTGCGAGGCAGCTGCCGCCCTGGAGAAGCTGTCCTTTCCTCCCACTGTAACCCGAGCTGAGGCTGCACAGGCCTGGCTGTGCTCAGGGGACAGCTTCCAGGTCCTGAGCTAGGACTGGCCAATGTGAGGGTTTCCTCCCGTTTAAGGTTCTTTTTTCACCTTCCGGGCTGTAACCAAGCCGGACCGTGTATTCTCCCAGACATTCCCTGACAAACAGGTGGCTAAGTGGCTGCTGCGGAGAATGTGAGGATGACGTCATGTCCAGTAGGAGCTGCTGAGCCAGAAGCGGTGGAAGCTGGGTTTTCTGCAGCTGTGGCTGGGACTAGAAAGGACCCCTGAGTGGACTGGGCCTGGGGCCACACGGAGCCCACACAGACGCCAGGGCTCAGGGGGCTTCAGCACCTAGGAGGGCTTCACCTTGGGCTCCACATCTGACCCAGAAAGCCGAGAACTCAGAGAACTCCTCCCTGGAGTCAAGAACTCCTCCTTGAGCCTGGGCCTGTGCTCCGGGTGAGAGTGCCTGAAAGGCGCCACAGCAGACACAGCTGGCCCAAAGCTGCACCACCAGGATCCCTCTGGCCAGATCTTCCCCTCCAGCGTAATACCATCTAACTCCTTGGGACACCCTTCCCTTCACCTTCTGCCAAGGGACCCTCTTGCCAGGCTTTGCTCGTGGTGAGGTCCCAGTAAGTATCCGTGGAACTTGGTGTTATGCTCCCAGGCTTCCAATGCTGGTGAGGCCATGGCTGCTGGGTAGCTTGCAGGACCCCTTGAAAGGGTCTGGAAACGTCAGTCAATTAATGAAATAATTTATTGAGTCCCAACTGTATGCCTGGCTGTGAGTTATGCACAGGACGACCTGTGTAACTTGTGGTGCCCCCTGCAAAATGAAAACATGGGACCCCGCGACAGCAGAGCGTTAGCCCAGGGCATGGGTCAGACACCCACAAAGCCAGCCCTGTCATGCAGATCCACGTCAGCCTCAAGGAATGCACCTTGGAGTTTCAATGGATGTCGGGACTGGGAGCCGAGTCTAGCCCTCACTTTTTTCGTTCCTGAAGTGAACGCTACAGTCCCTGCTTGGCGGTTTGACATGAGTTGGCAGTGGGATGACATAAAAAGTGGATGCCCCTGATAATGAATGGAACAAAGCCAGGTTCCCTGGAGATAAAGCCGCCCCTGCAGGCAGGTGGCTTGCTGCTTCTCTTCTGAGAAAGGACCTTGAATGGGAAGGATAGAGATTCAGACTCAGCTGACCTTTTCAAGACAGGCCTCTGAGTGTAGCTCTCCCTCCCTGAGCTGAACATACCTCTTCCTCAGGTGAAGCAGTGGGTGGTGCCTCGGGGTCTGTCATTCGAGACTGCCTGTTTCCCCTCAGGGTGGCCATTAATCAGAGAACGCGCGGAGGTGGAGTCCTCCTCAGCCAGAGGGCTGGCTCTCTGCAAAATGGCGCCTGCCTTGGCCTTGGCCAGCAGCTTCATTTCTCTTCTGTCAGACTGAGGCCTGGGTCCCTTTCTCGCTTTGCCCAGCTGAGGCAATGGGGCAAAGCTTTAAACATATACTGTTCACAACTCTGAGAAACCCTGGAGCAAGGTCCTGGGCCAGCCTGGTCTTTGTATGAATGTGTGTGTATGTGCACGCACGTGTGCCGCTCAAAACACCAGAATTGGGAAGGGTGCTGAATGTTGGGCTGGGGCTAGATAGGTATTGGGCCAGTGAGAACATCTATGCCCCTAATTTTATTTGGTTTCCCCTCTGCCGGAGTTGCTTCTGTCGCCTATTCCTTCATCTTCTAAAATGGAGTCTGATGGAAAAATGGAGTCACTAGGCCTTTTCATCTCTTTATGATAATCCTCCATTTCCCTGAAAGTTCCCTTGGTTTTGGAGTGAGGTTATGAAACGTGTGGATCTCAAGCGTTCTTTGGGCCCTGAGAGAAGATGGGTGTGGGGCCTGGGAGGGGCCATGTCTGGGCCAGGTTGTGGCTCCTCACACGGCTCCCAGGCTGAGTCCTGCCCCAGCCAACCCTCCGTGGTCGACCCCTGACCATGGAACTTATAAAGAATCATAGGAATGCTCCAGCATTAGGAAAGAAGAGCCCAGACCCCTGACTTCCCCACAGGAAGCCAGATGAACCCCTTGTACCTGCAGAACCAGGGCTGGACCAGGTTTCAAGTATCTTTGCTGTCTCACTGGTCCACAGATGCCCACCCACCCAGGGGATCCTGGGGAGCTTTAAGGAATACAGTTTTTTAATCCTTCAACTTTTAAGTTCTGGGTTACATGTGCAGGATGTGCAGGTTCTTTACATAGGTAAACATGAGCCATGGTGGTTTGCAGCACAGATCAACCCATCACCTAGGTATTAAGCCTGGCATCCTTTAGCTATTCTTCCTCATGCTGTCCCTCTCCCTGAGCCCCCTTCACCCGGCTGACCCTGGTGTGTGTGTACAACCATGTGTCCATGTGTTCTCATCATTCAGCTCCCACTTACAAGTGAGAACATGTAGTGTTTGCTTTTCTGTTCCTGCGTTAGTTTGCTGAGGATAATGGCCTCCAGCTCCATCCATGTCTCTGCAAAGAATATGATCTCATTCCTTTTTATGGCTGCATAGTAGAGGAATACAGTTTTTAGAGATGACTTTTTGTTGTCTTCTCGTTAAAGTGATGCATGGTCATTACAGCATCAAAAACCAGTTGCTGCCCAAGTAGAGTAGCTTGGGGAAGCCACTGCAGTTGGATGCTATTGTCTGAGAATTGTCTCTGATCAGTGACTTGGCAAACATCTTCCAAAACATTTTCAGCTGCTGAAAGGAGTCCTTCCAGCAACTGTTATGTATAGAATAGTTCATCTGTAAAAGAAGATTCTCATGTGGGGTAAGTGGACCTACCCCTGGGAAATGTGGATGGGTTACTGTTGCCAAACGCTGCTGTTTGTTATCATTCACTGTGGCCTGTGACCACTGGAACAATAACATTGCAGGATGACTACTTGAGGTTAATTGACAGTGTTTTCTTCTTCCAGTCTTGGGGATACTGCATATACCTGATAATGGCTTTCTTTTTTTTTTTTTTTAGGACAGATTTCTGTGTACACAAAGATGAACCGTGTGACACTGTTGGTAAGTTTAGAGTTGAAATAATAATCTAAGGGGCTGATACATCCTGGGAGAATCTGGAGACTTCTTGATCACAGTGGAGGAGCTGTCCTCAAACAAGCACTGCACATTCTGTTGCCTTCCTTCTTGTAAGTTGGTCTTTGACTTTCCTTTTGCTATTTTCCTGAAATGTTTTTAAGTTATTTATGGCAGAAGGCATTAGATGAAGAAGCTATGAAGAGTGACACCAAGGGGAAGAGCCACCAGGCTGTTCGAAGGGGTCTGCAGTTGGGGTTGCATTTGGCTCTGAGCATTTTGGTCACCCAGGCAGGAGAGGCAGCCTACCAAGTTACACAGCTGTGGTCATGAGATGGAAGCTTAGCAGTTTGTTCTCATGCATGCAAATGACCTTTATTGAGCTTTACCCTTTACCTTGGTGCCAGGCTCCTCGCTTTTTAGTGACTAAAAACAGCACTGAAAATGGCATACAGTGCTGAGAAAACCTCCTTTCCTTCTTCCCCTTCCCTTCCTCCTCTCCCTTTCCCTCTCTCACCTTCCCCTCCCCCCACCTTCCCCTCCCCCTCTACTTTCCCCTTCCCCTCCCCTCCCCCTTTACCTTCTCCTCCCCCTTTACCCTCCCCTCCCCCTCTACCTTCCCCTCCGACTCTAACTTTCCCTCCCTCACCTTCCCCTTCACCTGCCATTTTCCTTTGCCTCCTGTCCTCAGTTATGTCTGGTTTGCTCTTGACTTCTCATGGATTTCAAATGGAAACCATTCTTGAGTGTAGGAACACAGTGTTTGGTTAATACAGGCACAATGCCCAGGGTGTTTCCAGTTTTGCCTGCCATAACACAAACCTTTGTTCATCAGGAGGTCGAAATATAGTATTGCATTGCCAGAATCAAAATTGTGAATCGCGTATGTTTAGAATTGTAAAATCGAAGAAAACAGTATAGGTGTGAAAAATATATAATGTTATGAAATTCACATGTTGAAAACCAGAGCTTCTTGTGGAGCCTCGGCGGTGAGTAATCCCAAGCCTTTGTTCTGGCTCTGCCACGTGCCAGCTGGGTGGCTTTGGGTGTGTCTCCGCTCCGGTTTCTTAATCCATCAAATGATCATTTTGGATTAGGTGACTCACAAGACCCTTCAAAATCTAATGATAGCTACCATTCATGTCACATTTTAGAGTTTACAAAATGATTTTTAATATATTACACTTAATCGGTCCTCTAAACAGATCTGAGAGCAAGGTGTCAAGAAGCAACCAGCCAACTCCTCCTGCTTTGTTATTTGGGGGCTGTCTCCATGAGGGAATTGCTAGCCAAAGGCCATGTGAAGTATGCTTCCCTGGAGGGCTGGCTGACACAGGCCCAGGTCAGGTTGGGGCCATGGAGGCTTATGCAGACTGACCTCTGTCTGTCAACAGGGCTGCCAGACATGTGCTGTTTCTAGGAGTGGCTGCTCTTTCCCGGGGTTCATGGGTCAGGCATGGCCACAGTACCCCTGTCCAGGGCGCCTCTGCTCCGTGCTCCTCCTGCTTCCTGGCTTGCCCCGTGGAGACACAATCTCAATCGTGTAGCTCTTGCCTATACTTCTCCCCTGGAAGCCCCTGAGCAACACAGAGCCCAGCTCTGGCCTCCAGGCTATGTGTCCTTCAGCACCTGGCACTGGATTGAGAGGCTTGGTCACTCCTGTTGGTTGGTTGATTAAATGAAGAAGAACTGAATGAATGAATGAATGAATGAATGCATGCTTGCAGGTGAAGGGATTCCAATTCCAGTGTTCGTTAAAACCATGTATCCAAGGGTGTGGTTTTCTTCCATAGGTTTTATAACTAGCTTTCAGTTTCTTTTGAATATATAAAAGTTTTCTGTTTTGATGGGAATATGCCATTAATTGTGATTATATCCTGTGTTCAGGCCCCTGGTGAAGAGCAGGCAGCTGCTTCAAATCAAGCATCTTCTCCTTTCCTAAGCCACATCACCATACTACCTTTTATTGGTTTGCTTGGGCTGCCATAACAAAATGCCACACAAACTGAGTGGCTTCAACAACAGAAATGTGTTGTCTCACAGATCTGGAGGCTAGAAGTCCTAGATCCAAGTGTCGGCAGATTTGGCCTCTCCTGAGGCCTCTCCCCTTGGCTGTAGCTGGCTGCCTTCTCCTGGGTCCTCTTGTGGCCTTTCCTCTGTGTGTGCACCTGCCTGTTGTCTCTCCTCCTTGCAAGGACACCAGTCATACGGGCCTAGAGCCCCACCTCTGTGACCTCATATAACCTTAATTAGCTTTTGTTGTTGTTGTTGAGATAGTCTTGCTCTGTTGTCCAGGCTGTAGTGCAGTGGCACGATCTTGGCTCACTGCAACCTCTGCCTCCTGGGTTCAAGCAATTCTCCTGCCTCAGCCTCCCGAGTAGGTGGAACTACAGGTGCCTGCCACCATGCCCAACTAATTTTTTTGTAATTTTAGTAGAGACGGGGTTTCACTGTGTTTGCCAGGATGGTGTCGATCTCCTGATCTCATGATCTATCCGCCTCGGCCTCCGAGAGTGCTGGGATTACAGGCGTGAGCCACCGTGCCCGGCCAGCCTTAATCGGCTTTGTAAAGGTCCTCTGTCTACCTATAGTCACATTGGAAGTTACAGTTTCTACATAAGAATTTTGTGGGGACACAAGTCAATCCATAGCACTATTCATTTGATACTTTGCCACATGTTACTAGGGAGCATCTTATGTCCTCATATCCCCTCCCAGGTGCATACGTCTCACTTCCTTAACAAGAAAGTCCTTTAATGGTCAGGACTGGGTGGAGTCATTGTTCTTCATGTGACAGCTGGTTAGCTGAGGGCAGAACCAGTCTATTTCCTGGTCCCCACTGCGTGTTCTTTCTAATACGTCAGTGATTTTCAGCTTCTCCAAAGGAGGAGGTGCCTTTTTTCTTTTTTAAAAAAATTAAACTTATATGGTGTTTTATTAGTATACATTTATTTTAATGTGTCATATTTTGCTTGTACAGATGATTAAACCAGTCAGAACAATGGGATGATTTGATGAACAGAAAAATATGGGGTTATGGCAGTCGTATATTGATCTCAGCATCCAATTTATTTATGGACTTTAATATGTTTTTATTTTGAATAATTATACAGTCACGATAATTGCCAAAAGAGTACAGAGAGGTCTATTGTACCTATCACCCAGCTTTGTCCAGTGGCAACATCTGACGTAACTGCAGTGCACTCTCAGAACCAGAAAATAGATGGACCTGATAGAGTGATCTAGACTTCAGCTCTTAATCAGGTTTTACTGGTTTCTGCATGCACTCATCTTTTGGTATGCTTTCGTATAAAGTTCTGTGACGTCTTATTACATGGGCAGCTTTGTCCATCCACCATGACAATCAGGAACAGAAGGTTCCATGGCTGCTGAGATGCCCCCTCGGACTGCCTCTTGAGAGCCACCCCCTGCCACCCTCCGCTTCCCTAACTGCTGGCACCCGTTTATCTGTATTCCATGTCTATGATTTTCTCATCCCAATATCCAGTTGATTTTTCATATTTTGTTTTGATTGCACAGAATGGAAAAATCATCTGAGTCACATAGATGCATGCTTGCCAACGCTAAGAGATTTTCAACAGCTGCCTTGAAACTTAGGGATCTAGCTCGAGCTTGAGATGCTGTGTCTTGAGTTCTGTAGAAAAGGAGCTGTCTGGTACCTCGAGATAACTAGGAAAGCTTTGGGTTGCCAGCGTAGTGTAATTTGGTATATAACAGCGGTTTTCTGTTGTTTTAATTAGGGTGCAGCTCACATATATGTAGAGGGCAAAGCTTGATGAATTTTTAATTTATGCCTATACTCTTCTTTTTTGGCTTAATCTGGTATTTCTTGAAATCATTTTAAAGCAATATCTTGAATTCTGTTTTAAATCGTGCTTTTTTATACTGCGGTAAAATATACATAACATTGGCCACCAGAAAGCATTTTTAAGTGTACAATCAGTGGCATCCAGTACATCCACCTAGTTGTGCAGTCCTATGCCTCTACTCTTGAAACCACAACACAGATTGAGGTGAAGAATGTCATCAGCCCTCCAGAAGGTTCCTGATGGCCTAACCCCACCGTCAGGAGTCCCCCAAGGGTAACCTGTTCTTATTAAGTGTTTTAATGAGTGTTTTTAAAATAGTTTAAAATAGATTTCAGAGCTCAGTTTGAATGAAGCACTGCAATAAACTCTGAGGCGCGGCGAGGGTTTGGGGCTTCCATGAAAAATACTCTTCTCTGCATCAGCCCATTTGTCTCCATTGCCCAGTCTGCATTCCTGATTGTGAGGAATGAGCCAAGGGCACCTATCAGAAGGGGGCTGCCACCAGGCTGGGAGACTGGCTTGGAACACAGGCAGCACCTGGGGGAGCTCCGGAAGTGGGGAGGCCACTGACATCACATAGAAGTTAGTGGCAAGGCCTGTCTGGTCCATGTGCCACCATGGCTGGGGAGTGACCTCCATCTCCCCAAAACAGCCCAGGGTCCTGTGGTCTGCCCGTCCCCACCCCACCTGTACTGGAGTGAGGGAGATTCTGGCCTTTGGGCTTCCATAGGGGAGGCAACGGCACCTCCCATGAAGGTAAAGTTTCCCAAAGGGGATCACTGTGCTTTAGCCAGGCGGGAGAATGGATGCCAGACAGCCCAAGATGACCAGTGTCCACTGTACCCTTCATATCTTTTGGTGAAGATGAAACACAAGGTTTAGTATCTCTAGGCTTCACAGGGGTGCTAGTGATGTAGGCAAAGTTGGCGTTTCCAAAGCCCTGATTCTCCTGAGCCCTGCAGTGCAGAGGCCTCACCACACTCCTCTGTACTGGGTGGACTTGAGTGAGCAGATGAATGGGCATGCTTTTAAAAAGTCACACCGGGTCCAGGGGTGGTGGCTTATACCTGTAATCCCATCACTTTGGGAGGCCAAGGTGAGCAGATCAGATCACCTGAGGTCAAGAGTTTGAGACCAGCCTGAATAACATGGTGAAACTCCATCTCTACTAAAAATACAAAATTTACTTAGGCATGGTGGTGGGCACCTGTAATGCCAGCTACTCAGGAGGCTGTGACAGGAGAATCACTAGAACCTGGGAGGTGGAGGTTGCAGTGAGCCGGGATCACACCACTGCACTCCAGCCTGAGCAACAGAATGAGACTCTGTCTCAAAAAAAAAAAAAAGCGTCACACCAGAAGGACCCTTCCTCCTTCCCTCCCTCCTGGCACTGACATGGGCTTCTTAGGCTTCGTTGGAATGGGAAGGAGAGCAAGGATGACCCCTTGGGAATTCTGCTGATCTCCACCTTGGAGGAAGTCACTGTAAGGCAGGAGGATCTGGAACAAGCCACCATCCCCTCACTGAGTGGCCCCCACTCTGCGCATGTCAGACCTTCTCTTTGTGGGGTGTGCTCCTTTCCTCTGTTGAATTCTTCATCTGGAGCTGTCTGCTTTCCAGCCGCTGTTGTGACATAGGTGCTGTCCTGGGTGAGAAGAGGGAGGTGACAAGACAGGGACGTGGCGGAGGTGAGACCTCGGGAGGTCGTGCCTGCCCTTTGCGTTTCTCTTCCAGATGCATGCCCTCTGGGCCTCTCTCTGGCAGTGGCTGAAGACAGCAGCTGCTTCTCTCCAAGCCTGGCTGGGCAGGCGGGCATCTGAGTGATGCTCAGTGGATGTGGAGCTTTGGTTTTCTCCTACCTGTGCCTCCAAATTGAGCTATGGTGGGTTTTGTGCCAGTGTAAATCAAGCTAGTCTTCTTTTTTCCCCTTGCTTGGTCTCCTAATATTTTTTAATTAATGAAACGGCCTCCCTTTTCCTCGTCCAGTGAAGGGGAGGGGCGATCCTACAGGAGGAAGTGGAGATGTTCCTCCGTTGCAGGCTGAAGGCCGGGTTGATGCTGTAGGGGAGCTTGGAGTCTGGTCTGTGCGCTGGGGCCCAGCGGCCGTGGCTTGAGAGACCCATGGCTTTCCCTGAACTTGGGGGGAAGGACCCCCTCCTCGCGTCACCCTTGGCACTGGTACCACAGTCTCTGATAGGTTTGGGTGGCCTGAGGGGAGCTTGGTAGACGTGCCCACTGCCCTTCCGGTGTGAGGAAGAGCGTGTGGGTGGAGGAAGTGAGGGTGGGGGATATTGCTGGCCAGGACAGTGGTGTTTGGGAACAAAGCATCGGTTTTGGAAATCTGTGTCAGGCCAGCCCACCAAGAGGCCACAAAACCAAGAGGAGCTGGGGAACTGGCAAGAGGTGAGGGGGAGTGGGTGTGGGTAATGGATGGTGTTGTGTGCTGGACCTGTTGAGTTTTTATTAACTGAAGGTGTCAAAGAGGAAGAGAAGCTGTGAACCCTGTGATGTTATCAATTAGGTAAGAAAGAAATGCCTCTTTTTATGCATGAAAACAAACATATGAAAATGGACCCATCTGACTGTACTTCCTCCCTTCTGCATCAGTCACCCTGTAACCCTTCACTTAGCCCTGGCGTCCTTGCTGGTTGGTGCGTAGAACCCGCTGGGGAATTTCCGTCCCAAGTGAGCCAACATTTTCTGTGTTATCGTGGTGGTGTTACGTCTTCATTCTGTGAGGGTGGTTTTCAATTTTCAAAAAGAGGTGTTGAAAGTTTTGCTGGGTGAGGCTAGCAAGTCATGTTTGAGAGATACAAATAAAGTTTTACTGGCTAGACTACCTCTTGGGTTTCTTTGCTTCTTGGGGCTCTCCTATTTGCTTGTTCCACTGTATTGTTATTCGTCGTAAGCTGACAGAAGGCAAATTTCAATTGTGCTTTAAGATTCTGTGTTAGAAGTATAGTCTCCAGGCCAAGTGTCGTGGCTCATGCCTGTAATCCCAGCACTTTGGGAGGCCGAGGTGGGTGCATCACTTGAGGTCAGGAGTTCAAGACCAGCCCGGCCAACATGGCAAAACCCTGTCTCTACAAAAAACAAAAAATTAGCTGGGCATGGTGGTGGATGCCTGTAATCCAAGCTACTCGGGAGGCTGAGACAGGAGAATCACTTGAACCTGGGAAGTGGAGGTTGCAGTGAGCCGAGATCGTGCCACTGCACTCCAGCCTGGGAAACAGAGAGAGAGAGAGAGAGAGAGAGACACTGTCTCAAAATAAATAAATAAATAAATAAATAAATAAATAAATAAATAAAAAGGCAAACCACTTGAGCAGATACTTTACAGATACATGGATGGCAAATAAGCTTATGAAAAATTAATATCACTAGCCTATAGCAAAATGTAAAATTAAAGCTATGATGAAATATGGCTATAGAATGGATAAAATATAATTAAAAAAAAAAAAAAAAAAAAAGAAGTGTAGTCTCCAGGCATTGCTTCTGAGGGCAAATGACTCCTTCAAATGAGTAAGTTCTGAAGTGGCTTTCTCCTTATCTAGGACCCATGTCACTTTTGGGTCCTATTCTGGGCTTATCCGCGCTATGTCTTTGGTGTCTACTCTGAGAAGGTTACAAAGGGGAAGGCTTAATTACATATTTGTTGTCCCAAATTAGACAACTTGCGGTCTTTAGCAAATTCATCTGTTTGTCAGAGGCTACCTTGGTATTTATAATTATGCTTTTGACCATATTATTTGCTTTTTGAGAGGTTTTATGAAAGGTTTCAATTTTGGGAGTCAAATATGCTTACATCTAGCCATCAAGAGTGCAGAAATTTTTGGCAAGGTTCACTTTCATCATACTATTAAAAAATAGACCATCTGCTTAAAAGACTTAGGAAAGTCGCATGCTATTCATTTTAGGGCTTTGTGTCCCACAAATTCAGCTTGGATTTCTTGGCTGATTGAGTTGCCTGGAAAACAAAAAAGTGTGGGCTTTAAGAAACTAGTTCCCCTTCTCACAGGTTTAGCTTTAAGTGTCAGTAGAGTATTTCCTGCAGAATGCCAATTAGGTTGTGTCTGATTGTTGGAGAGGATCTGCAAAAGACTGTGTGTAGGAGATGTTATGCCTAAGAGAACAGAAGAGGACAAGGACCGGTGATCCTGAGAACGTTCCTGCCTTGACCTCTGTGTGGTTGCTCTGTGCACCGCTTAAAGATAGTGACTGGGGTGAATAAACACGTAAGATGCATGTGTCTGTACCTACACACAAACACCAGACACATATGTACACACGTATACATGTACCTTTACGCTCATGCATGCCTGGGGGGCATGCACACACATGGAAGTGTGCAGTGGGTGCACTTCCCATACCTTAAGGCCTGGCGAGGCTCCATCTATGCCTGCAAAATCTGTAAGTTCTCTACCAGTGCTTGTTAGATCCTCCCGAGAAGATCTGTCTGCCCTGGGAACAACAAAATAAGATCCCACTGCGGGAGGTTTGTGTTTGAGACTTGGCTGGAAGTCCATACTGAAACCAGTTGCCCCAGGGGACCAAGTTCAACTTTTCTTGTTCTTCTTGCCAGGGTTGTGTCTAAGGTTACATAATGGCTGAAATACATTAGAAAATGGTGAAAATATGTAGGTATGTTTTTGCATGGGATGGGCTTCTACCAGCCCTTTGGAGATGTAGAACCAACATTTACTTTGGAACTAGACAGAGACCAACAAAACGCAGGGCTGTGCATGATTGCCTTTTGGGCTGGAAAGCAAGAGGGCTGAGCAAGCAAAGCAGCTCCCCTTGCAGGGTTTCCAGCCATGACCTTTCAAATGCAGGCCCAGAGTCCCCTTCATCGTTCTGGCTGGGAAAGTAAGTGTCCTATAAGAGTGTCCTTCCTTGAGGTGGCTGGTGAGTACCTTCCTAGGCCCCTGCCTGCAAGGGGATTCTGAAACAGACCTCCCTTCCAGGTTGGCAGGTGCAAACCTGCACAAGATATTGGTGATATTGGTGTCAGTCCAAAGCCCACTGCCCTGTCATTCTTTCACAGCTTCATTATGACAACTGCAGAAGGAGTTTCTCTTATTCTCTCGGTGTTTCTGTTCCTCATGGCCAAGGAGCGCCTCATGACGAGCTTGGAATGCAGTGCCATGCCTCATTGCCGTACGGTGGGGCTCTTAGTCCAGTCGTGCAATTCTGAGTCATCCTGACCCTTTATTAGGTTTGTTAGAAACCAACAAAACCCTCCCCGAAAACAGGAGGGGGAATAGAATCGTAAATGGAAACTAGACCTTGATTTGATGCCTCCTCTGTAACTGTGAGTCCTTAAAAGCTCTTAGAGCCTGTGTGCTGCCTGTTCATAAACAGCCTGCACTCAGAGGTGCAGGAGAGGCAAGGAGAACAGGTACCATCTGCAGCCAGTGCCGCTGGAACAAGGCCCCTGCTCTGGTTGGAACAAGCCAAGGAAATCGCAGGCTGAGAACCAGGGAAGGGCTCCCACCACGGTCTCCTGTACAGTGGCCCTCAAGGTCCTGTTTACCACCTGCAGGGGCCCTTCATCTCCATGATGAAGGCTGAGTCCATCACCAGATGCCACCCATGAGAAGCGGGGACAAGCATGACTCGTCTTTATAAAACCATCAGATCTCTTGAGATTTACTATCACCAGAACAGCACACGAAAGAACTGCCCCCATAATTCAATTACCTCCCACCAGGTCCCTCCCATGACACGTGGGAATTATTGGAGCTAGATGAGATTTGGGTGGGGACAGGCCAAACCGTATCAGTAAGTCACTCAAGGACAGTGGTGGACAAGCAAGATTTGAATGCAGGTTTAACTGCAGAGCCAATCTCGTCCACCACTGTCCTTGAGTGACTTACTGATACGATTTGGCTGTATCCCCACCCAAATCTCATCTAGCTCCAATAATTCCCACGTGTCATGGGAGGGACCTGGTGGGAGGTAATTGAATTATGGGGGCAGTTCTTTCGTGTGCTGTTCTGGTGATAGTGAATAAGTCTCATGAGATCTAATGGTTTTATAAAGAGGAGTTCCCCTGCAGAAGCTCTCTCTGGCCTGCTGCCATGTAAGAGATGACTTTACTCCTCTTTGCCTCATGCCATGATTGTGAGGCCTCCCCAGCAATGTGGAACTGTGAGTCCATTAAACCTCTTTTCCTTTATACCCAGACTCTGGTAATGTCTTTATTAGCAGCGTGAGAATAGACTGATACGCTTACCTAATATCCCCTGCTCTGTTTTCTCATCTGGAAAATGGGGATAATAGTATCTAGGGTCATTGTGAGGGTTAAAGGGGATGACTAATCACACTCATTAGGACGACCACTTTCGTCTCATTTCTTTTATTTCTTTCTTTTCTTTTTTTTTTTTTTTAGACGAAGTCTTGCTCTATCACCCAGGCTGGAGTGCAATGGTACGTTCTCAGCTTACTACAACCTCTGCCTCCCGGGTTTAAGCAGTTCTCCTGCCTCAGCCTCCCAAGTAGCTGGGATTACAGGCGTTTGCCATTACGCCTGGCTAATTTTTTGTATTTTTAGTAGAGATAGGGTTTCACCATGTTGGCCACGCTGGTCTGGAACTCCTGACCTCAGGTGATCCACCCTCCTTGGCCTCCCAAAGTACTAGGATTACTGGCGTGAGCCACGGTACCCAGCCAGGATGACCACTTTCAAAACTAGAAATAACAAATGTTGGCGAGAATGTAGAGAGATGGGAACCCTTGTGCACTGCTGGTAAGGATGCAAAATGGTGCATCTGCTATGGAAAACAGTATGGTAGTTTCTCAAACAATTAAAAAATATGATTCAGGAACTCTACTTATTGATACACACCCAAAATAATTGAAAGCAGGGACTCAGATATTTGTATATCCATGTTCATAGCAGCACTATTTATAATAGCCAGGATGTAGAAACATCCCAGGTGTTGATAGAGGGGTGAGTGGGTAAACAAAAATGTGGTATATCCACACAATGGAATATTACTCAGCCTTCAAAGGGAAGGAAATACTGGCACATGCTATAACATGGGTGAACCTTGAGGACATTATGCTGAATGAAATAAGCCAGTCACAAAAGGACGAATACTGAACGATGCCACTCACTTGAGGCACCTAAAGTAGTCAGATTCATGGAGACAGAAAGTAGGATGGCAGTTGCCAGGAGCTGAGGAATGGGGTAACGGGGAATTTGTGTTTAATGGGCAGAGTGTTTTTAGTTGAGGAAGATGAAAAGTTCTGTAGATGGACAGTGGTGATGGTTGCACAACAATGTGAATGTACTTAATGCCACAGAGCTGTACACTTAAAAACAGGTAAGATGGTACATTTATGTTATGTATACTTTCCATAATTTTTTGAAAGAAGTAAGATGACAGAGGGAGTAGTGTTGTGAATTTTATTTGCTAGCACTTCTTTGAGATTTTGTTCAGGAAAAATGATCAGGATAGGAGAAGGACAATTCCCAGCAAAGGGGCTCCTCCTGCTTTCTCCCCTGGAGTGATGAGACACAAATAGTGCAGGGTTTGAGGGTGGTGTGTGCAGGACTCGGAGGAGAGGTACCACCCAGGATGGGAGAGGCTGAAGTAAGTGGGAGAGGATGGAGAGAGGAGGGGGCATTTTAAGAAGTGTCACTAGAGCCCTTTTAAATGTTCTTAAGGACATGCAAGTAGAGATTAGGGTGCCTTTGCAAGTTTCTTTTTTGGTTGCTAGGCTATGCTTCTTTGGCTTAGACTCCAGGGCCAGATTGGACCATGCGGGCACTGAGACTTACTGAAGTTACCACTGATATTTTTGGACAACGGACAGTCCTCATTTGCATCTGGCATTAAAATCACCGCTTTAGAGTTGAGCCAAGAGTTCATTTTCCCAGTGACTGCTCAGCCACTGGACTCATGGTGTAAAGAGCAAGGTCAGTCATGCCGAAGCCATTGCGGTGCTTGGAATTAACCACAAGGGCAGGATGCAAGTGACCCTCTGGAGTCAGAACTGCAATTTGAGGGAGAATGTTTGTTTGTAGCTTGCATATTTCAGGCAGTCCACCAGGCTCCTGTGGTCTTTGTGAGTTCATTAATTTGAAGAACCTTAACCCTCCCTTGTGAAATCTTAAGTTGGCACTGAATTTTTAACCTCAATTTCTACAGATGTGCAGCTGAAGTGCTTCAGGAATGGGAAAGAAGGTTACATCAGGGCGATCTGTTGGTCTGCTCTACCAGAGACCGAATCTGGGCCTGGCTACTATTTAGGACTTCAGTTTAAGCAACCTTCGGACTTACTGGCATAGACGACTTGGATTAGAAATTTCTAACAAGTGCTGTTGTGGTGGGACTAAGCTTGACTAATGTATAGAAAAGGGCTGAGTCATGGTTAGACAAGCACTGAATCATGGTTAGGAAAGGCCTGAGTCATGGTTAGGTGAGCTGAGTCAAGGTAAGGAAAGAGCTGAGGGCCAAGTGACTGCCCTCTGCCTGGTGGAATGGGAGTGGAAGTGATACGAGCTATTTCTAGGCCTGGTCCAGCTTCCATGAATGGCACCTGGGGGCTCTTTCTCCATTGGCCGACTGGCTAAGGTTGTCCACAGAACTGACAGCAGTGGTCCCTGAAACATTGGATGTTACACGAGTGAGAAGCAAAGTGTGTTGAGATACTGAGATTTGAGGCTTTGTTTGCTAAAGAAATTACCGCAGTGATCAGAAGTGCTAGTGTGTGTATCTGCAAGATCCTGCCCTTGAGATACTTTGAGGTCTCAAAGCGTTGAAGACTTCCATCCCTGTGGGGACTAAGAGGACTTTGGCACTATCTCTATGTTCAGGCTTAAAGAACAACTTTGGCAGGTGACTTGCCAGGGTGTGGTGGAATGAGGGATAGAACCAGAATCTTGAGTGAAGAATTAAAAAGTAGTCTTGGACTTGTAGGGGAAGAAAATTTAACTTTTTCCTCCACCCATATTAGGTTCATTGGCTGGGACCCTGAAAATTAGACTGATGTGGCGGGGCACAGTGGCTCACACCTGTAATCCCAGCACTTTGGGAAGCTGAGGCAGGTGGACAACTTGAGGTCAGGAGTTCAAGACCAGCCTGACCAACATGGTAAAACCCCATCTCTACTAAAAATACAAAATTAGCTGGGCATGGTGGCACATGCCTATAATCCCAGCTACTTGGGAGGCTGAGGCAGGAGAATCACTTGAATCCAGGAGGCGGAGGTTGCAGTGAGCCGAGATTGTGCCATTGCACTCCAGCCTGGACAACAAGAGCGAAACTCCATCTTAAAAAAAAGAACGCAGAATAGTGATTGCCAGGAGCTGGGACTGAGGGGTGGAGAATGGAATTGGGAACGGCTGATCTGCTAAATGGGTATAAGGTTTTCTTTTGAGGTGATGAAAATGTTTTAAAACTAGATAGAGGTGGCCGGGCGCAGTGGCTCACGTCTGTAATCCCAGCACTTTGGGAGGCCGAAGCGGGCACATCACAAGGTCAGGAGATCGTGACCATCCGGGCTAACACAGTGAAGCCCTGTTTCTACTAAAAAGAAATACAAAAATTTAGCTGGGCATGGTGGCGGGCACCTGTAGTCCCAGCTACTCAGGAGGCTGAGGCGGGAGAATGGTATGAACCTGGGAGGTGGAGCTTGTAGTGAGCTAGATCACGCTGCCGTACTCCAGTCTGGGGGACAGCGTGAGACTCCGTCTCAAAAAAAAAAAAAAAAAAAAAAAAAAGCTAGATTAGGCCAGGTACAGTGGCTCACTCCTGTAATCCCAGCGCTTTGGGAGACCAAGACGGGTGGATCACGAGGTCAGGAGTTCAAGACCAGCCTGACAACACGATAAAACCCTGTCTCTACTACAAATACAAAAATTAGCTGGGCTTGGTGGCGGGTGCCTGTAATCCCAGCTACTCAGGAGGTTGAGGCAGGAGAATCGCTTGAACCCGGGAGGCAGAGGTTACCGTGAGCTGAGATCCTGCCACTGCACTCCAGCCTGGGCGACAGCGCGAGACTCCGTCTCAAAAAAGAAAAGCCAGATTAACAAGAGAAAAACAAACAGAAGTTGAGTATGAGCTGGGATCTCTCAGCAATGAGGAACACAGAGGGGTGGTTAGAACTTGGGCTTATACTGCATCTTGACAAAGAACAATACGTTCTTAGAGGTGACAAGATGAAACAAAAGGACTCACTTCTGGGTGGCAGATTGTGGGAAGGTCAGCTGTGGGGAAACTGATGAAAGATGAAGGCTCATTACTAGAGTTTGTCATGTAGATTCCTCGGGTGCCCTCTGGACTGAAGAGGGTCTGGAGTTGTCTCCAATGATTAACTTCTGTTCTTCCTGGTAGAGGAGTGAGGGGAGCATCTTTACAAATTCATGTCTTACTCTTTGGCAGAGAGTGGGAGGACAGAAAGCTCTCTTGTACCTGCTTCTTCTCCATTGCCTTCAGCTCAAAATAATCCTTCGGCCACATTGGCATATGTTGCTACCCCTCAGCCTTTGCTGTGGTCTTGGAACACGTTCCTGACATTGCTGAAGGCATCTGGGGCTGAGGAGGAAGAAGCAGCAGAGAGATTGCTGCTCCTTGAAAACAGGAGTCACTTAGGCCTGGGGATTGGAAAGGTGCCTGCAGCTCTGGTCTCTGGTGGCAGTCTGGGTGCTGACCAGCAGCTTCCCAGTCTCCATTAAGGGCCCAGAGCCAGCCTTGGGCTTGAGGTGGAGCCCGGGGCCCCTCCTGAGCAGCAGCTGAATACAGGAATGAGGGCAGTGATGACTGGATCCCCACACTGATCCCGGTACACATGGAGCAGGCTCACTGATCTGCTGCACAGCCTAGATCATTGGGGTTGGGCACACACTGGCTTCGCTGTGACTGAGGGAGAGACAGACATCTGGTTGCAGGACATCCGGTAAAGGTTTTCACCTGGCGACCACATCCTCCTTTACTGACTGAGGGTGGAGGGTGATCCTGAAGGTGGGGCGGGGTGGTGGTGGGGTACATCTTTCCCCAGAGGGCTCACCATCCCTCATCTTCAGGGGTTGTAAGGCCCTGATGGAATTCCCACCACCTGACTTCTTTGTCAAATCAACTGCATAGGATTGGCATGTGTCCAAGTCCACCTTCCTCCTGGCCACACCATCTCCCTTCTCTCTGAAGTGCCCTGGACCATGCTCCAGTAGCACCAGGCAGCTAGGGGAACCTGGTGGCTCATTAGATGTCAAAGCATGGCCCATCTCCAGCACTTCCTCCTGCAACGCTGCAGAGAGACCTCCCTTCTCATTGCTTCCACAAAGGGTAACCTTTTCTTGCCGATCCCCCTGCTCAGGGGCGTCCACACAGTCCAGCGTCTCACAGGCCTGGGAATGGTGCTGAGATCTACACCTTCTTTTCCCTTAGCCTTGGAAAGCTGAAGAGTGTTGCTTTCAGCAGGGTCGACTGCAGTATCCCTGCACCAGTCATTATTGACAGTTAGGAAAGACCACGAGCAGTGCCACTCCTCATCCCGCACCTGCAGGAGTGATGAAAGGGAGACTGAGAACGGCTACCGTTTGTTGAGAACTTCGTGGTCTTGGGCCATTTAATCTGCACAACACTATGTGGAAGGTGCTGCTGTTCTTTCCATTTTGCATATGACAAAACTGAGGTGCAGAGAGGGAGATCTCGTGCCCGAAGGCACACAGCTTGTAAGCAGCAAAGCTAGGCTCTGATCCCAGACAGTTGGGTTACAGTCTTTTCTTTCTCACATTTATTTTTTTCTTTTCTTTCTTTTTTAATTTTTTTTGAGACAGAATCTCACTCTGTTGCCCAGGCTGGAGTGCAGTGGCATGATCTTGGCTCACTGCAAGCTCCATCTCCTGGGTTCAAGTGATTCTCCCACCTCAGTCTCCTGAGTACCTGGGGTTACAGGCACACACCACCACACCTGGCTTACTTTTGTATTTTTAGTAGAAATAGGGTTTCACCTGTTTCAGGTTGGCCAGGCTGGTCTTGAACTCCTGACCTCAAGTATTCTGTCTTTCTTGGCCTCCCAAAGTGCTAGGATTACAGGTGTGAGCCACCACACCCGGCCTTTCTCACTTTTCAATAGCATTTTAAGTGAGGTATCATTCCTGTGAGCAGATGGGGACACTGAGGCCCTAAAAGAATACATTTCTTGTCTGAAATTATGCCACTCGTGAGTGACAGAGCTGGGATCAGACTGACTCACAGCAAAGCCTGAGGGCTTAACTCTGGTCTCGTCTGCCAGACCTTTGCCCATTCATTTTGTTCTTGGCAGGTATTAAATTCCCGTTGTTGCTTTTACCCTGTGTTTTCTCCTTTGCTGCGTCCGTCACAGGTTCTGTTTTCAGGATGGATCTTTGTCCTCACCGACATTCTGCTTTTCCATCATTCATACTCAGTAAAACTCTATTGAGTGTCTACTGTATGCCAGGCCCTGCTCCAGCCCTGGGGACACTCAAGGCACCAAAGGCCCTTGCTCTTGTGGGGTGATGTTTTAGTGGAGGGGATGCAACTCATGTGAAGTCAGTAAGTACACTCTAGAGTGTGGATGGAGGCCTGTGATAAAGGGAACATGGAAAGCAGATAAGAGGGGTAGGAAGTGGAGGGGCTGGGACCTGAAATTTTACCTGGAGTGGCCAAAGGCTTTGCTGAGAAGGTGACATTTGGACATGACACTCATTTGCAACCTGTTTGCAGGCCAGGGTCTTTAGAAGTGTTGAGGTTGCCTATGCTAACAGTATTAATTTCTGTGAGCAAAGGAAGGGTCCCTGCAGTGGACAGTCAGAGTGGGTGGCTGTCCCACAGTGGGAGCAAGCTGGGTACCCCTGGGCCCACTCTGTCTTTGCTTCTTTTTTGCGGGGCTCCTGATCAGACCTGGATTTGAGTCTTCTTTCTGCCATTTCCTTGACCTTGGGCAAATCACTTAGACTTAGTGTTGGCCAGGCACGGTGGCTCACACCTATGATCCCAGCACTTTGGGAGACTGAGGCAGGTGGATTACCTGAGGTCAGGAGTTTGAGACCAGGCTGGCCAATGTTGTGAAACCCTGTCTCTACTAAAAATATAAAAATTTGCCAGGTGTGGTGGTACGTGCCTATAATTCCAGCTACTTGGGAGGTAGAGACAGGAGAATTACTTGAACCTGGGAGGTGGAGGTTGCCCTGAGCTGAGATTGCACCACTGCACTCCAGCCTGGGTGACAGAGCAAGACTCTGTCTCAAAAAACAAAAGCAAAAACAAAAACAGAAAATAAACCCTCAGTATTCCTCCTTTCCCTATTTGTGTGTTGAGACCGCAGTGTCTTCCCCACGGGACTGCTGTGAGGCTTGCCCATCGAATCCTTCCAGCACAATGCCTGCTCTGTGAATCTTGTCCTTGTGTCTGCTCAGCCTGCCCCAGGACATCATGCCCAGCCACCCTCTTCCTATCGTCGTGTGCCAGGACAGAGCTTCTCAGCCAGGGCAGGGCTGGGGCTTCCCAGGGGTGAGTCCTAATGTAGGCAAAGGCAGGGAGATGAGACCCCAAAAAGCAGTTAAAGCAAAGAACAGAAGCCCAGGGGTCTGAGGCTTACTGAGGGAGAGCCTCCTGCTTGCCTGGTGCTGTACTCTGACCTTCAGCCCTTACATGGAGTCACCTCCTGTAGGCGCCGGTTCACAGATGAAGGCGCTGAGGCTGGGCTCCACACCGAGCTGCATAGTAACCTGATGGTGGAGCTGGGAGGAACCTGGCTGGCCTGACATCCCAGTTAGGCTTCTGCTGAGAGGGTAAGATGATGCAGGGGCAGGTAGTGGGGGCCTGAGGAATCCGGCTTGCAGCTTCAGATTTGAGTCTGAGGATCATGGGAGCGACTCCAAGTGAACTGATCTCATGTTGTGCAGAGATGAGAGGGGAACTGAAGCTGGGAACCATGGGATTCAGCTGTAGAGTCCCCTCCTGTGACAGACTCATTCCTGGCTCTGTTTGGGGGGAAGAGGAGAGGGAGCATGGGACAAGTAGTTGGTATTTCTTTCTTTTTCTTTAGAGTCAGGAGTCTCACTCTGTTGCCCAGATTTGCAGTGGTACAATCATAGCTTACAGCAGCGTCAACCTCCTGGGCTCAAGCAGTCCTCCCACCTGAGCCTCCTGAGTAGCTGGGACAAGAGGCACACACCACCATGCCCAGCTAATGTTTTTATTTTATGTAGAAGCAAGGTCTTACTGTGTTTCCCAGGCTGGTGTCAACCTCCTGGTCTCTAGTAATCCTCCTATCTCAACCTCCCAAGCTGCTGGGATTACAGGAGTCAGCTACTACTGTATATATATATATATTTTGTAAAGATTTAAAGAGGGTCCGTGTTAGCTGTTCAGTGTTAGCAAGAGGGCTTTGTAGATTTGCATGCCTCTGGATCACTTGGAGGACTCCTTTAACCATAGCTGGCTGGACCTCACCCCAGAGGTTGGCGTTTGGTGGGCCTGAGGGAGGGCTGTGGATGGTGCTGGTGCTGGTGTGAGGCCCACACTCTGAGAAGCCCTGCTTTGCATTATTGTGGCTAGGGATCTTTTCTTGTTGGGATTTGTTGGTTTTTTTTTTTTTTTTTTAATGTCATGGGTGACATGAATACGGGGCAACTTCCTCGATGTTTACTGTCATTTCATGATTACTTGTGCAAATATCGTAAACATTTACTTTTTTACAAAAAGCAGTGATGATGGAAATTTCCGAGTTACTTCCTGTGTTCTCTTGCTCTGAGTCAGTGCAACTCTGGCATCTGACCCACATTAGAGACGGTAATTGAGTCAATCACTGGGGACTGTGGGTATCTGTGATCATTAGGGTACTGACTGTCATGCAAGGAATCGGATTTGCCCCAAATGTTCAGCCACCTCATCAGATTTTTCCATAAACTTGATGTTGGTATATAAGAGAGGCAGAAGGAGTTGTGGTTTTGAGCCTGGCCTCTGCCTGGTTCAAATCCCAGGTTTACTACCTAGAGTACAGCCTGGGCAATTACTTGTCCTCGTGTTTCCATTTCCTGATCTGTAGATTGAAGGTAATAGAATGAGGTAGTGTAGGTAAAGGGCCCAGAACTCATAATAAATGCTCCGTCAGCATTGGCTTTGTTGTTCTTGTTTCAGTGCCCCCTGGCGCCTTTTGATGTCAGAGAGGGCCCTAGAAGTCCTCTGTGGTGATGTTTGGGAAGAGAGCTGCCTGAAGCAAATGGTTCTCAAAGGGTAATCCCAGACCACGGCATCAGCAAAACCTGGGAAGGTATGGGAAATGCACATTCTCAGCTTCCTCGGGGTCCTTCTGGGTCAGAATCTCTGAGGTGATGCCAAGCATCTGTGCTTTAGCAAGCCTTCTGGAGATTCTGACACATACTTAATTTTGAGAACCACTGATCTGAGTCTTGCTGGGCAGCACCTGAGACAGAAGGGCATGGACAACACCAGAGATGGGAGGGCTCAACTCTGCTGGCTGTATGTGTGTGCATGGTGTGGGGTTGTAGGGGAGGTCAGTTTGGGGAGGAACTTTGCATGCTCAGGAAAGCCAGGTGCCCAGCACCTGTGTGAGTAACCAGGGGGCTAGCACTGCACAGGCCCTCACCTGCCACCAGCCCTACTGACTTTCTTCCCAGAACAAGCACAACGCATGGCTTTTCTAGCACATTCAATCCTGGTCACGCCACTGCTGATAGAAGCGGCTTTTGATGAAGGCTATTTCTCCCGTCCAGTTCTCCCCCTGAGCACCTCCTGCATCCTGTCTCGTCGTGGGCCCGCATCTGCCTTCTTGTTCTCGAATTGCTGCAGCAGGAGGCATGGCCCAGCATTCTTCCGTCTTCCAGTGGCATTCCGGGGTTTTATTCCGTGAACATAATACCTTGTTTTTTCTTTTTAAGCCAATTCAGCTTATTCATGCTTCTTTCCTCATGTTCCCACTGCCTTTCTCTTGTTTGGTTGCACAATATTCCAGATATTTTCTATTGTCTCCTGTACCCCGTGGTTACAAAATCAAACAGGACAAAACAGCTGTGCATAGGCTGTGGAGGGGGCGCCTTGGGAGAAGCTGGGATGGCCCCTTCCTTTCCACCCTGGCTCAGCTGCTGATTAAATGGAAGATTTCCCGGAGAGGCAGCAGTCAGAGGAGCGATCAGGGAGTCCCTGGGGCTGCCTTAAGGGCTGCTTGCAGCGTTTCTCTGCCACAGAGCTGCGAATGCCAAGGTAAACATAAGTTTTGAGATAAAGTGGAAACCCCAGGAGGTTTTCATCCTGGAAGAGGAAGCAATAAGGCAGTCAACTGTGTTGGACCAAGGAGTCGTTTTCCCCCAAACCCAGCTTTGCACACCCTGTGTGGGAAAGTCAGAGGGAATTGGAAAAGCAGGGATTATGGATGGGGCCAAGGAGACAGGTCACAGAGTGCAAGAAGGGGCTTGTAGAGGCAGCTGGCTCTGCTCCTTCCCAGTACATGACCGTGGGCCCGTGTCCTTCATCTTTCTTATTGGTGGCATCAGGACTGGACTACCACATGCCAGGCGGTGTCCTGGGGATCAAATGTGGAATGAACATAAAGCATTTGGCACAGCGCCTGTCTGCCTCATGGAAAACGGTGGCTGTGAGTTTTATTAGCTCTCTCTAGTAGTCGACTGGCTGTTGTACTGTCTTTGTTTCTGAAGGTGCCCGATACACACTTCTAATCCATCTGCAATGCCTGCCCACTCTACCTTTAAAATAGAATCTCGATCAGACCTCTTTGAACACAGCGGCCATTCCCCCCATGGTCCAGGCCTGTGCTGCCCTCGCCTGCTGGGTGTCCTCCCTGCCACGGAGCTTCCTCTTCAACAGTTTTTTCTTACATGCCAGGCAGAGGGTTACTTTTAAACCATAAACCAGATCATGTGGGTTCCCTGCTCAAAATCTTCTAATGGCTTCTGAAGACACTTAAGAGAGAATTGACAGACCAGTGGGGCACCCAGGACATGTGGCCCGGGGTTCTCCTCCCCACCTCCCTTCCTAGTGCTCACTCCCCTGCTCATCCCTGGCAGCCACATCTGCCTCAGCCTCCTCCTTCCCTCGCCAAGCTTGCCTCCATCTCCAGCCTGGCACCCATTCTTCCTGGGCCCGGCATGCTCTCCCCCTGACATCTCCATAGCTCACTCTCTTTCCCCCTTTAGGTTTCTGTTCAAGAGCGTCTCCTCAGAGAGACAGAAGCAGCCTCTCCATTTAGTTCTCAGTTATTACTGGACATTGCATATTTCTCTGTCCTTTGCCTGTGTAGTGGAAATACAGACCCAGTATCTTCATGCCCCCACTGTGTTTCCATCGACTGCACATGAGAGATGCAATGAATTTTATTAATACAACTGATTTCATTAATTAAAACATTTAAAGATATTTTTTGAGCTAATAAAACTTGCCCATCTACCGTGTAACGGTGTTTGGAGAGATAAAGGACTCAGGACACACTGCTAGGGAATTTCCAGTTCCATTTATGACTCCAGTTCACCATCTTAAAAAAGGGTGACATATCACTTTCCAGTGAGTTTTTTTTTTTTTTTTTTTTTTTTTTGAGATGGAGTTTCACTCTTGTTGCCCAGGCTGGAGTGCCGTAGCGCGATCTTGGCTTACTGTAACCTCTGCCTCCCGGGTTCAAGCGATTCTCCTGCCTCAGCCTCCTGAGTACCTGGGATTACAGGCATCCATCCCCATGCCTGGCTAATTTTTTGTCTTTTTAGTAGAAACAGGGTTTCACCATATTGGCCAGACTAGTCTGGAACTCCTGACCTCAGGTGATCCACCATCCTTGGCCTCCCAAAGTACTAGGATTACAGGTGTGAGCCACCGCGCCCGGCCTCTTCTGTGCCGTTTAACACCCTTTTTCATCTGTGCAGTAGGTAGAGGAACCTCAGATTCAAACCATGTTTATTGAATACCTCAATACTCTCCCTTTAAAAACTGAAATTGGGCAGTGGACCTTGGAGATTCATAGCATTCCTCCTCTGGGGTGGAGTGTGAGATGGCTTCTGCCTGTGAGACCCGCTGCAGTGGAATCGATCTGCGCCGCCTCCAACTGAGACCTGAAGATGCAAATTCCATGGTGTTGGTGCGAAGAACTGTGAGGAGGCAGTGAGAGGAGGGCCTGGGCAGGCTGTCCTGCATGGGCCAAATGGCCAAGTCACTCCTGCTATTCAGGAAACAGGCTCAGTGGGGTCACATAACTTATCCACTGACACAGAGAGGAAGGCTTCAGTTCTGGTGACTTGGTGTCCTGCACTTCCCAACAGAGCCCTTTGTGGCTGCCCAAGGTGAGACCTTTGTTGCCCTCAAAAGGAGGGGAGGGAATAGCGGATTGGGTGTCCACGTCCCCCAAGTGTGTTTCACGTTAAAAGAAAGTGGATTTACTGGGAGAATGTGTCACCTCTCTGCATGACTTGATGTTAGTCTGGGAACACCAAGTGTTCATTCCGTGTCTGGCACTATTTTCATCTCGTTCAGGCTTTCAGAGCCCAGGAATGTTGGGTCCATACCCGGGACTTGAACCTCATCTCTGCCTTGAGGGGAAGAAGAGGAGTTGGGAAGGTGCTGGCAGGGGGGAGCCCACCTCCCACCCTGACTCCATGCTGCAGGCAGGTGTTGGTGTCCTGCCCAGGTGGTTTGACTTCTGCTGCTAGCCGGGGTTAATCTGGCTCTGGTGAGGAAAGTTCTACATTCTGAGGCTTGTAATGAAATCTAAAGCTGCCTCTGGCCAGGTATCCCCAGCCCAACCCGATTTTTCTGCCTATCATATTGTGAGTGTAAATTTCTTTATTACTTCAGCTGAGGGAAAACAGGTCTTGACCCTAAGACAATTCAAGTGGGGGCAAGGTCGCCTTGATTCATTTTTGTTACTCTATTAAGTTCTAGAGTAAGTATAATTCACAAGTAAAATGAAGGTTCAGGAATTAGATGTGGTGACTAAGAATGATGCCAAGATTTATTCTGTTTGTGCTCAGCCCAAATTGGGCTCAAAAGGAAGAAAAAGGATGAAGAATTACTACACATCATTTTCTTCTCCTGGGGATGACTGTAAGATTACCTAATACAATCAGGGGTGAATCTGAGGCCAGAAAATACATACCCAAAGCTCAGAAGGAGGCCACAGACCATCGAGACCATTTTGGACAAGACTGAGTGAGTTCAAGAAAAACCGGCCCCTGACCAACCAAGTAGGTGACTCCAGACTCCCTCCTGCCCTAAGAAACCTTGGACACACCAGGAAATCACACACTGTGTGACATCAGCTTGGGAGAAGGCGTTTTTATCCCAAGTCAGACCAGCTCTGTAACACTTAGAAAAATGATTTGATTACAGGCGGTCAGTGGAGAAGGAAACAGATCACAATCAGTAACTGGTCAGGATTCTTTTCTTCCCCATTCATGGTCCCTGTCAGGCCAGCAAATGAGAGGTGCTGGTTGTTCCTGTAGGAAGGCAGTTATCGCCCGTGGAGTTTCAGTGGCTGGTTTATGAGATAAGAAGCTTATGCACACTGGGAATTGTCTTTAATGAAATGAGAATTAGCCAGAGAGTTAGTTGTAGGGGTCATTGCCAAGAGGAATTACACTGAAGCCTCAATTAAAATTTTCACTGGATTATCTGATAAGTAGTTGTGCCTTTGGTATTTTATTGTCTTTGACAAATGGCATGAGTTCAGAATTTGAAGCAGCGTAGGCCATAACATAACACAGTCCTGAAAATAATGAGGCACACCATTGCTAGATACAAAGTACTTAAATTCCCCGATGGAAGTATTTATTTTAAAGACTGCTTTGGATTATCTCCCTCCCAGGATGTACAGGTTCTCTCTCTGTGTTCTGATGGGGTTGCCAACTTCACAATTCCTTTTGGTGCCAACAGAGTTCTCAGCACTGGGTGGAAAGGGTGGCTGCCTTCCAAGACATACCTTGCCTTATTGCTAATCCCTCTGTCTCCTCTCCTGTAGGCTGTTCTTGTCCCCTGGCTGCTGGGAGACAGAGTGATGGCCCCCTAATTGGGTCCCCAGGCATTCCCGACACCGGTGTCAGGAGGTGTTTGATGTCAACAGTGGACTTTGCTTCTCCTGCTAAGATATGTTTCCGTAGCTAGGTGCATGTGTGTTTAAATTCATTTTTATAATTACCTTTCTTCAAAGTATTGTCACCCACTCTATTTGGTGCCTTCATTTAAACAATAAACACTTTCCTTCAAAATGCAGTACTTCCTAAGCTTTTGCTGAATGATTGAACCTGAAAAAAAAAGTTCAATACCAGTCACTCCCATCTCAACCCCGTGGTCAGGACTAAGGTGGCTGTTATGAAGATGCCTCAGGACAATTAGACTTTTCAGGAATGTTTTGGCCATCATGCCACTGCAATTTGCAGACCATCCCAGTCTAACCCCATTTCCTCCACCCCTTGGTCTCCTTGCATCATTGCTGGCCTCAGATCCCTCCCTGCTGTGAGATTTGGCGTGTCTATGGCATGGATGACTTCCCCAACCCTGTACCAGCCAGCATCTGGAGAGAGTTCTACACAAGAATCTGTTACTGTCCAGCCTGCCCTCAGCCCTGGACGCTCATCTGATGGGCTCTGTAGAAAGTGGAGCTCTCTTTGAGGGTACCACCAAGATAGGTGTCTGCAAGGGGGGCTTTGGTGCACCGTGGGTGTCATTCGTGATGTGTTTGTGCTCCTCTCCAAGCCCAAACTGTGGAGAAAGTCACAGAGAAAACCACTTACTCTGAGTTGTCATCTCAATTAATATGCTCCTGGTTACATTGAAGTGCCCAGTGTTGGTTATGCTCATGCAGCTTGGCCAGGAAGCTTCTAGGACTTCAAGATGGGCTGGGTAGTTGGTGGTGGGGGCAGAGTGAGTTGGAGCTAGTTGACGTGCTGTGGATGCATCCTCCGCTGTGAGGGAGGCCAATGCAGGCAGGCTTTCCCCACACTGATCATCTCAGGTGGCGGTGGGGCAATTTCCTGCTGGTCGGGGAAGGTGCTGTGGCCTTTCATCTTGGCTCTGTGTCCACCTGCTTACTGGAGCTCAATACTTCACCATCGCAAGAGAGTTGCCCGTGCATTCTCCTGTCTACACTTCAAAGGAAGATGTTTGCATTTAGTCAGGGAGAGGGAACTTTGCAGTTGGTTCTCCTGAGGCTCTGTGGGTGTTTTGTTGTAGGGGAGGGGTGTCGGCATCTTCAACGGATCATGTGACCTTTGAGTGGTTGCCTCTGGTACATCATATGATTCTTTGAGGTCAACAGAGGGTGGATTGTTTGGACTGCAGCCAGGAGACTGGGTCCTGTTTAGCTCAATCCAGAGAGAAGCCTTCCTGAATGTGAAGTGAGCATCCAGGTCAATACGCAGAACCACCGCACATCATAGAACAGAAGCCACTGAAGTAAGAGTGATTGTCCCATGGACCAAGACATCAGCAGAGATTTGTAAGGCAGGAATTTGCAAGGGAAGGCATCAGCAACACTCATGTTTCATGTCAGAGTTGCAGGGCAGGATACAAGATAACAGGCCTGGGAGCTCAGTCGATGGTCACTTCTGTCAGTGTGGGGAGTGGGTGGGGAGAGCTACCTAGGAGGGAGAGTGATTCATAGCCTGAAACCATCTTTGTGTCCTACTTTTAAGCTGTTGGGTTGTGCAGGACTTCAAGCTGCATCGGCTTCTCAGCACCTGCAGTGTGAATGGTGAGCTACTCTGTTGGGGTCTTCATAAGAACCATCTTCCGCTCCCAAGCTTGGAGCCAGTGGTAGTCACAGTGTCTGTGAGCATGACTGCCAAGGAAACTGATTGGATCAATGTGTTATGTAGTGCTTAATAAAAATAAAATGAAAAAAAAAAAAAAGAAACTGATTGGAGAAGGAGGCCCAAATGTCACTGAATATTTCACCTAAGAATGATCCAATTTGCTCCCTGAAATTTAACGGAAGCACTATCCAACTTCTCTTCTGCAACTGTCACAGACAGGGACACAGGGCAACGGCCCCCTCATAGGGGGAGGTGCCACTGTGGGTGGTGAGCCCACCACAGGGCCCCATCCTCCCACAGGTAGGCAGGGAGAGCTGGGGTTGGGGGGCTAGTGAGCGGGCCAGCTCCTTCCCCCAGACCAATGGACAAACAAGGCACCTGCCCTTGCCAGGCAGAGCATTGCTGTGGCAGAGCTCACTCCGCATGGAAACACGAGGGGTGGAGAATAAGAGTTCTCCAAGAGCATGCCAAATGTGGCATTTGACATTTCATGCCCTCACCTGCCTGTGTCTGTCCAGCACTTTCATGGTCTCTCACATGTCTACTTGGGTTGGGTCTGTGTCCTCATCCTCCCCTAAATGTACCTGCTCACTCTCACCCTTGAGTTTTCCTTTTTCCCTAGGTCCAGTTCCTCTTTCAATTAGTTCATTAATGCACTAATTGATCAATAATGAATTCAGCAGTGTTCATGAACATCTGTACCTGTCAGGCTTTGAGTATGGTACCAGTGTTATAGTGATGTACAAAGCAGATGAGATTCCTGCCTTCAGAACACTTACAGTCTAATCAGAGTGACAGGCATAAAATAACTGGTCATGCAAATAGATACAATGGTAAACTGGGCCAGGTTTCTTGAATGCAGAGGTCACGGCACTGGATGGTGTCAAAGTAGACTCTTCTGAGGCCTTTCGGAGATAGTAACATCAAGGGTAGGATCTGAACTGTGAGAAGGAGTCAGCCATGTAAAGATTTCAGGAAAGAGCATGTAGGTCAGGAGATGGCCCCTTCTGAAAACCTTGAAGCAAGAAAGAGTTTGGAGCATTTGAGGAACACGAAGGAGGCCAAGTGGTGAGAGATAAGGCAGGGCCGTATCTGCAAGGCCTTGAGGGCTCTGTAAGGAATCATGGATTTTCTCTGAGTATAGCGGTTCATCATCAAAGTGCTATGGGCAGAATGACGTGGTCATGTTTACTTCAGTGGCAGCAAAGTCAGGAATGAAAGCAGTTGTTCTGAGATAACAGTGGGTATGGAAGGTATTGCTAGTTGTGGACTTAGCAGCCATGTCCCTCTCTTTTTTTTTTTTGAGACGGAGTCTCACTCTGTCGCCCAGGCTGGAGTGCAGTGGCCGGATCTCAGCTCACTGCAAGCTCCGCCTCCCGGGTTCACGCCATTCTCCTGCCTCAGCCTCCCGAGTAGCTGAGACTACAGGTGCCCGCCACCTCGCCCGGCTAGTTTTTTGTATTTTTTAGTAGAGACAGGGTTTCACCGGGTTAGCCGGGATGGTCTCGATCTCCCGACCTCGTGATCCGCCCGTCTCGGCCTCCCAAAGTGCTGGGATTACAGGCTTGAGCCACCACGCCCGGCCCATGTCCCTCTCTTTTACGTTGCTGGGCTGTGTGCCCACCCTCAGGTGATGAAGCCAGTCACAGCAGTCCATTCCTTGTCCTGGATAATCACTTACCTGGTCTCCCTTACAGCAGTGGCTGTGCAATCCCACTTAGCCCAGGGAAATCTAAGCAAAGGCCTGCTGGCAGCCTCAGAGAAAGATTTTCACCCTGGGAAGCTGCTGTGTGAGGATAGTGCTTAGGGCTTCTGCAGCTGTTTTGGGACCATGAGGGAAAGGCCAGGAGGGCCACAGATCTGCCCATCCAGCCCTATGCCATCACTGGGCTACCTAATCAATCCAGGGTCGCCTGCCTCTCCAGACTTCTGTGTTGAGCAATGGTGTCTCCTCTCTGACTAAACCATTTTTTTCTATTACTTGCAACCAAGTGCACAGTCATTTAGGAGAGATGAAGAAAAGTGGGTGAATCTGAGATCTCCATATTGACATGACTTAGTGATGAATTGGAGGTGGAATGGGGAGGATTGAAGGGGGGTAGTGAGGATTTCAGGTGTTTCATGCATGGTGGGTGGTAAAGACAGAGGATCTCAGTTTTGCTCCCAGCGGAATAGACAGTGGTTATTTGGGCTGAAGTGAAACCGCTTTGATTTGGAGCTGGGCCCAAGTCTGAGGTTTGACTTTAGCCTGTGAGAAATCCAGGTGGAAGTGTTAAGGAGATGGTTGAAACACAGATCTGGATTTGAACAGCGAGATCTGACTGAGGGGGCACTTGGGGTTCATCAGTGCTCAGAGGTGGGGCCTGAGGCCGTGGGCAGGGGTTCATTGTGGTGGGAGGGAGGAGAGCCAGGACACGGCCAGGTGGGAACAGCCCCTGCTTTTCTTATTCTGCCCAGTATCTTTATTTTAGTGTCTTTTGAAATGATGGACATCATCTATTTGTCACTTAATTGCATCACATCACAAATATTAGGCTGACTCACATGAAATTATCATTTTTGTAGATCAGAACCGTTGGCTGTTAGCAATTGTGTAGGACTCAATCTAATAGCTATTGTTACCAACTATGTACCAGATACTGTATTAGATCAAACCAACCAATGAATTATCACTTATTTTCTGTTTAAATTTAATCCCGTCACTCCCCTGTATAAAACTCACCATTGGTTTCTCTACGTCCACAAGGTAAAATCCCAACTGAGGTCTTTCATGGTCCACCTCCACCCACGTTTGCTGAAAGACCCTGCACTCTCCTTTCCAGGCATATCAAGCCCAGATGTGCAAGTACAGTGAGAGCGTTACAGGATTCCTCCAGAATCCCATTTCCACTGGGTGTCTTGTCTTGACCTCTGCATGTGTCCATATCACGAGTTCAGTTTCATTGAAAAGCTTCTCTTCACTTCGTGGTCTGGATGTAGATGTATACAGTTGCGCTTCTCATTGTATTATGGTCCCTCAAAACCACATCTGATTATGTGCTTGGAGATTTGGGGGTTCAGGCCTGAAGGACCAAGCCTCCTTTTTCCCCTTGCTGACTCCTGCTTATCTTTGGAGGCATAACTCATGTCATGACTGCTGGGCAGTCTGTGGCCTCCCTGGGAACTCCAAGAACCCAGGTCCTCCACTGTCTTGGAACCTCTCTGGCTGGGTTGACATCACCCTGGAGTGGCACCCAGAACACAGGCCATGACTGCTGTAAGGACTGAAAGGGCACAGAGGCCATGACTGCTGTAAGGACTGAATGAATGGCTGCTGCTGGGGTTTCTTTCTGAACTATCGGGGAAGCTCCCCCAAGTCCCTTTTGTTCCCTCTTGGGTCCTAGTTTGAGCCATGTGCCGGCACTCAGTTATTTTAATAAAACCATGTACATTTTTGACATGACAGAGGAATGATTTGTATGTTCTTCTCAAACTCTTAAAAAACAAAAACAAAAAAACGGATCTTTTAGCCCTTTTGTAAAATCGTTGCTGTGTCCCTCAGAAGGCTTTTGCCAAGATGGTAAAGTATGTTTCCAACCTTGGAGCAATAGCAGCTGCATGTTTTGCTGCAACTGGAGGGAAGTATATTTCTTGTGGAATTCAGCCTACAAAGGCAAGTTCCCCATGGCTGTGAAATTGGTGGTGAGTAAAAGGGAGGACTTGGTTCTAGCAAGGCTGTGATGAGCAAGGCAGCCCTGAAGATCCATGCCACATCCAAGGGCTTATTACTTCTGGGTGCTCCTGGGTCCAGATGGAATGCTGGTGGTTAAGTCTCTGGGGTTCTTGAAGTTGCCTGACCAGCCTCACAGCTTCCTTTGCTGCTTCTACCCTTAAAATCTGTGGGTGGCCCTGTTTTGACAAAGAGTAGGACTGTTGGGAGCCTTGGGGTTGGCCCCGAAGGCTCTCTTTGGAGGTGGAGGGAGTCCCCTTTCTAGAATGTCAGTGCCTGGTGCAGTCAGTGCAGGACAAAGAGTGTTCTGTGTCCCTGTAAGGCTGCTTGGGAGATGTAATCCTAGGAGAAGGTTCCAGCAGATCAGAGAGAGTACTGGGGAAAACAGTGACCTTCCTCGCCTTTGCACTGGGGGTGAAGAATGAGGACCTTATAATAAAGGAGAATATTTTCCCTCTGCACAATGGCAAGCGTTTTCACTCTCAAATCAAATCCCTTTTGAGGTTTTTTTTTTTTCCTCTTTGAAATCTTGTGATGACTGAGTAATTTATGATGTAGTAACCTTGTCTGTATCTCAATTCTTTTACCCTTGTAAACATCTGCTGCAAAAATCACAAAGGCTGGCTGCGAAGGAGGAGGTTACCGCCCACCAAAGCCTCCCTATCCTGTTACCTCTCCCTCGCTGGTATATCCGTGCCCCCCACCCCCCTGTACTCACTGCACTTAAACAATTACATTTGCTATGTCTCTGCTGTGTAATCGCCAAGTACACTCCAAAGGCAGTGGGCAGTGTGGACATCCCCACCGTGATGGTTAATACTGAGTGTCAACTAGACTGGATTGAAGGATACAGAATATTAATCCTGGGTGTCTTTGTGTGGGTGTTGGTAAAAGAGATTAACATTTGGGTCAGGGGGCTGGGGAAGGCAGATCCACCCTTAATCTGGTGGGCACAATCTAATCAGCTTCCAGCAAATGTAAAGCAATAAGAAAAACATGAAAGGGAGAGATGGACCTAGCCTCCCAGCCTACATCTTTCTCCCATGCTGGATGCTTCCTGCCCTCCAACATCGGACTCCAAGTTCTTCAGTTTCGGGACTCGGACTGCTTCTCCTTGCTCCTCAGCTTGCAGAGAGCCTATTGTGGGACCTTGTGAGCGTATAAGTTAATACTTAATAAATTCCACATATATATATATACACATGCACACTGGTATATATGTACACACACATACACACATATACACATGTGTGTGTGTACATATATACATATATACATACATGCACGTATATATACACACGTGTGTGTGTGTGTATGTATATATATAAAGGTCTATCCCTCTAAGAGAACCCTGACTAGTACACCCACATATGTGGGCAACCAGGACAAGAGTCACCATGGTTCTTGTTCATCTCCTCTTAGAGTGGGTCCCTGCCTTCTTTGCCCTGCTCCTGGCTTCCCGGGAAGGCAACATCTAGCTTCTGCCCCCATGAGATGAGCTCAGGGCCAGTGTAGGGAGAGAGAGCACTTTGAAACATGATTATATACTTCGTGCAGAAGTAGCAAACTAGTTACTCAGGGGCTGCATCTGGTCTCAAACATGTTTTGTTTAATATTTTGTTACTAGTTTTCTAACACTAAAAAATAGAGTCAATGCTTTTTCCTAAAAAAGGAGATAACTGACTCTTTGGTGGCTTTGGAAAGATCTGGCACCTCCAGGCCCACATCCCCATATGGCAGCAGTCAGCTGGAGCTAAGGAGTGGCTGTCCCCTTTAGACAGTTTCCAGTTTGCCTTAGTCCCCACCATGCCCTCTTGTCCCACTTCTGTGATGCTAAGTGACAGGTGCCTCTCATCCTCACATTATGCTATTACTTTCCTTGTGGTGCAGTTAAGAGAAAAACTGAAATGTTCCTATACCTGCATCTTTATCAAAAGTGGGAAAATGGAAAACAGGATGAGAGTGCTGAGTGTTTCAAGGGAAGAAATGTGAAAGAATATCTTCGTCGAATTAAATCCCAGGAAACACCCCTTTGTGATTCGAATGCCGGCAAAGTGTGTCCATGTCAGAAGAACACAATTCGAAAGACCATTGGAAGGGTGCCTGCCTCCCCCGTAGGCTTCCTGCCTGGTCCATAGCATTCGAGTTTGTGACTCTTACCCTGAAAAGACCATTTCTTAATGGCAGCCATGTTGGCAACATGGGTGGAACAGTTTCTCGTTGTGCAGGAGTGTCTGCCATACTGCAGAGCATTGGCCATTTTGGCCTCTGTCCAGGCGTGGCCCCTCAGTCGTGTAACACCCCCTGCCCCCAGTATTTCCTAACTTTTCAGGTGGAGAAGTCCGGTCCTCCAGGGATGTTGGATGGTAGATGTTTGTGTGCTAGGATGGACTGGGCCAGAGGACCTGGTCCCAAGCCTGTGTGCTTGGTGCAGGGAGGACATGGAGGCCGCCCAGGTGCACACGTTGCCCAGGTTCTGTGTTCTCTCAGTGCAGCACTGAGCCGGTCAGATCTGCCTGCTCCCAGGCAGGGCTGCCGGGGTTTTCAGAAGATGCGGTAGAACAAAGCCACACTTATTTTTAACCATGTCTTTCTGTTCAAACGTGCCGTGGCCCCTTTGATCTAAGTGGGCTGGCAGGAGCATCTAGTCTGCCCGCCAGCATGGTATTAAGAGACATCCACAGCCGGATGCCAGGACTTAAGGCAGAGAACGTCTGCATGAAGCGGCACCTCCTCGGTGGTTACCTGGCACTCTGCTTCCTTTCTGGGATCTATTTCAGTGTCTGTAGCACCGTCCACCTTGTTCTGTGTGGATGAATCTTCAGTAGCTACAAGGAAATAGTCACATTGCAAATTGCTGGGTTGCAGTTGATCACGCTATTGCAGTGGTGAGATCAAACTGCCATCAAAGCACTCTTAAGGCTAAGGCATGACTTAGTTTAATAAAACGGTTTGCACAAATCCACCTGGATGAGTGGATCACAGACTGCGTGCCCCTGTGTGGTGATGGCCTCGAGGCCCTCAGGTGATGCCTGCATGGCTTCTCAGAGACCCCAGGGGGGCCTCTGGCAGAGGTGTCAGCCCAAGAGCAGAAGGAGTATGCAAGGCCGGGCCAACCCTGAGCACAGGCAGAAGTCAACAAGTGGCCTTATTTCAGGCCCTGTTAAGAGGAGCCGAAGTTCTTGGAAGTAAATGGAATTCTGGACAATTTCCCAACTGCTCTCAGACCACCTGGCAAACCTGCCCCAGAGGCATTCTTCATCCATTTCCAGAAACAGCCTTCAGGAAGGACTTGCGATCCCATGAGAATGACATGGGGGTTTGCACACGTGCCTAGGCTTCAGCAGGTAGTCATGACTAACTTGGTGTATGGCTGATTTTAGAGTAAGGGAGCACTCATGTATTGTAATTAAAGGGAGGTGGAAGTATATTAGAACCTCTGTTATCTCAGGGCAGAGTTTGTTACTCCAAAAGGGCTATAGGTATTATAGAATAAAATTTCCCAATGACTGACCATTCAGAATGACTTTATTTGCGTATAGTTTGTACAAATAGTACAGATTACTACCTTATATGACTATGTGAGCTGTGCACTACTGTAGCAAAATCTTTTGTCTCCTTAAAACATACACACATATGCTATGCAGGACTCAAGAGTCTACAAGCAGTGAGACAAATTGTGTCACTGTTGTTAAAAAAAAAAAAAAAAAAGACTAAAGTTTATTGGCATAGCTTTGGTGGGCATTAAACACTTCCAGCATAATTTTGTGTATATCAGGAAGCTAATTGTGTTATTTAATTGAGAAGATTTGTGAGCATCTTGTAGGTCTCACTGCTTAAAAAAAAAAAAAAAGTGTTTGCCCATCAAACTCATGGTGTTAAATTGGAAATCAAGAAGCATATTCACAGTTCCTCAAGAAATTAAACATAGAGTTATTTTATGGCCAGCTATTTCACTCCTAAGTAGGTACCCAAGAGAATTGGAAACATATGTCCATGCAAAAACTTGTACATGAATAATTGCAGTAGCATTATACATAATAGTCCTAATGTAGAAACTACCCAAGTGTCCATCAGTTGATGAGTGGATGCATCAGTTGTGGAATATCTATGCAATGGAATATTATTTGGCAATAAGAAGTACTAACATTACATGCTGTGACGTGGATGACCCTTGAAAACGTTATGCTAAGTGAAAGAAGTCAGTTACAAAAGGCCACATACTGTATGATTCTGTTTAGGTGAAGTGTCCAGAAGAGGCAACTGCACAGAGACAGAAAGTAGATTAATGGGTGCCAGGGGCTTGGGGAGGAGGAAGTGGGGTGTGATCTCACATCTTTCATCACCCTAACTATAAGAGTGATGAAAATCTTCTAAAATTAGGTCATGATGATGGTTATACAACTTTGTGAATGTACTAAAACCACTGAATCATATACTTCAGAGGGGTGAACTTAATAGTGTGTGAATTATATCCTAATAAAAAATAGTGAGGTAGAGCAGATGGGAGAAAATATTATCAGTTGTTGCATCTAAGTGGAGGGAATAGAGCCGATCATGTTAGTGTTATTTCTACTTTTCTATGTTTGAATATTTTCACAGTGAATGGTTTGTGGGGAAAGGAAGAAAGAGGGCAAAGACAAGAAAAGCATATACTTCCGCTGCCACCGCACTTAGGATGGATTTATTTCAGTTGAACAAAAAAGACACAGGAGGCACTGGTGAAATCTCAGACTACTGAATGTTTCCGATTTTTCGAGCGTTAGTCTGACCCTTGCTGGGGAGTGTGCTGATAGGGACACCTGACATCGACATGTCTGCTGTCCATTATGAAGAGTGTGTAAGGCCAGACTTTCAGATTCATGCTTCTTGTTCAATAAATAAATGAGTGGATGAATTGGTGATGAGACTTCATGCATCGGAAGGTACCATGATGATGCATTAGGAGTAGACACGAGCCTAGGATGTGAGGTCTCATTTTCCTACTCTGCAAAATGGGAATAATAAAATTGTACCTGCCTCATAAAATTGTGGTGGGGTAACAGATGTAAAGTGCTTGTGGCAGTTTTGGCATATATTATTTTAAAACTTGTTATAAAGAATGCTCAGTGGAAGGTAGAAAGGATTAAAGGGAGAAAAGGAACTAGAGGAATGAATGGTTTGTATCTTTTTGCATCAAGGGAGCATTTGGGACTTCCGAATGCTTCCAGGTTTCCAGCATTCCCAGGTCAGATGAATGGGCCTTTTACTTTTACCCAGAACAGTCAGAATTATTCTTTCCTTTGCCATCTCCTGAGCGTGAAGCTGCTGTGCTTTCTCCTTGAAGTTGCCATAAATTCTCCTTGTGCATGTGAAGACTTTGAGTGAGCCCAACTAGAAGATGTAATTCCAGGGTTTCTGGATGCTCTGGGAGGCAGTTTGCCTCAAACTGGGATCAAACACTGGGTTTGAGATAGAAAAAGCCCTGAGGACAATAACGTTCTCTCATATAGGGATGGCGTTATGAGTGGTGGCGATTTTCTTGTTTTAAGTTCTTCAGTGTTCTTGAGAATATCTACTATGTTATACTCTTATAAGTGGGAAAAAAACATTGCTTTTAAGAAAATTTTGACCTTGCATGCTTTATAACATCTTTAAAACTGCTTTTTTGAAGTACAATTGGCATACCATAAAGTCTGCCTAAGCTATGTACTTCCATGGTTTTTAGTATATTTATAGAATTACACAACCATCACCGTAATTTGATTTAGGAACATTTTTGTCACCCCCAGAAATAAACCCTGTACTCGTTGGAAGTCTTTCCACATTTCCTATCAACACCCTTATCCCCAAGCACTAGTTACCCACTAAGCTACTGTGGATTTGCCTGTTCTGGACATTTCATCTAAACAGAATCATACAGTATGTGGCCTTTTGTGTCTGGCTCTTTTCGTTTTTGGCATAATGCTTTCAGGGGTCATCTATGCTTTAACATGTATCAGAACATCATACTTGTTTTGGCATGTATCAGAACTTCATTCCTTTTGCTAAGTCATATTCCATTGCATATACATGTTTAGATGTACATATACATGTTTGCTTGCTTATCTTTCAGTGATGCATATTTGAGTTCTTTCCATTTTTTTGATATTGTGAACAATGCTTCCGTAAACATTCATGTATGAGTTTTTATGAGGACACGTTTTGCGTTCTTTCGTATGTATGACCAGGAATATAATTGCTCAAATCAGATGGTAATTCTAGGTTGAATATTTTGAGAAGCTGCCCAACTCTTTTCCCATGGGGAGTGTCTACATCATTTTACATTCCTATCAGCATTGTAGGAAGATTCCCTTTTCTCTGCATTCTTGCCAACACCCATCTTTTTGATTATAGTCATTCTGGTGGGTGTGAAGTGCTATCTTATTGTGGTTTTGATTTGCCTTTTTCTAATTGCTGATGTTGAACATATTTTCCTATGCTTATTGGCCACATGTATTTCTGCTTTGGAAAAATGTCTATTTAGATCATTTGCCCATTCAAAAATTGTGTTTGTTTTTTATTGAGTTGGAAGAATTTTTTTTTTTGCTGAGAGGTGGTGTTGGATTCTTTCCAAGAGTTTTATTTTTAAAAGACAAATCATAATTGTATATATTTATGGGGTACAGTGTGTTTCAGTACATGTTACATTGTGGAATGATCAAATCAGGCTAGTTAGCATATCTGTCATCTCAAATATTTATAATTTCCTGTGATGAGAAAATTTAAAATCCTCTGTTTGGCCAAGTGCAGTGGCTCACGCCTGCAGTCCCAGCCCTTTCGGAAGCTGAGGTGGGCGGATCACTTGAGCCCAGGAGTTTGAGACTAGCCTGGGCAACATGGTGAAACACTGTCTCTACAGTGGGCATGGTGGTCTGCACCTGGGCATGGTGGTCTGCACCTATAGTCCCAGCCACTTGGGAGGCTGAGGTGGGAGGATGACCTGAGCCCAGGAGGTTGAGGCTGCAGCGAGCCCTGGTTGCACCACTGCACTCCAGCACTCCACAGTGGGATCCCATTAATCAGTCAGTCATTCAATCACTCCTTTTTTCCTTCTTCTCTTTTAGCTGTTTCAAAATATACGGTATAGACTTTTAAGGATTCTTCATGTATTCTAGGTAAAAGTCACTTATCAGATAGATGATTGGCAAATATCTCCCACTGTGGGAACCTTTTCTCTTTCTTGATGGTATCTTTTGAAGCACAAAAAATTTTAACCTTGATGTAGTCATTTCCTATCCCTTATACTTTTGGTGTCATAGCTACAAAATCATTGCCTAACCCAGGATTACAAAGATTTGCTTTTATGTTTTTTTTTCTAAGAGTTTTTGTTTTTTGTTTGTTTTTGAGACACAGTCTTGCTCTGTCGCCCAGGCTGGAGTGCAATGGCATGATCTAGCCTCACTGCAGCCTCCGCCTCCCAGGTTCAAGCAATTCTCCTGCCTCAGCCTCCTGAGTAGCTGGGAATATAGGCACTCACCACCACGCCCAGCTAATTTTTTTGTATTTTTAGTAGAGACGGGGTTTTCCCATGTTGGCCAAGCTGGTCTTGAATTCCTGACCTCAGGTGATATGCCTGCCTTGGCCTCCCAAAGTGTTTCTAAGAGTTTTATATTTTCAGCCCTTACATTTAGGTCTGTGATCCACTCCGAGTTAATTTTTGTATGTGATGTGAAGTAGGGGTCTAAATTCGTTTTCTTGCATGTGGATATCCAGTTGTACTAGTACCACTTATTAAAAACAGTATTCCTTCCCTACCTTGTCCCAGATGACATTTTGGTGGGAAACACAGGTATTTTATATTGTGGAACATGAAGCATCCTGTTTCTTTTTCCCTATCAGAAAGATGTTGCTGAAACACAAATCCATGTCCCATGTCCCTATTGTCTAATTATAGATTTAATATCAGCTCTTCCTCTTGAAGATGGCATTTTTGGCCTCAGGAAACTAATTTTATTATTTTTAGACTTGTGTTTGATTAAATGCATAGGAAATCTAGAGCAGGAAGGCACCCTGACCTCAGAAAACAGAAGAACATGTGCTGTTTCCAAGAAGGGCATTCAATGTGTGTTTCGAATCTAATCTTAGTAAAATATTGTTATTTAATTATTACAAATTCACCTATCTCAAAATCTGAAAAAGTTTTATGAAGAGTTCTCTTTCCCCTTGATGAGCAGGGGTGAGTTGTTAGGTGGGCCTGGAACGTCAGGACCTAACCAAGGTGGGCGCCATAAGCCTCTGGATAAAGCATCCCGGTAGCTTGGTAGACAGCAGACTGTCGGGACAGGTGTCAGCATTGGGAAAAAGCATTCCATGAGCTTGTCTTTAAAGGGAGTCAGTGCAAAATCCAGGTCAGGCAAGGAGAGCAAAGGTAAGTAGGCACAGTGCAGTTCCAGATGTTGTAATTTGCTGGCATCTTCTTGTGGCCAACCTTGTCCTGGCCCCCAGTGCAGATAAAGAGAGTGGCATCTGGTGCCGGTGAAGGGGGTGTTTTCCCAACCCTCAGCTGTTTGCTTTTCTCTCTTCAGCTTTCCAGATGTCATCTTGATAAAAGCATTTAGAGGTTCTCTGCCTCTACACTGGCAACTAAACAGCCAATCATTGTGGAATTGCCCTGTGCCTTTTGGCACAGAGTTTTGGCTTGGTAAATACCTTTCGTTAAACTTTAAGAAAAAATTTGGAGTTGGTCAAACTAATTGTGGTGTTACATAGTATTTGTTCAGGGTTTACTCTGAATAGTACTTCTCTCTCATTATTCATTTAATCCTCAATTCCATGAGGTAGGTGTTAATTTTGTCTTACAAAAGGGGGCACAAGGCTTGGGGGAGATTAAACCATTGCCATAGTTACCCAGGTGGGAAGTGGCAGAGAGGGACTCAAATGCAGACCCCAGTCCAGAGCCTGCCCTTCTCACCCCGCTCACAATCTGCTGACACAAAGATAAATCTCCCTGTGGCTTACATTCCCAAGAATGGCCAAGGGAGCTGAGGATATGTTAGGAACAGTGACTCCCGAGTCAGCTCTGCTCTTGTAAGCACAGTCTTGGTTCTCCTGGGGAGAGTCAGCAACACCCAAACTCTGAATCTGAGTTATTCATCCTCAGGCAAATGGAGTCTTGGAGGTTGCTGGCCGTCCTGTTAGCAGCAGGATGTTTTGATACCTATGTCTTCAAGCAGGAGAAGGGAAATGCACTAGCAGCTTCCTTTGCAGAGGCCCATTTGCCCTTACCTGCAGAGCAGCCCAGGGGTCTTGTGGATCATCCTTACTCTTGGAGAAGGACCAAGAAGGACACTCAGGGTCTGCTGACTGAGTCACTTAGGCCAGGCCAGCCTGAGACTTCCCTGACTATCAACCAGAAGGCCAACTTGTTACCCAAGGGCAGCAGTGACCAGGGCAGGTAAGTTCTCTGTCAAGTTCTCTGTTGACCGTGCAAAGGGGCTGTCAAGTTCTCTGTTGGCCGTGCAAAGACTCCACGTGGAGTTGTCTGTAGTGCACAAACTCAGATAATGAAGGAGAATCAGTCATACTGAAATCAAGGCTAGCAGTGAGGTTCCTTCTGCTATGACAGTGGGACAGTTACAGGACTGGAGTTATCAGAAGAATGCCAGACATTTGGGCCCTAATCCATTTGGTAGATGTTCCAGATGAGATCCAGACATGAAATCTAACAAAGAGTTCAGGAAAATCGTCACCTCGTCTCACGAGCAGCTGATCTTCCACATCAGCATCTTGCTTCACTTTGGGAAGTTTGCTTCACCAACTTCTGGTTTAATTGCTGGCCTTGCCAGTCCGTCTGATTTAGTATTGCCACTGCATTCTAGACGCAGGCACGAGGGCTGCATTTGATTGTAGCCGGAGCCTGCCGGGCACAGGTCAGGAAATAGCAGTCCACATTCTTGGGTTGTTATGCTTTTGGATGGGAGATTCTGTATTGAGAGGGTTGGAATTAGTCTTTATTTCACGATGCCAAATGGAGGTGTAAAAGATCTATGGGACAATAGAGCAGAATGGGCAGTTCTTTCCTCCTAAAAGAGAATTGTCTCTGCAGGGCAGTAATGAACTTGTCATGGGACAGTGCAGCAGCAAAGCTTCACTCCTTCATGGTGTCGTTGTTCTCACAGTGATAATCGAGGACCGTCTCAGAGGAAATCTGCCATATTGCTTGCGCGTATTTGGAATTGGGATGAATAGCTAAGGAACATAATACAGGTGCCATTAAGAAATGATTTCAGCCTCCTACGTGGATGGTGGGCTGAGCATGTGAAACTAGAACATTCTGTGATTTCCAGTGCCGGGAAGAGTAGAGCATGGCCGGGTCAGCAATACCATTAAGATGTGGCCAATAAAAGTGCATGTGCAGTCCCATTCTCCTCCAGAAGAGAGTCTTGGAGGATGGATCCCATTTTAGTCCTTTAAAAATTTTTTTTTGCCTTTTCAAGTTTTTTATTTTTATACTTTTTTAATTAAAAAAAGCATAATTAGCACAATTACATAATTACTACAAATTACAAAGGACTACAGCAGGACTAGAATAATGAGTGAATCACATCCACCTGGAAAGCAGATACTCCCAATAATATTAATGTTATAACACAAGCTCATTCAAGTATTTTACATTTCTTTCTTTTGTTCCTTTTTTTGGCATTTTAAATATGATATCTTAGCACATAGCAAAGATAATGTGCGATGAGCATAAGGTAGAACCTTCTTTGCAAAGCCGGATGACAAGTTTTCCTCTCCAATGAGAAATGGGTTCTAAGTTCCCATCTTCTCTGTCATCAACACGGCTGAAGGGGGAGAAGGTGGGCTGGGGGAAAATCCAGGGACTCTTCCACATGGGAGGTACTCTGGGGTTCCATGTAGGAGAGCGCCAGATAACTGAGATCACTCTATCCAGGCTTTTTTGGCAAAAAACAAAACAAAAGCAACTCTCACCCTCCATAACTAGTCATCTTTCTTGCCCCTCCTCACTTTCAGGGCCTTCTAAGCAGATTGCTTGCTTTTGTAAAATCATCAGAAAACGGAAAAAAAGAGCTACAATGGAACAAAACTAAAACATTTGATAACTTTGACATAGGGGCTCAGCACATCTATCTGACCCCCAGGAGTCCCAGCTGGGGCGGGGCCGGATGGCCATTCTCTACAGGTAGTGCATTTGCTCCCAGGTGCAGGAGAGGGTGAAGGAGAAACCTGCCCCTTGACAGGGCTGAGGCACACAGACCTTCTGATGTTTGATGCTCAAAGGTTATGCTGGCATGGACCGGTCTTGGAAGGGGTAGGATGAATAGAAGGATCTGGGCAGGCTGTTGCTTTGCGTCTCAGGTCTTGGATCCCATTTTAAAATGATTCTCCTGCCTTGTCTCCAAGTTGTGTTTGTTTGGTGGGTTGTTTATGTTAGACCAAGATTGAGAATGATTTGGGAAAATAACACAGCTCTGTTCTGTTCCCATGCTGGTGGGCACTGGCATGGGGTGTTCCCAGGGTGTGTGTGGTGATGTACTGTGGACGGGGAGGAAGCAGTAAATGCTTCTTTGGTCTTAGACTCTGACAGAGTGGATGTTGACATTGATTTTCTGAGCAATCATGGTGATTTGTCAGTATCCATCCAATGGAGGACACAATCAACAAATGGCTTTTATATCATGTTTTTCCTCTTATCAACCCAAAACAAATCCAGTTTTTAGAAATACTAATTTGCAGAAAACAAAGACAGCTTGTTAAAATTGTCAGCATATATTCTGCTGTGTCAAGTCCATCTCCATGTATGTTCAATTCATGCAACCAGTTAAACATACCAAGATACAATAAAGACCCTGCAGCTGGGACCAGGGAACAGGTAGTGACCTTGTCTAAACAGAATAGAGTGGTTTCTTTTTAAAATTTGTATTTTATATATACACACTCAAGAGTATACCTTTGTAAATCATATATATGTTAGACAGTGGATATGTGCATATCCCTCAGCGGTTTTTTTCCTTTCATTTTTACATTCTTTACAATTACAGGCTAATTTAAATTGGATGCTTAACTCAGGGTGCTTTCTAAATTAAATGTATGTACCTAATTGACAAAAATGTACATGTCACCCTATGCATTACCTTGGCTGCTTCCCACCTCACCCCACCCCAGCCCCAGGCATAACAAAGAGTCAATTTGGCTGCTCTTTTACAAGTGACATTGTTGGTGAATAATGTCAGACCCTTCCTCATGTTTTCTATGTGCCAGTTAGTTGAGATCTGGCAACGAAAAGCACATTCTACAAAGCATTGTTGGTTATCACCTTCTGAGGAATGCTTGGGTAACCCCCAAGGGCTGGAGGATAATTTTCCCGGGATCTTTTGGTCTGACTTGGCTCATCAGAGAGGACTTTTTTCCTAGGGAATGTCTTTGATTACATTCTGGGATTTCTATGTTTAGTGTTTTTAACCTTTTTGAGGTTGTGAATCCCTTTGGAAATTCGATGAAAGCTATAAAGCTTCTTGCAAGAAATACACGCGTGCATGTTAACTTTTGCAGTCTCAAGGGTTAAAGACATCAGTGTGCGAGCCTTGTTAGTTTGTGTTTTAATAGGAAACTCCCTGGACTTTTAATCGTAGTTGGCAGGCTTCTCCTCTCTTCCCTGGAATGCATTATGAACAGGCCTGACTATGAGTCTGTCTCCCAGGCTTGCCGTACAGTCCCTGGGGCAGAGTACTCTTTACCTTTGCTGCCGTTACAGGGGATCTTCAGCCAGACTGGCTGGGTTCAGCGGGTTCTCCTACTTGGTTGCAGCATGAGCCTGGGGGATTTGCTTACCTTTGTGGTGCCTCGGTGTCCCCATGTGTCAATGAGGATGATAATAGCATCCCTTCGTGGGGTGGTGGTACATGCACATGCATGTGTACATACGTGTGCATACACATCAGAGGCTACTGAGATTCCTCTCAGCAGGGACAGGTGGGTGGGCACAACAGCACGGAAGTGCGCGAGTGCAGCGTGGATGGTGAACTGCCGCTTCCCAGGATATAACCACTTCCTGACTTCTGCACACCTTTCAGCCTTTCTCAGTGGGTCAAATTACTTCCTAAAATGGCCAATATACCAATTTATATTCTCTTTAATAGCATCTGGGAGTCTTTAATCCTGATAACCTTGCCGGTTATTGCCAGAATTTTTTATGTTTTGTCCACATGCCGAGTGTGAGTTGATGTCTTCTTGTGATTTTATTTCTCAGTTCTCTGCCCAGGTAGGTTGGATATCTTTTTAAATCTTTGGTTTTAGGAATTGAAAATGTCTTCATTGTGTCTTTTCTTCGTCTTTAACTTTGTTTATGGTACCTTTTATCACATAGTTTTCAGTGTGGATTTAGCTAAATAGCTCAATCTTTTTTGTTATGATTTTCACTTCCTGTTTCTTGTTTTAAAAAATCTTTACTACTCTGGGAGCATAAAGACATCCCACTACATTTTCTTCTGACAGATTCAAAGTTGTTTCCATGCTTGTGTATTTCATCCATTTAGAGTTTGTTTCTGTGTCTGGCATGAGGTTGAGAGTTTAATTCATTCATCTCCCTGTGGATACCTGTGGTCCCAGTGCCATTTATTGAACAGTCTGTCATTCTCCACTTATTCAATATTTTTAAAAGTCAGGCAATTTGCATTTTATGTAAGCTCTTCTAACTTTTTTTTTTTTTTTTTGAGATGAAGTTGTCTCGTTCTGTTGCCCAGGCTGGAGTGAAGTGGCACAGTCTCGAATCACTGCAACCTCCACCTCCCGGGTTCAACCGATTCTCCAGTTTCCTAGGTAGCTGGGATTACAGGCACAGACCACCATACCCCGCTAATTTTTGTATCTTTTTAAATTAATTAATTTATTTATTTGAGACGGACTCTCGCTGTCATCCAGGCTGGAGTGCAGTGGCACAATCTCGGCTCATTGCAAATTCCACCTCCCGGGTTCACGCCATTCTCCTGCCTCAGCCTCCCAAGTAACTGGGACTACAGGCACCTGCCACCACACCTGGCTAATTTTTTGTATTTTTAGTAGAGATGGGGTTTCACTGTGTGAGCCAGGATGGTCTCAATCTCCTGACCTCGTGATTCACCCATCTCTGCCGCCCAAAGTACTGGGATTACAGGCATGAGCCACCGCGCCCGGCCAATTTTTGTATTTTTAGTAGAGACGGGGTTTCGCCATGTTGGCTGGGCTGGTCTCAAATTCCTGACCTCAAGTAATCCACCTGCCTTGGCCTCCCATGGTGCTGGGATTACAGGCATGAGCCACTGCACCCGACTGGCTCTTCTAATTTTTAATTGTTGGTGACTGATTAAAATTTTCATTTAAATCCTAAATGGGCTAAATAAAACCTTCCTGCAATTGAAATCCTTCTGTGGCTGCCAGCTTGCAGCCTCTGATGCAGTGCTTTAGGGCAGGACCTCTGGCCCCGAAGACCTGAGATTGAATCCCAGCTCCACCCCTCATTCGCTGTTTGACCTCGGATGAGTTGTTGACTTCTCAGAGTCTTAATTTCCTCATCAGTAGTCCTGCAAGGATAATAACAGTATGTACCTCACCAAGTGGTGGTGTGGATAAAATGAGATCACGCGTGGGAATCTTTAGCAAAGGGCCTGGTACACACATAGTAAGTGTCTGACAAATGTTAGTGTTTAGCAGCCGCCGCCTTATTACTTACTCCTCCCTGTTCCAGCCCTCTTATTTATTTATTTATTTATTTATTTATTTATTTATTTAGATGGAACCTCTCTCCATCACCCAGGCTGGAGTGCAGTGGCGCCATCTCTGCTCACTGCAAGCTCCACCTCCTGGGTTCACGCCATTCTCTTGCCTCAACCTCCCGTGAGCTGGGACTACAGGTGCCCGCCACCATGCCTGGCTAATTTTCTTTTGTATTTTTAGTAGAGACAGAGTTTCACCATGTTGTTAGCCAGGATGATCTCGATCTCCTGACCTCGTGACTTGCCCACCTCGGCCTCCCAAAGTGCTGGGATTACAGGCATGAGCCACCGCACCTGGCCTCTAGCCCATTTCTTAAGCAGCAGAGGATGGTGTTTTATGAAGATGAGGTTGGCAGGGGTGCTATGCATTCATTCATTTGCAGAACTTATTGATAATGTGTTTAAGCCACACTGTGCTGTGTAAGTTGAATGGTTATGGAAGCTGGCCTAGAGAGGCCTAGCATAAGATTTGTTCATAGGACCTGACTGGCTCATGCTGCAGCAGAGGGATCGTGATGGGCCCTGGGCACCTGGGCACCTGGAGGGGTGTTTCTGGGCAGGATCAGGGGAGAATCAGTGGAGAGGAGGCACTCGAGTCCAGATGTTTTAGGACTAACTGGAGTGGGGAGAGGCAAGTAAGCTGATGCCTACGGAGATTTCCTAATAATGCTTAAGGTGATGACAAAGGCCTGGGCTTGGGACCAGTGAGAAAGAAAGAAATCCCAGAGTCTGTGAGTAGCAGGAAATGGCAGGACTTGATGATTACTAAGATTGGGTGGGAGAAGGGAAGAGAGAGGTTGACTAGGACTGCAAGCTTTTGAACAAAACTTGAAGGGTCAGTTTGGGGTGGCAAGTCCCATTGGTGTGGACTGAGACTGGGGGCAGTATCGGACAGCCAGGCTGACCAGCCTCAGGGGAATGCCATAGCAGAGCTCAAACAGGAGCCCCTGGCTCTTGAGGACACAGGGTGTGGACCACCACAGAGGCATAGAAGCAACCTGGAAATGTATGAAATCGCTTAAAAGGTAAAGAACATTTGTTTTTCTTGGCCTTTGACATTTTAAAGACAGACACTGACATGCATGCTATTTCCGTAGTCTGAGATGATTCTGAAACCCAATGTAGCCTACAGGTAATGAGCTGCCTGCATAAGCATGGAGCAGGGACATAACTTCACCCTGAAGATGGGGCCTGAGACTTTGTACCATCCACTTTCTGCCACGCTGGCGATAATTCTGAGGCTGGCCATCTTCCTTGCCTGCCACTGATTCTGCCATGAGTCAGTTGTTTCCTCTTTGTAATCTTAGTGTCCACTTGACTTCATGGTGTGGCTCTCATCAACATTCTTTTCTAAGAGGCTTTTTTTAAAAAAATAAAATAAAATAAAATGGAATGCCGTCATTTTTGCATCCTATCAGTGAAGGCAGGGATTGTCCTAGGGCTTCCCCTGGGCCATCAGAAGGGAGGGCTTGTCATGGTAGTTTGACTTTAGTTCATGACTGTTGAGTCAACACCCAAATGATGGCTGGCTTCCCATGTTTGGGTTACTTCTTTTTGGGAGTAGCTGTGGTGCCCTGCCAGGGAGTGATTTATGGACTTGAACTCAGAAGCTGGTGTTCAGGAGCTGGTGCCCAGAGCTGCTCTGAGGCCTGGGCTGACCTTTGTGCACAGCCCATGAGCAGGGCCCCGAGAGGTGTCTAGAAAAATGTGCAGACTGGAAGTGCTTACCCTTGTCCCAAGGTTTCACTAAAAGTCTACATTTCATCCCCCAAAGAATGGGCTTTGCTGGGCTAAGCATTTAGCAAGAAATGCGGTTACTTGTTTTGGGAATGCTTTTCTGTCTTTGTTTCTTCCTTTTTTTTTTTTTTTCTTTTTTTTTTTTGCTAACTTGGCAAATATTTCCATGCATGGCCTTGCATTTTATTCATCCTTCAGAAGTACAGCTATGAGAGGGAGTGAAGCTGTTTTTCAAGGTTGTTTCAGGCAAGCCTCAAGAATGTACCGTTGGAAAAGTCCTTGCAAGGCAGTAAAGGTAAATTAGAAATGGCTCATATGGTCCGAGAAATAGGAGTAATACAGGTAAAGCCTGGTGTTGCAGGTGAAAGCAGACTTTGACTAATACATACCACTGAGGCTTCATCAACCCATGACCCTTGGATATACCAAAGATATACCCTTATCTAGATTGTCCAGTGACCTTGACTCTTCCCAGATTCTTAAACCAAGGCCATCTTCTCCTTCTATTTCACATGCATGTGTGTATCCCTTTGTTATCTTTTAAATTATAATTGAGGCATAATTTACCTATGGATAGTATATCTAAGTGTACTGTTCAATGAATATTTGTAAACTGATGAGCTTTGTGTAATGGTTAGTGATGACCTGGATCTAGAAACAAGACGATATCAGCCACCGGGCAGGTCCTCTTCATGCCCCTTCTGGTCACTAGTCCCTCTGGGGTAACCCTGACCTGACTTTTTTATCTCTAAATGAGTTATTATAAGACAGATATCCTTGTGGCCAGCATCCTGGTCAAGCAGTAGAGTCTATCAGCCCTGTAGGTGGTCCCCGTCCCAGCCACAGCCCCTTCCCTTTGCAGTGGTACCCACTTCCTGGGCTTTTGTAGTGATGAGCACCTTCTGTCTTCTGGCCTTGTGCATTTGTGATTTTTGAATGAGTCAAGGTAAAAAGAAAAAGCAGCACATGTTTCTGGCTTGCTGCATTTGGTTCTGCACACCCAGAATACCTGTTGCCGCTTGATTTGCCTTGAGATTTGCTAAGCAGAACCAGCAGCAGTGCTCCTTTTTTGTGAGCCTACTGTGTGCCAGGGGAGGCTCGTGGGTTCCTGACAGACCTGGAAGAGCCTGCTCTGTGCCAGGTGTGGCTTGCAACAGACCTGGAAGCTTCCAGAGCTCTCTGGCCTATCACCACCTTCCCCTGGAGTTCTTTGGGATTTTCTGGGGACTTGAAGAGATGATTTTAGCCTCTGATTCTTCAGACTGAGCAGTATATTACTTTTATGAGAGTCTTTTAAAACTGGCTTCTCCCTCCAAGGCTGTGTTTGAGTGTTTTTAGAACATCTCATAAGGCCTGGGGATTTCTGGGGAGTCTCCTGCAAATAGAAATGGCCGATGATGTGAGCGATGGGTCCGCATCACTCACACGCATGTTGTCGTGATTCCCTCACCTCCCTTCCCGGTGCCCTAGTGTCTCCTGATGGACATCCCTGGCTGTAACTTACAAGGTACCCCATTGTTAAATGACTGAGGAATGGCACTTCTCTACCTACAGATGCAGCTGGCCAAGGTGTTATATGATTTTAAATACAGAACACCCCCACTCCACCATATTTTTCATTCTTCTCTACCAAGCATTTTTGTAACTAGTTCAACCTGAAGCTCCTACACCTTTCCAGGTCGGTTCCTTGTTATTAAACCATGTTGTGAACATCGAGGCCAAGCCCATGGCGCATTAGGTGGCTGCAGTGCTGTGTGGCAAATGAGCGTGGTGAGTTCTGGTGGTCACCACGCTTGTCAGTTACCTGTGTGAGCAAGGGGACCCAGGGTACTTCTGTGGGGACCCGGGGTGCACTCTGGGTGTATTAGCCTGTTTAGAGCTCCTCTTACAGAATACTGCAGACTGGGCAGCTTACACAGCAGACAGTTATTCCTCACGGGTCTGGAAGCTGGAACTCTGCAGTGCCAGTAGGACTGGTTTGGGATAAGGAATCTCTTTCCTGGCTTGTCGACAGCTGCCTTCTCACTGTGTCCTCACCTGCCCTCTTGTGCTCACTTGGAGAGAGGGAAAGAGAAAGGGAGGGAGAAATACCTCTAGTGTCTCTTCTTCTTTTTATAAGGACACCAGACCTGTTGGATCAGGGCCCCACCTTGCTGACCTCATTTAACCTTCATTACCTCCCTGAAGGCCCTGTCTGCAAATACAGTGACATTGAAGATTAGGGCTTCAACCTCTGAATTTCAAGGGGACACAGTTTAGCTCATAACAGTGAGCATGATTAAAATGCATGTGGTTGCTCTTACCAGCCCCTACTCTGCCTTCTTCCTGGCTCTGGCTGTCATCTCAGTTTAGCAGCCCTCACTCATGGCCCTGCCTGTGGCTACTCTAATAAATGTGATTCAAACAGAAATGTTGAGAAAGATTATGATTCTAGGCACACACCTCAGACAGCTGCCTTGGGAAGGCTGAGTCAGGAATGTGCCCCTCCTTCCAGGTTGCATTTGAAACTCTGAAGGGAGATTCGATTCATTCCCAGATTCCCTTGGGGGATATCTGACCCCATGGAAGACTTAGTTGTCCCATTCCCCACATGGAGGAGATTATTTTTAGCCAAAACATATCACACTTCTTCTCAGCCTCACCCCCACCTAAAACCCCAGCTTTCCCTAGGGAGAGGGAGGGCATTCTAACCCACCAGCAAAGGGGAAACCTTTACAGTGAGAGAAGATAGAGGAGGCTGAAAGCTGTCATTGAAGTGGGACTAAGGCAAGTTCATTTTAAAATTATTGACCAAAGTAAGTGCCAAGCAGTGCAGTTGATAGAGAATGTGAGTGTGTTATAGTTTTCAAAATTCACTAGGGTCCATTGCTGTAGGAGTGAGTGTGGGCATCAGCCTCATGCTTCCAGTTAGGGGAAGGGTGTCCTGGCCATGCCCGTGTCTACAGACGTACACTCACGTGTGCACACACCGGAACCTGCACACAGGCGACGGTGCAGTGCTGCTGAGGCACAGCGATCCAGCAGGCTGGTCGGGGGTTGTGTTTCCTGAATGCTAAATGCTAGAAGACAGGGTTCTTCTCTGGTGGCCAGGGAGTACCTGCAGAGGTCCAGAGGTCTCCTGAAGGGGAACTCAAAGATGCTCATCACCTGCTGCATTCACGGTGCTGCCTGCAGGTGCTCCCCACACAGGGAGCCACCCGTGGTCCGGGAGAGTTTGCCGAGAGAGTAGTCAGAATGAGGGTGTGGCTCGGTGAGGGGCTCTCAGCTGTGACAGGTGACCCAGAGGGAGGAACAGGGATCAGTGAGTGCACGGCTCAGTGTGGAGCTTCCTCTCCAGTTGCCACTTGTTTGCCCTCTGGAGAGGCCAGATCTGGGCTGGGTCACTGGCGCAGCTGTCTTTCAGAGACCCGATCACCCTCCCTTCAGGCCCTGGTGCTTGGCTTGGAACATCCCTGCTCATCTTTCTACCGGCTGCTTTGTCTTCTTGCTGCAGTGGCCTGGAGGCCACTTCCCCTAGGCCTTCGCCTGCTCAGCTTCGACTCTGCCCGGCATGAGGCCTGTCACATACAGGCCATCAGGAAACACTTGACAAAGGGTTTGTCAAGATAAGAGGTTTTCAAGGCTCCTCTGATGTCCTGAGGTGAACCTGCCTGGGACCATTTCTGGTGGGCATCAGGGCCTGTTTCAGAAGCCCCTGAGACTCTGTGGGGTTCTCCGAAGAGAGGCACACTGTGATTTGACAAATGTTGCATTGCTCCCTGGAGAACCCCTCCCATGTGACAGGTCCTGCTGACATGAGCGTCATCTTCTCTGGGTAGTCTGGGTGGGTAGTCTGCATGATATCTCCACGCACTTGGCTCAAGTTGGCTGTGGCCTTTTGAACATCACTACTTACGCATTTCTCCTTCCTTCCCCTCTCCTGGCGTGTTTTAGTTTCTAGAGCAAACTGTTAGCATAAATTTTTTGATTCTAACTTGTAAATCTCAGGGCCAGTTTATTCCTCCACTTACCCTTAACTCAGAGAACACATGAAAATGTTATCTTGTAGGAGTGACTCCTCCAGCCCAGGGACCCTCGAGTCATCCGTGGGAACTCGTGTGATTCTCTTACCAGAGACGGCATCTCCTCCCAAAGTCCAGGATCCTGGAGATGCCTGAGAAACCGAAGCCAAGGACATCTGTGTCCTAAGCTGTGGTCTCATTAACCCTAGGGAGCAAGGCCCAGAAGTAGCCTTTCCTGACTCTGACCCATAACCAAGAAACCCCATCACGAAGCAACAGCTCACATGGCATTATAACACACAAACCAACACACTGAGTTAGCCTGCAAGGTCATAACTGCTGGATGACTCCCAGTCCACAGAAAACCACAATTGCCAAGGGGAAAGTCGGGAAGGCTTCCTCGGAGAATGTGCCAGCATATTCATTGCTTGGGCTGGCAGTGGAAATGAAGGTGACTCCCCACCTCAATCCCAGCCCCTTCCCCCTCAGCCACTCTTCTGTTGCAAGAGGTTAGGATTTTCCCACCCCCACTTGTGTTTTTGATGTTATAGCTAAGAAGGCTTTGTCTACACCAAGGTCAGGAAGATTTCCATCTTAGTTTTCTTCTAAGAGTTTTATAGTTTTAGCACTCACATTTAGCTCTTTAATTCATTTTGACTTATATTTTAAATGTGGTGTGAAGTAGGGGTCCAACTTTATTATTCCTTTGTAGTTAGTTTTCCTTTGTCACATCCTAGACTCTAAGACATTTGCTCCTAAGTGCTGTTCACCCGTTCAGATCACACCCATATCCACTTAGGTTTGCAAGAACACAAGGACTTGTCAGTGAGCGTGAATCTGCAATTCAGTATCCATGACTATGGTTGGTGTATGGGCAGATGCCAGTTGCTCTCTTGTGACTGACAGCTTGATGTTCCAGCAATAACCGTGACAGTGTTTGGTAGTTGAGCAGTTGGTGGGAAAAATGGAGCCATCTCTCTCAAAGGCAGACCCTGTAAGGTTGGACTAATGGGCAGCAAGGCCACCAGCCGCAGATGGCTTATATGCAACAACTTACTGCATCAATCAGAGTTTAGACAGTTGTTTGTTGTTTATTCCTTAAATCTAGAGAGGATTGAGTGGTCAGCCCTGAGATAAAGAGTTATGAGCTTATATCATGTAGTTTTCTACTGAAAAAGAAACTGATTAATCCTCTTCACCCAGTTTTCTCTATAAAATTATGCTTCTACTGAGAAAAGGAAGAGAAAGAAGACAGATGAGCACCTGTGTTGCGCTGGCATGGCTGGGAGGATGGGTCACAGAGCTAGTGGATGGGAGCCTCTTCTCTGGATAAATTAAATGAGCTGCTCCAGGTTTCAGAACAACTCATTACACCCCCTCTTTTTTTTTTTTTTTGAGACAGAATCTTGCTGTGTCACGCAGGCTGGAGTGCAGTGATGGATCTCAGCTCACTGCGACCTCTACCTCCCGTGTTCAAGTGATTCTCCTGCCTCAGCCTCTGGGGTAGCTGGGACCATAGGGACCTGCCACCATGCCTGGCTAATTTGGGTGGGTTTTTTTGGTCTTGTTTTTGTTTTGTTTTAGAAAGAGTCTTGCTCTGTCACTCAGGCTGGAGTGCAGTGGTGCGATCTCGGCTCACTGCAAGCTCCACCTCCCGGGTTCATGCCATTCTCCTGCCTCAGTCTCCCGAGTAGCTGGGAGTACAGGCACCTGCCACCACACCCAGCTAATTTTTTGTATTTTTAGTAGAGATGGGATTTCACCATGTTAGCCAGGATGGTCTCGATCTCCTGACCTTGCAATCTGCCCACCTCGGCCTCCCGAAGTGCTGGGATTACAGGTGTCACCACCACTCCCCACCAGTTTTGTATTTTTAGTAGAGACGGGGTTTCACCATGTTGGCCAGGCTGGTCTCAAACTCCTGACCTCAGGCGATCTTCCCAGCTCAGCCTCCCAAAGTGCTGGGATTACAGGTGTGAGCCACCGCGCCTGACCCACACCCCTTCATTTTTACCGTCTGTGTTTCAGATTTTTTTAAGAGTGTGTTTGTTGTCAGGGGTGTAGTAGAGTTGGAGTGAGCCACCATTTAGGACACAAGCACACACTTGTTGTCAGGGGTGTAGTAGAGCCTCTGTTTCCCCATCTGTAAAATGGGACCAGTCATACTTGCCAAGCAAGGGAGGGTTGAGTGTTCAGAGCAATCTTGCCCATTTAGAGGCACAACTAATAAATTCCAGTTGCCTTTCTGCCTCCCTTTTGTTACAAGAAACTATGCAAACATGTGGAATTGATGTTTTTAAAAATTTTTAAATAAGTTCTGTGATCTGTGGAGAATTTTAAATCATAGAAGGCTGGATGTGAAAGCCGGTGAAAGCACCACTGCAGGGTCTAAAAGCCTCACCTCAGCGTTAAGGGAATTCCGGTTACCTCGGAAGGTTCCACAGCATCAGCACTGAAGTTAGCAGTGTACTGACTGCGAAACTGTAGTGTCACAGACCTCAGTTTTTAATAAATCGATACAGAGAAAACTGGTTTTTCCTCATTTCTTGACAAGCACCAGCATGGGGATTTGGTGGGTTTTTCTAGCTTGGTGCCTTCTGCAGCCTGAGATGGCGGGGGCATCTCTGAGTCTCCAGGGCTCTGCCTTCCCTAGACTGCAGTTTCTTTTAAGTAACATGGAATAGTGGTGGGCTTTGTTTTCTGCTGAAGCTGGATGGCTTAATTACCGTTTATTCCCCCCGTAGCTCTTATTTTACAACAACCTGGGATTTTCTCCAGACTTTGTTTTGTGCATTCTAAGCATTTCCACCTCATCTCATAAACACACAGCTCTTGTGTTCTGTTGTCAGGAGCTGTTTCTTTTATGTGTTTTTCTTTGCTCAGTTTTATGACCAGGCTGGTCACGATTGGAATAAATCATTAAAAGCATTAGACCTTAATCCACCTTTGTGCAAGAGCATTTCTTGTAAATAAACTGATTCTTTGTTTTCTAGTTAAAAAAAAAAATCATCTGCACCTTGGAAAAATTAAAATGCAATTATTGGAAGGCTCCTTGCTTCACTGTTCCTCTAGCATTGCACGTTACCTAATTAGAGTGGAAAGTCAGGGCTGCCTCCTCCGAATGCTGAGTGTGGCTGAGGCCAGGGGGAAGTGTTTGTGTGGCATGTGAGGTCTGCCAGTTCTGCATCAGAGCCCATGGCAGGCACACTCAGGACAGCAAGCTCAGCACATCTGGCCTTACTGTGTCTCCCTTCCCCCTCACCAGGCAACTTCTCCAGAGTGTGCAGATCTGATTGTTTCTAATTGATTCGTTGACCCAGAGAGGCTGCAGCCAGGGCTGGGTGGGCACTGCTGGGTGTGTGTCTGAGCGTGTGCATGCACCCACGTGGGCCGCGTGCACATACCATCAGGGCTATGTAGCAGCATTCCACCTACTCACTGGTAGACTTGTAAAAGCAACCCACAAAACATTTTTAAACAAAACCAGAATAATGACCTTGAAGGTACTGAGAAACCACATTGCATCCTTTCTGGTTGTCGTGTTGCTCTTTTCAATAGTCTGCATTGCTGAGTTGTGACATCCACGTGGCCACAAAAGCATCTTGAGGCAAAATAACATTTAATTTGTCTTTCATTTATTTTTAACTAAGCACACTGCATGTTTCCAAATAAAAATAGACCCACAGTGAGGTACCTGGGCCCAGTGTGTGGAACATGAGCCCTGGAGCCACACCTCTGTGGAGCCAGGCCATGTGAGCTTCCTCTGTGCCTTGTGGAGAGGATGAGGAAGGAGGATGTATTAGTCCTTTTTCATGCTGCTATAAAGATACTACCTGAGACTGGGTAGTTTATAAAGGAAAGAGGTTTAATTGACTGTCAGTTCTACATAGCTGGGGAGGCCTCAGGAAACTTAAAATCATGGCTGAAGGGGAAAGGGAAGCAGGCACCTTCTTCACAGTGCATCGGAGGGAGGGGGGGAAATAACTGCCAAACACTCCTAAAACCATCATCTCTCATGAGAACTAACTCACTATCCCAAGAACAGCATGGGGGAAACTGTTCCCATGATCCAATCACTTCCCAGCAGGTCCTTCCCTGGCACATGGGGATTACAAATCGAGATGAGATTTGGGTGGGAACACAGAGCCACACCACATCAGATGGACCACCCTGTGTGTGGCTGAGCTCCGCAGCAGTTTGATTTGGACATCAGCGAAGAGGATGCTGATTTAGCTCTTTGGGAGCAGGGAGGAGGGGTCGTTTTTAATGAAATGGTTCCCCTGTCCCATTCTCCCCTGCCCTCTGCCAACTCCTTCCCTCCTGAGACATCTCAGGCAAGTTCATGGAAGGAGCCCTTGGAATGGAGCAGTGTGCAGCTCGACAGAGGGACAGCCCATGGTGGAGAGCAGGCGCTCCTTCCTTGGGTAGTCACAGCCCATCCAGGGCATGGGGCTGATGGGCAGAGTCCAGCTGTGCTTAGCCTCCATCCACTCCATGGTGCTATGCCAGCAGAGCCGCTGCCCACCCACGCCCAATGTGACGGCACAGCCAGGGGAGCACTGAGCTCCTACAGCCACCCCATTCCAACATCCGCTTGTGTATCACACAGGGGCATATCGAGGAACTGTCCTCGGGGTTAAACGCCCGTGGGAGGGCAGATGTCAGGTTTCCTAGCAGGCCCTGTTGAGAAGCCCTGCAGTCCCTGCGGGGCGAGACATGTCTTTCCTGGGTGCAGGGAGTGCTGTGGTGGGGAGCCCTGGAGGGTCAGTCCCCAGAAGTGTGGCCAGCATGGGCTTGCCCTCCCCACCCCTGCTGTGGCCACCCTCCCAGCATTCCCCAGAGGGGCTGGCATCCAAGGGCCCCGTGTCATCCCACACGTCCCTTTGCCAGAGCCGCCTTCCTCCCCTGGAAAACGCCTGCCCCTCGTGCAGTGGCTGGCCTGCTGTCCCACCAACACCGCCCATCCTTGGGACGCAGCCTCCACTGCCCTGCATTGCATTTCTCCTGGTGTGTATGGTTCGGGTTTCCTGTCTTAGAGTGAAGTCCTTAGGGGCAAGCACATGTGTGTGGAGACACACATTTGGCTCACGGGCTAGTCCTAACTGAGGACTTCAAGGCCCTGGCTCTCCCAGCGCTGGCTCCACTTTCTCTGGGTCTTCCTCTCTCAAGGGCTCCTGAAGCATTTTCAGAACATTCTGCACAGCCTTCCGGGGCTTGCTGTCCATGAGACCCAGCACAGAACCCTGCTCACGCCCGGGATGTGCAGTGTGAGGAGGCGCTTCCTCCCTCTCAGGGTGTGTGGGTGCAGGGGCATTGCCTGAGAGCCAGGGCCTCTTAAACCTTGTACCCTGGGTGCCTTGCCTGGCTGGCCTCACTTGGTCCCAGCCCTGGGCACTGCAGTTAGACAGATCTGGTGTAGGATCCCAGCACTGGGTGCCCATCCAGGTGACCTTGGGAGAGTTACCTTTCCTTTCCAAACCTCAGTTTCCCTCATCCCGGGTCATGAGGATTAAGTTAGGTGCTATGAGTACATGACTCAGCACACCCCCTGACGCGTATTAGATGCCTGATGGATGCTTGCGGTGGTTATTGTTTTTGTTGGGTGAACACAAAAGCATCATACACAAACCCTTCCCATATGGGCTGAGACTCATAGTCAGCATTGTCCCAGTGTGCCTGCCTCGATTGTGTGTGACGTTGACCGTGCGTGCTGTTGACCGTGCGGACTTGCCTGGCGAGACCAGGGCCTCCCGCGTTCTGAAGAGGATGTGTTTTGTGTCTCTGCTGCAGGAATTGCTTACTTAGGAGGTGTGTGCAGTGCTAAGAGGAAGTGTGTGCTTGCCGAAGACAATGGTCTCAATTTGGCCTTTACCATCGCCCATGAGCTGGGCCACAAGTAAGTATCAGACTCTGTGTCGTCCTGTTTTCTTTCAATCCTTTTTTGAATACAGATTTTTCACTTGAATTCTGTAAGTTCTAAAACAGTGCTGCTCTATGCCTTTGCTGCTTCTGCAATAAAGGACCCAGGTCAGTACACCAGGGTCCCAACCCTCAGGGACCCCACGAGATTACTGCACTGATTGGCTTGGAGAGTTGAAATGTTAATTTCATGTGCACATCTATTCTTAAAGCCAACAGAGTAGAGAGAAGAGGTTCTTCTCAGGATGTCCTTATTTAGTTGTACTTCTTTCCGGGATGAGCATGATCTTTGATTCACTCCAAGTCTATTATTCACATAATGGGATGGATCTTTATACTATTGACTTTCCATTTCCTTTTCTGCCAATTCTAAAGTCCAACTTTCTGAATGTAGAATTTAGTGTCTTAGTTTTGAAGAATTAACAGCTGTGGATGAGAGTCTTTGCATGCAGCGATTCTTCTCTTTAGGATGAAGTAACCATAGAACCTTAGAGCTTGCCTTAGGGGGAGTCTGAGGCAACCTCCTGGAGGGGTTGTTGAGTGGCTGGCCCCGGGTTGTGATCACCTGCAGGAAGCCTCAAGTGGCAGAAAGCCAGATAATGCTAAAACTGTGACCTGAGGGTTATTCTTTTTCCTAGAGTAGGTGTCTGTTTTATGTTTCTCTGAAGGAAAGATTGTGGTATGACTGCTTAAGAACTTAAAAGAAAATTAAATTGAGGAGGCCAGAGCATGCAGAATAGTGGAAAGGTTTATATTGGATTGAATAGAACATAATTAAATGGAAATCTAGTTCTTGGGGGAAACTTACTGTAAAGGTTTCCTAATGACCTACACAGTAAGATGCCTGGGGTCTCAACTGTTAACTCTAGTTTTTATGAGAGTAAAGTCAATGTATAAGAAGGAGTATAAAAGCAATTGTTTTTCTCAAGCATTTGCCATATCTGTGGCTTTACTTTTTGTTTGTTTGTTTATGAGTGATGACTTTTAGTGAGTTTATATTCTGTTCACTTTTTAAAATGCTGGTCCACATCCACTGAATTGATTTTATGACCTTTTTGTTTTGCTTTGTTTTTGCTGTTTTTTTTTTTTTTCTTTTTAAATTATATTTTAAGTTCTGGGATACATGTGCAGAACGTGCAGGTTTGTTACATAGGTATACACGTGCCATGGTGGTTTTCTGCACCCATCAACCCATCACCTACATTAGGTATTTCTCCTAATGCTATCCCTCCCCTAGTCCCCCACCCCCACAACAGGCCCCAGTGTCTGATGTTCCCCTCCCTGTGTCCATGTGTTCTCAGTGTTCAACCCCCACTTATGAGTGAGAACATGCAGTGTTTGGTTTTCTGTTCCTGTGTTAGTTTGCTGAGAATGATTGTTTCCAGCTTCATCCATGTCCCTGCAAAGGACAGGGACTCATCCATTTTTTTGGCTGCATGTTTTTGTTGTTGTTTTGGTTTATCTAGTGCCATCTTAATTGTTTCCATTCCTGTAGAGGGGTTTGGTAGTTGGCCTTTCCCTACCTATTGTGTGTCATGATGTGAGTAGGTACAGAGAGTGGAAATAATGTTATGCGCATTTCCTGGGGTAGGGAGGAAATCCCATGTTATTGACCCAGGACCTGGTGAAGCAAGATGACAAGTTGTCTCTGAGTACACAGTTGTCTCATCTTGACACTATTTTTAAAAATACTGTTGACAATTCTTTGCCCATACTGTTTTTTAAATGAAGTTCAACTGCATTTGTATTAGTCAACTGCATTTTAAATGAAGTTCAACTGCATTAATTTGCAATTAATTATTTGTATCTGAGTTCTTAAAATCCTGTATCCAAGAGTGATCTGCTGGGGAAAAAAGCCATAAATCAGAATGAGTTTGGCAAACATCTTCCCACCATCAAGGGACTGACCCAACCAGCATGCCATAGTACCTAAGAATCAATTACCTAATCATTATGAGGATGCAGGGATATCAGAGTACTTACCAACACCCGAGCTGTTATGGGCCTTTGAATAGTCTTTAAATAAGGTGAGTTGAGCTATAGTTACGTGAACTGCAATGTCCCACGCCAGCATCCAGCAGCATGGCACATGCTAAGTGCCATTTGCACATATGTGTGGGCGCACACATGCTGCATGGAGGTCTTTTCTCGTCAGACATTAAAAATACAGAGGGCCATTTTCTCCCTGATGACCCGTTCGAGTGTGCCGGATCAAACACTGGCCTCCCTGCACCGGAGGTCTGCAAAGATGAATGGTTAGATTCAAACACACTTTAGTACCCTTTAGCTATAGACTGTTTAGAATTTCTTGTAGGACTCTTTATAGCTTGCTATTCAACTCTAATTACCGACAAAAACAAACACCTTATTGTTAATCAAAGCCAATAAATCTTGCTAGCATTTGGCCCTCCCCCTCTTCGGGTAATTACAGGTTTCCCAGGGAAGTCTGTCAACTTTGATTAGTCACAAGTGTTAGGAAGCAGATCCCCGAGGATGAAGCCATGTCCTCCCCATCCGCAGGCCCCTCTGGTTACTGGGCTGTGGTTCCAGGCTACATGGGCTGCTGGAAAACGCCAAGACCAGCCTGCACGCTCAGTGAAGTCACCGGCCAGGCTGTTTCACAGATGCAAAACCTGAAAACTGTTCTATATTTTGGAATACAGTGGATCCATTAAACTCCATACTCCTTAGCTTATGTGAAAAAAGTCTCCAGGTGGCTCACCCACTGGTCCCTTACCATGGAATGTGGTAAAGTGAAACATTTCTGGGGGGAAGGTGTCTGCGTGTGTGCCTTTGCACATAGCACGCAAAGGTGCGGCTCTTCTGTTTGTCACCTAACGTGCTTCGTAGGGCGATTGGTGTGAGCAGCTACCCTAAAATCTGATTGTCAGGAAAAAAATTCCGCTTCTGTATGAGCTACATGTTCCACTTATCAAACAATGAGTTGCACAGATTAACATGATTTTGTTTCTGCGTTGGCTGTCAGAAAACACAAAGCTAGATTTAGGGCTCATTTTCAGCAATTAACTCTCTATATCCTGGAATTATATTTTCCTCCCTCTTCTCTTTCTAGCGTCTCTTTGTATGCATGGTTTTATTTTAAATAGTTCAAACATAATTTATTTGGTACAATAAACTGGCTCTAATCCAATTTGCAATCAAATAGGTCCTAAATTATAATTAAATTTAAAGTTCTTGCCATGGTAATATCAATAATGCTACTTTGGCCATGAATTAATAACATACTAGTGATGTTTAACTCGGATCAGATCTCTCATGTATTGAACACCTACTATGTGCAGGGTACTGTGTGAGATGCTGTGTGTTTATCATGCCATTGAGTCAGTCCTATGAGGTAGGTATTATGTAGCTTTTACTTTACAGGTTAGGAAACTAGTATTGCTTCTTTAAAATTTGTAGTTACTACTTAATATGATTTGGGATCACTTATATGATTATACATACTGCAATAGGCCCATTAAAATAAGGATATAAATTACATGAAATAAATAATAAAGAAGAGAACTTGTAGAGTCAAAAACCAAGGTACTCTCAGTTTAAGGGAAGTAAATGTCCATGTGTATAGCTGCTGCTGGCTGACCAAGGACAATGACCATATCATGGAGAGAGGTTCCCTAGGATACTTGAGTACCGTAGATGAGATTGACAGCTTCTTTTTTTTTTTGAGACCAAACAATGGGCCAGTTATTTAATTAACATAAGTCTGAGACTATTAGAATGGTCAGTAGTTTTGTGGTTTTCCAGAAGCATGGAACAGGCTCCATTTACATATTAATACATAAATGAATCTGAGACTTTAAAAGCTCCCTGCCTGGGGCCTTCTCAAGGATCCTGCCTCTCATATATCATCATTAACTTCCTTGTAACCGCTGAGCTGAAGCTGTGGATTCATTAGAGTAACAGCTTTCTGATTCTCTGCCCTGACAAAGGAGCGGGCTGCAGAAGACTCCCCAGCTCTGCTGTGGACAGGAGCTGGGGGATGGCAAGTCCTGGTGCAGGTGCTGTGTGAGAAGCTGTGGAAGGGCCCCCCTTGCTGCTGCCTGGAGGCAGAGTCCAAGCTGAGCAGCAGTCATGCTGACAACAGCCTGGAGGTTCCTAAATGCAAACGCATGCCCTCGGTTGCCTTCTTGCCCATGAAAGGCTGTTCTGATGGGCAGCTGTGTGCTACCTTTGGGTTCAGCTAGTAATTAGAAATCTTGGCCGTGTTAAGTGTGAGGAAGACAGCTGTGTCCCTTTCCATAGCGGTAGCTTGAGAAATGCACCTTAAAGTGAGTGTATTTAGCCGGGGTCTCCTTTTGCCTTTCTCCATCCCGCGGTGATCATTAGAAAACAGCAGCCCCTGCACATGGGAAGATGGCTACAACAGGCATCTTTTACCGGCTGATCCTTGTTAAGACAGGATCCATGGAAAGGGGACAGTTCCTTGAGAGAAACAGCCCAGCTGGGATGACACGCCCCAGGTTTTCTCCTTCAAGAAACCAGGACAGGGTGCCTTGTCCTGGATGTCAGCATCCAATATGCCAATCACAGTTTGGTTTTAAAGAGAAAGAGGAAAAGCCAGAAGTAAGCATTTGTTTCTCTCAGGCCCCTGCTTTTCAGGCTTAACTCTGGTTGATCATGGGAAGGACTGACCCCTGATGACGGGTAGAAGCTCAACTCTGTGCTGACTGCCCATGAGAAAAAGCAAAAATAAAACCCAGATCAAGGAGGGAGTTGGCAGTAACTTTAGTGTGACTTTAAAGTGACTGGGTGTAATGCAGCTGTTGGAATTGTAGCATCTATTGTTGGCTGTGATTTGGAAGCTCCAGTATAAAAGAAAGTGCATAGCTCTATGAAGGCTGCTGAGAGTGCCTTGTGTTTGGAGGGAAGTGGGTCTGGTATGCTGCAGCTAGGTCCAGGGGAGGTGCCTGGCAGGAGGAGCTGGTCCTAGTGCAGCTGCAGGCAGGCGGGCACAGAACCAAGTGTCCACTGGTCGTTCTGGGCCTAGGTAAGCCCAGGACCCTGTGCCTGCCTGCATCTCAATCAGGTAAGGCAGCAAGCTCCTGGGAGATGTCTAGAGACAGGACCTTCTAGGTCGGGTGACAATAGAAGGGAGGGAGTCTGCTTTGTGCACCATCCACCACCCGCTCAGAAAAACAAAAAGGATATATCTTTATATAGAAAAATAAAAAGCTTTCTCATTGTGGAAAATAAACCTCTGCCTTTGTTGAATTGAGGAGTGTCTGTTAGATAAGCCTGAGCCAGATCAGGGTTCAATAAATGCCTGACCTTGGGAGCCAGCCCAAACCGTGGAAGGTCTCCAGCCCAAGTGGCACCAGCGCCACGCATGTGCTCAGCCTCCTGCAGCCTCTCCTTGGGGAGGAGCTTCTCCAGAACTGCCCCTCCTTGGGTTTCCCCTGGCATCCCTGTGCCCTTGCTTCGGTCAAAAAACCATTCTCTTTCCATTCCTCTCCTGTAGTGGAGAGGCCAAGCCTGTGGCCTCTGGAAAACACTGTCTTGACAAAAGCTGGGAACTTGGCGTAGATGATGCCTGGCAGTGATGCACAGGAGGAGCACTGGGTGTCTAGAAATGCAGTGGCCCAGCCTCACCCACCATTGATTGATGCGCTCGCTCTTGGGGGGGAAGCTCAGGAAGGCTCTCCAGGAGATTCCTCACATCCCAGGTGGAGAACCGCGGAAGACGCAACATCGGAGGGGTCTCGTTGTTACTCTTTCTGGCCTCGCCCGCGTTCCTGCCACCGTCTCTTTACCCGATGCCTCCAAGGCCCCAGTGCTGGGGAGCCAACACGGGGTATCCTTCAGTGCTGAGCCCGGCCATGCTAAAAATAACCTGCCCGCTTCACCTCTCTCTCTCGGTCACCCTGAGTTCCATGCGCCTCGCCACTTCCGAGTGAGCACTCGGAACCCGGCCATTCTGAATGTTGCTACCATAGACAGGCTTAGTCCTGTCTCTACTCCATCAGCTCCCGGGAGACCTCAAGGAGGGCATGGCACAAAGCGTAAAGTGACCTGTGGTGAAGCCCCTGGAAGAATGGGCCGGGCAGAAGCCTGGACCCGGATGAGGCAGGAAAGCAGGTAGAGGGATAGGTGGGCCCTGCAAGGACAGAGGGCAGGTGGGGATGCCACCAGGTACAGGTGAAGCTCGGTCTCCTCTAATTTTCATTACTTTGGATGCTTCCAGCCAGATGTGATGCTGTGCCAAGGTGAGTTTGGGACAGTGGACGTCGGGAAGGATGCCACATTGGCTAAGGACGTGCTTGCCTGGCCTGCAGCTCAGAATGTGAAGGAATCTGATCCCTGAGAAGTGTGGTCCGTGGGCAGTGGGTGGACGCGTGTCTGGGCCGTGATGGGGAGGAGGGAAGGCGGGGAGAGAGCCATGCGAGGGAAATGCTCTCATAACTGGAGTTGACATGGTTCAAATGAAAAGAAATTGTCTCAGTCCCAGAACAGGAAGGAAAGCAAGCCATTATCCAGATGTGTGAAGCATGGAAATGCTTGTCTGTGATTTGTATTAAGAAGGAGCCAGCCGGCACAGTGCTGTGGGGACACAGAATGGACACAGGACAGATCTAGGCAGGCAGGTAGCCCACCAGCAGATGGCCATGGGTGGTGGCTGCTCCTGCCTCAAATGTTTGGCCTTATTGCTGCACCCAGCACAGACATCAGATGGGCCAGCGTTGAAAGGAAGGTACGCAGAGAGGGCTTCTGGGAATGTCATAACTGTTTGGAAATCCTGGAGGGAGAGGGAGCATGCTTTTGTTCTAGTTGGAATTAGGGCAGTTGTGGTTGTGTTCACATAGGGGTTGGCCTTCCTGGAGGAACGGAAAAGGGGGTGCCTTCCCCCAGGAAGGGCTGGAGCCTTGGACAGGCTCTAGACAGGTTTCCCAGCAGGTTCCTGCCTGGGCCTCATCCTCAGTTCCCACTTAGCTCTCACAGCCTCAGGCAGTCTTCCCTTCTCTGCTGAAGGGTAATTGGTGGCGCTTGCAGCATTTAAGGGCTCTCAGGTTTCCCTCTGGGGAGCTTGGAGTGATTCCTGAATACAGTTTCCTCTGCACTTGGCCCCTGCATCAAAGTCAGCGTGTGAGCATCCACTGGGCATGGCAGTCTTACCCAAATTCCAGAGCTGTTCAAAATATGCAGGTCTTATTTCCTTTTATTTGTGTATTTATATTTTACTGATTTTTTATTTTTATGGGTATATAGAAGGTATGTATATTTATAGGTTACATGAGATACTTTGATACAGGCTTGCAATGCGTAAGTCATATCAGGGTGTTTTGCTGGTGAGATTTGTAGGGTTCTTCACTTTGACAAGCCATGAACCTCCTGGTGCCTTGGCCGTGATAGAATGAGCTTGTGACTGTGGAGGACCCATGGGACAGCTGTTGCGCTGCCCCACTCAGCTTTGCCTGATTTCTCGCTTCCTCCCCGCTCCCTTTCTCCCACACAAATAAAAGCAGAATTTCCTTCTGGCCTCTCCCCAGCAGAGAATCGTGGATGGGAGGTGCTGCTGCAGCGACTAGAGCAGCAAGGAGCATTTGTGACTGTGGGCTCTGTCTGAATGGCTCTACTGCCATCAGCAGTAATTCCTCATGGTCCTGCATTCACAGGTTACAGAGAAACTGCATTGCTTTCCTTTGGAGTCTCATCATTGATGTGGAGTAGTATGCGAGGCGACGACATTTCTTCCAGTTGTCTGGAAAACCCAGAGCCTCTGTTCCAAAGAGGACCTCAGCCACAGCCTTCCCAAATCCCACCAAGCCAGGCCTGATGCCTGACTGGGAGGGAGGGAAACTCAAACAGACAGGCCTTAAAAGCCTGTCAGCAAGCAGGCACATGCAGTCCCACCTGTATTTTGAGCAGCATGTCCCAACAGCTGTTGGCTGGATGTCAGCATCATGATAGGAAGTCCAGCCGTGGAGAGACTTCCTCTGCCCCCAGAGTTGTGTTACTGTAATAAGGCAGGTTACACACGCTGTGCTGGTGTTTGTCTCTGCCCCACGAATCCTTTGCATTTAATTATCAGGTAGATTCCCTTGCCTAAAATAATGACATCCAAGATGGTGTTTGAGGAGGCAGGAGGAAAGTTGAGTTTGGCTAAAGAACCAGATTCTGAAATCGCCTCAGAACTTCTAGACTCTTCCAGCAGTTAGCTGCGATGTAGTTTTCTTGTGCCAGAGCTTCTGGCAGCCTCAGCTGAGTGGTTCTTGGAGCTGGAAGGGATGTCCAGAGTCGTCATTTTGCAGATGGTGAGCCACCTCCCTTCCCACGGTGCTATGTGGCTGAGTGGAGTCTCGGACCTGAAGCTCAGGCCACGGCACAGTGCCCTTTCCACACGTGAACAGAACCAGGGCCAGCGCTGAGCCCTGTCCAGGTGGCTGTCTTGGTAACTGGACTCACTTAACCTTTACTTGGAAAGACACCTTTGGCTTACACAGCTAGGGTTGCCTTAGTACTCAGGTGGCAGGGGTGTGATCTGATGCAGCTTTCTCTGTAGAAGGAGTGTCCCCATTCTTCCAGGTGTTTGGTTTCCTGCCTGGAACCCTTGTGCACCTACTGCCCACTGCCGGTGGACAACTTGAAACCAAATACCTGACTTCTCCAGACCTGCCCCTCCTGGGGTTCCCCGTGCCGTCCCTGTGCCCTTGCTCCGGTCAACCATTCTCTTCTCATTCTGGAACTGACCTCTCCTGTAGTGGACAGGCCCAACCTGTGGCCTCTGGAAGAAACCTGTATGCCTTTGGGGATTCAGCCCAGTCAATGGCACATTCTGGGAAAGGGCCCTTCTCATCTCCATCTGTTTGAGGTCACAGATGGCTTGCTCTCACTTTGCGCAAAGGTGGTGGTTTTGCCAAATGGCAGTTGCAGACAGAGAGGGCCAGCAGAAGGGCTCGGGGGATCTGAGAGAGCCATGGAATCATGCACTTTGTTCCTGACATCAGAGCAGAGCACAGACAGTAGTTTCCAGGGGCCGGCATGAGGATCTGGGAATGGCCTTTCTTGGAAAAAAATGTACAGCAGTAGATGAATATAGAATGAGGGAGGTTATCATTTTCTTAGCAAGTCGCTGGAAGCATGAGTAGGGCATCCTCTTGTTAAGCAGAGCCTCACTTCTACAGTGTTGAGAGGACCTGTGCTAAGTAAACCTCAGTGACTCATGCTTCTCACTTGTGATTGGTATCAGCAGCCAAGAGAGAATGAAAGGAAGGCAGGTTGGTCAGTGTTGAACTGAGGTGGGGAAGAGTCTTAGGGTTTTCAAGGCCCCTGCTGATGCTGATGTAGGGAAGTGAGGCAGGCAACCACTGGGAGAAGCTGGGCCCTGTGATGCTGTGGTGTATCATGTCGGGGCCAGAACTTGTGCCTGCACCTTGGCCATGGCTTTCCCAGATTGCATCCAGGTGGATTGCTAAAGAGAAAGACAGGGCATCCACACAGTGGTAGTTTTTAGAAGTCAAACTTGATCATAGTATCCCCCTACCACGGCCATAGCAGATCCAGAAGGGCGCCTACCATGAGGCAGCTTCAGACACTGAAGACAAGTGACAAGATGCCTGCTGACGACCCAAAGGTGTGCATGGGTTGGTTTCTGGTCAGGGGAGCCTTCAACAGGAGCACATGCTCCTGTTATTCCTTCCATACAGGAGCATGTGCTGCTTTGGTAAATGACACCTAGTGAGCCTGTAGTTGGCTGTGTTGGTGGCTCTGCATTGGGGGAGCATCTGAATTAATAAAGGGCCTGTGCAGCTTTGTGACACATGCTCTGTGATCACCCAGGGCTGTCAGAAACTACTCCCAGCAGCAGGAAGAGAGTTATAAAGAAAAAGGCAGTCAACTTCCCGCCAGCTACTTGGTCCACACGTGGATTACTCAGCAGAACAAGCTCGCAAAGTCCCCCTCCATATTTCCGTCCCCCAGTTGAGCCATCCTTTCTGATTTAACAGTTTTCATCTAGAACTCCTACATCCCATGCCCAGTTCAGAATCTGGCAGAGTGAAGAAGCCCCACATTTGGTGCTGCACAACAGCGGAGAAGCACCCTAGGACTTCATCTCGGGCCTTGCACTTTACAGTGTAGTCTCGGACCAGCAGCAGCCGCATCACCTGGGAGCCTGTTGGTTGGAAATGTAGGGCTCAGGCCTGCCAGGGGATTCGTGTACAACATGATAGTTTGAGACAAATAGCTAAGGCATCCAAGGGGTGGACCTTTTGGTTTACCTCATTCCTCAGTCCAATGCTCAGCATTGCAGCTGCAGGTGTATATAACTTGGTGGGTTAAAGCAAACTACTTTTTTTCCATCTTGGTTCTGCAGGGGTGTTTTCGGGATAGCTTTCATACCCTGGCTTTGGAATCTCTTTTCTGGTCCCTGCTCTTTGGCCATGCTTTATTTGCTGGCTGTGCAATGCTAGAAGGCTCCCAGGGGTTGTCGACTGTCTTTGCAATTTGACGCTAGGTTTACATTCAGCCTCCTTTACCACCTGGAGACCAGGTTTCTTAGCAGGTATGCCTTGTACAGCCACCACTGATCCTACCTGTCAATTAGACCTCATTCTAGTCCAAACATTTGACTTGGCACTTTATAAAACCTGGTACATTTTTGGCTAAACTTGAGCATATCAAACTCTTGGATGTTTACAAACTTGTATTGAAACATGCTGGTCAACTTGAATTGGGGTTTCCCGTGAAATGGGGGTTTTCCACATAGAAGATGGAAGGAAGCCGCAAAACTATTGGAAACACTGAAGAAGAATGTTAGACACTCCCTAAAAATTCCCGAAGCAGCCGGTTTTGTGTGTATGTTCTCGTTTTTTTTAAGAGACAGGGCCTTGTGGTGGGGAGTGATAGCTCATGCCTGTAATCCTAGCATTTTGGGAGGCTGAAGTGGGCAGATCACCTGAGGTCAGGAGTTCGAGACCAGCCTGACTAACATGGAGAAACCCAGTCTCTACTAAAAAATACAAAATTAGCTGGGCATGGTGGTGCATGCCTGTAACCCAGCTAGTCGGGAGACTGAGGTAGGAGAATCGCTTAAACCCGGGACGGGGAGGTTGCAGTGAGCCGAGATCATGCCATTGCATTCCAGCTTGGGCAACAAGAGCGAAACTCCACCTCAAACACACAAAAAAGAGGGCCTCGCTCTGTCACCTAGACTGGAGTGCAGTGGTGTGATTGCAACTCACTGCCGCCTCATACTCCTGGGCTCAAGTGCTCCTCCCACCTTAGCCTCCTAAGTTGCTTGGACTACAGGCTCACACCACCCCGCCTGGTTATTGGTGCCCTTTGACTTGCCAAAAAGGCAGACTACAGGTCCCTGTCTGTGAAATGCTGACTTTGCTCTCTTGCCCTTTTTTGGTCTCCCTTTCAGTTTTTATTTTCAGTTTGGGGGCAGAGGCCAAGGTGTGAGCGACTGTGAGGGTCCTAGAGGGTGTCTTCTTCCCACCCTCACTTCCAGGGACTGTGTGTGAAGAGCTGGTCCCGTGGCTGCCCTTTTGGTGAAATACGGAGTTGGCAGGTCAGCCTGTTGGGGTGTCTTGGGTCAGGTATGAAAAGCGTCATTTTCTCTTTCCACATTTGTTATATTATTACCCATGGCCTAGAAGACCAGAGCAGCCTTCAAATGCTGGTTGGAAACTTCTGGAATCTGGGGGTTTAGCATGAACCCTAAAGTCCAGGAACCAGATCACTTCTTGCTTCAACATGAATCATGTGTCCAGAGAAGCTGGTTCACCTCTTACGGGTTGAGCCTGGTACCTGCCTGGCCTTAGTCTTCAGTGGTCCTTGTGTTTATAGCAACTCCTACAAAGTGACTGTAAAACTCATTTCCTTGTACAAGGTGGCTCAGGAAGGAAAGCCAAGAGGGCTGGTTACCAAAGGGAAAGAAAGTCAAAGAGTACCCTAAGGCAATCATGCTTTCAACCTTAGGGATTTGCAAAGGGTTGTGAAGATGCCCCCTTTTGAACACAGTGGGCACGCTGACAGATAGTGCCTGCTCTGACTTTGTCATGGGCATGCCCATCACCATCTCAATGACCCAGCAAGTCTCACCTCACACACCAGGGATGTGCAGTGCACCTTGTACCAGTGGGGGCTGAGGTCCTGGGTGATGGAGGAGGTGATGAGAGGTCAATAGTTGCTTCACATGAGTCTGGCTCTCTTGGTCCAGATTAAAAGAACTTATTTGCAAATGGGAGTGCCAGACCACATTGATAATTGCGGAAAAGAGCAATGAAGAAAGGGAAGGAATGCCAGAGATAGGCAAATGCCATCTTGCAAAAGGGAAATGAGACAAATGGCATACATTTCAACTTATTATATTAATATTGCTTATAGGAAACATTCCCGAATGGCTCATCAAACATAATTTGTGAGCTCTCAGAAATAAAAGAGACAATCCTAGAAGTCATCCAAGGATTGTGCAAAGATAGGGGATGGAAAATTTTGCTCAGGTTTCTGCAAAACTCTCAGCCCTCCTGATGGGGGAAATATGGAAAACTGTGAGCTGGATACTGCTGCAGTTAAAGGAGTTTGTAACAGATGGATAACCTTACTTAATGCATGCGTATTAGTAGAGGGAAGTCTGCCTGTGAAAGTTGCTTCCTGCCTGCCTGAGGGTGCTGGAATTACTGCTTGTGTGTGCTGCCTGAGGGTGCTGGATTCATCACTGCTTTAGTCATGACCTGGCTATGGAGATAGGTAGTATGCTCATTAGACATTGAGATGGCACCAAGATGGGAGGGAAAATGGTATGCAGCAATTCAGAGTCCATGAAGTTGTTGGTCACCTTGAAAAGTGGCCAAATGCAGCAATGAATGATTGCATTTCATTTTTGCCCCATCCTATAATAGTAGTAGTATTTGCATCTTTTAGAGAGTAAGACGAGGCCCAGGACACTCCACTGGTAAATGGCAGAGCCAGGCTTCAGGCCCTTTGTCAGTGTTGAAGTCCATGTACTCGCCATATGCCTTACAGCTTTCCAGATGGCATTTAATATCAGTTGAGTCTCAGATCAACTAATGTACAAGATGGAGGGAGAAATGCAGCTTAATGACAGTATCACTGCCAGCAAGCATATCTGTCCCTACTTCCTTCTCATACTTCATTGACATTACTCATTGATCCCAGGACCTTCCCTTCTCCACTGAATTGCGACTCACAGGCCTTCCTAACTCTAGGCAGCTACTGCCAGTAGATTAGGGCTGGCATAAGAGATGAAACGAATTGACCGTCCCGTAGGTGTGGAGTAATTGTTAGCTGCACACTCACAAAACCAGTGTGTTCTTGTGCTTTATTAACACCAGCCTCATCTTCGGAAATGAAGAAGGCAGTGTTAGTCCTGCCATGCCCTTCAGGGGTTAAGTGGCACCAAGAGGCTTGTGTTCAGCATGGGAAGTCTGTTTTAAGAAGGACTTCAGGAGCCAGAAGCACGCTCATATGCAAGGGAAGGGGATGATGAAGGAAACAGCTGGAAGAACTGAGTGTCTTTATGTGGATGAGGTGTGCAGGGGATACTTTGGAGGATGCCAGGGCATGAGGGGTCTCTGCGCAGTCCCGGATGGCAGAGCTGAACTGGTGTGCTCCAAGTTACAGGGAAAGAGGTTGCAACTTAGTTGAAGAGCGTTCTTAACGTTGGAGTTCTTCACAAGCAATGGGAAATGTTGATTTTCTCACATTGGCGAGTTTGCACAAAGATGCTGCCTTCTGGCTTAGGGGTTGAAGTGGAGATTTTTGGAGTTTGAAGAGGTTTGAAGTGATCTCTGATCTCACTTTAGACCTTCATGTTCTTGATTATGTGACATGGGGTCAACATGCGGGGCAAAAGAGACCAGGATCTGAGCAATGCACGCTGTGGGTTCACAGGCAGTAAGACAAAACTTAAAACATGTATACCCTGTTGAGCAGTGGTAGATCTACGAGCTTATTCTCAGGGCTTTATGTCTATTAATTCATCCCAACTATACCATGGGGTAATTCCTGTCATTCTCTCCATTCTATAGGTAGGGAAGCTGAGGCACAGGGAACTTAAGCAACTTGCCATGGTCCCAGAGTTTATAAGTGATGGAATCAGGATTTGAACCAGGAAGTAAGGTCTCAGTGTCCACACTGCTGACCACTATGTCTGTAGCCACAGACTTTAGCGCTTTCAGATTGCTTTCATGTGCACTGTCCATGTTAGGCATCCTCAGGGAGGAGGCAGGTGGTCTTGGCCCAGGAAAATAGAATGGTCACTGAGGAGCATGTCTGAATTTGGAGACAGAGGAGTAGGCATCAGCCTGATGTAATAGAGGAATAATTAACAAAAGACATGGGGCTGGGAGGAGGAGGAGAGGTGGTGAGCCCAGGCCACAGTGGGACAGGGCCCTATCATTCCTGCCACATACAGGCCCCAGAGCTCTGGGCAGGGCCCCCAGAAGAGAGGGGCTGTGATAGGGGACTATGGGAAGTCTGATCTGGTGATAGCCACGACAGCATGATGGACGGAGGGAAGGTGGTGACAGACCAGAGGCAGGAGCCGAGTTCCCAGGTGGCAGCATTGGTCAGGAGGCACAGAGGAGAGACAGAACCTACGCTGGGCCCCAGGGCCTCAGAGGTTCTGCTAAAATGTGTAGCCAGGGTCTGGTCCCCAAAGAAAAAATCCTGAAGGGAGCTTTACCACAAATCACTTACCCTCCATGTGCCCCAGTGTCCTCGTCCGTATAATGGGGACACTGACAGCCTCAGAAAAACATAAAGGAAACCTTCTCTAAATGTAACCAGATATCCTGGAGATTATTCAACAACAACAATAAAATGATGATGAAAGCTGGAAAGAAGAAGGCTCACTGGCCAGGGGCCCCAGGACTTGAGAACGACAACACGGTGAATTCTCTGGATTTTCTTTTCCTCTCCCCACATATCCCAATTGGGGCACGTGGAGGCCTGCAACCTGGAGCTGTCCACAGTCTTAGACATAAAACTCAAGAACAGCCTGCTCGTCCTGGCCAATGGACTGAGGAGACAAAGCCCAACAGAGACCGCATAGGGAGCCTGAGACCTCCTTCATAAACACGACATAGTGAGCTGGCTACTCTACCTGCAGCAGCAGCAAACCCCAGGCCTACTCAACTTGTACTCCACAACCAGGACACTGGTGGGCAGCTCTATCTGCTAGCAGCAGCGGCAGCGGCAGCAGCAAAACCCCTTGTCTCCCTGCTGTCCCTGCACCGAGAAGCTTCTCTCTCCCTGACCCCACTACAGGAAGTGGCTCAGTGACACCTTGTAACACAGGGAAGTGCCTTTCACCCCCACAGATATCACCAGCAACGACTGAAGAGGAGCCTCAACAACACCATTAAAACAAAGCAGATTGGGATAACATGGCAAGGCCTCTAAAAACTAAACTATCATTAGAATTAAAGCCCACAAAAGTAAGCCAGGCCTACATGGCAAACCTAAACAGTGTGATGGCTTGCTACAATAGTATATTTAAACAGGATCAAGAGACTCCTAATATAATAACCAAAGTATTCAGGATGTAGTTGAAAATCACTAGTCATACTAGGACTAGGCAAGCCACAATTTGAGAAAAATCAATCAACTGGCACCAGTGACAAATGTTGGAATTGTCTAACAACAATTATAAATCATAATAATGCTGCCAACAATTAATTATAAATTTTCTTGAAACAAAAAATTTCAACAAAGAAATTGAAATTTTACGGAGGAACTAAATCTAAATGAAAATTATAGAACTGAAAAAATATAGGAACAACAACAAAATTATCATTGGATGGAATTTAGTAGAATGGAAATGATGGAATAGAATCAGTGAACTTAGATGAATATAATTCACTCAATATGAACAGAGAAAACACACTGGAAAAAATGAGCTGGGCCTAAGGGATCTGTGGAAGATACAAACTTGTATCAGGAATCCCAGAAGCAGCCAGACGCAGTGGTTCACACCTGTAATCCCAGCACTTTAGGGGAGGCCAAGGCAGGCAGATTACTTGAGGTCAGGAGTTCAAGACCAATCTGGCCAACATAGAAAAACCCCATCTCTACTAAAAATAGAAAAATTAGTTGGGTTTTGTGGTGCATGCCTGTAATCCCAGCTACTCAGGAGGCTGAGGCTGGAGAATCACTTGATCCCAGGAGGTGGAGGTTGCAGTGAGCCAAGATCATGCCACCGCACTCCAGCCAGTATGACAGAGGGAGACTCTGTCTCAAAAAGGAAAAAAAAAAAAAATCCCAGGAGCAAAGGCAAAAGAGTGTGGGACTGGCAAAAATATTTGAAGAAATAAAGTCTGAAAATGTCCCAATTAAGTGAAAGACATAAGCCCGCAGATTCAAGAAGCTGAGTGAATCCCAAATAGGATAAGCTCTAAGAAATTCACACTGAGGCACATCAAAACTAAATTCCTTAAAGAAAAAACTCTTGGCCGGGCGCGGTGGCTCAAGCCTGTAATCCCAGCACTTTGGGAGGCCGAGACGGGCGGATCACGAGGTCAGGAGATCGAGACCATCCTGGCTAACACGGTGAAACCCTGTCTCTACTAAAAAATACAAAAAACTAGCCGGGCGAGGTGGCGGGCGCCTGTGGTCCCAGCTACTCGGGAGGCTGAGGCAGGAGAATGGCGTAAACCCGGGAGGCGGAGCTTGCAGTGAGCCGAGATCTGGCCACTGCACTCCAGCCTGGGCGGCAGAGCGAGACTCCGTCTCAAAAAAAAAAAAAAAAAAAAAGAAAAAACTCTTTAAAACAACCAGAGACCAGAGGGAGGAGCAAGATGGCCAAATAAAACAGAAGCCTCCATCAATTGTCACCCCCTGCCACCACCCCACAGTAACACCATATTTAACAGCTGTCTACACAAAAAGTGCCTTCATAAGAATCAAAAATCAGATGAGCACTCACAGTACCTAGTTTTAACTTCATATCACTGAAGGAGGCACTGAAGATGGCAGGAAAGACAGTCTTGAATTGCCAATGCAACCTCTTCCCCCACCCTTCAACAACAGTCATAGTGTGGCACAGAGAGGTAGGTAATCTCTGTGCTTGGCAGAGGGATAGCACAATGAGTGTGGGACTTTGCATTGAACTCAATGCTACCCTGTCACAGTGTGATATGGTTTGGCTCTGTGTCCCCACCCAAATCTCATTTCAAATTGTAATCCCATAATCCCCATGTCTTGAGGGAAGGACCTGGTGGGTGGTTTCTCCATGCTGTTCTTGTGATAGTGAGTGAGTGCTCATGAGATCTGATCGTTTTTAAGGGGCTCGTCCCCCTTTGCTCTTCTCTCTCCTGCCACCATGTGAAAAAGGTCCTTGCTTCCCCTTTGCCTTTGGCCATGATTGTAATTTTCCTGAGGTCTCCCTAGCCATGTGCAACTGTGAGTCCACATGTTAAACCTCTTTCCTTTACAAATTACCCAGACTTGGGTATTTCTTTATAGCAGTGTGAAAAATGCACAGTGGAAAGCAAAACTGGGCTGAACTCAGCTGACATCCATGGAGGGAGCATTTAGACTGCCCTAGCTTGAAGGGGACTCACCCATCCCAGTGGTTGAAACTTGAGTGTTGGCAGGCCTCACCTTCGTGGGCTAAAGTGCTCTGGGGTTCTAAATAAACTTCAAAGACAGTTTTGGCCACAAGTACTGAAACTGCTAGTTAAGTCTTGGTGCTATGTTGGACTTGGAGCCAGTGGACTTAGGGGGCATGCAACTTAATGAGACACTAGCTGAGGTGGCTAAGGGAGTGCTTGTGCCACCCCTCTCCCAACCCCAGGCTATGCTGCTTGCAGCAAAAAAAATAGCTCCTTCCTTCCTCTTCAGGAGAGAAGAGGGAAGGGTAAAGAGAACATTGTCTTGCATCTTGAATACCAGCTCAGCCACAGTAAGATAGGGCACCGGCCAGGGTCATGAGGCCCCCATTTTAGGCCGCATCTCCCAGATGACAATTCTAGACACACAGTTAGCCAGAAGGGACCCCATTGCCTTGAAGGGAAGGACCCAGTCCTGGCATCATTCATAACTTGCTGACTAAAGAGCCCTTAGCCAGTCCTGAATAATCAGCAGCATGCCCAGGTAGTATGCCATGGACCTTGGCTTAGACTCAGAGATGTGGTGGCTTCAGATGAGATCCAGCACTTTTCCATCTGTGGTGTCTATGGTAAGAGACTCCTGCTGCTTGAGAAAAGCAGAGGGAAAAGTAAAAGGGACTTTGTCTTGCACCTTAGGTATGAGCTTAGCCACAGTGGGGTGGAACACCAAGTGGGCTCTTGGAGTCCCCAGTTTCAGGCCTTTGCTCTGGATAGCATTTCTGGACCTGTTCTGGGCCAGAGGGGAGCCCACTGCCCTAAATGGTGAGTCTGATGTCTGGCAGCATTCACCACAAACTGATTGAAGAGTGCTTGAGCCTTAAGTGGACACTGGTAGTAGCCTGGCAGTACTCCCCGTGGGCCTTGCATGGTGATGGTGGCCACAGCAAGAGGCTCCTCTGCCTGTGAAAGGGGAGGGAGGAGAGGGAAGGACTTTGTCTCTGGTTTGAGTGTCAGCTTAGCTGCAGTAGAATGGGCCACCAGGTAGATTTCTAAGGTTTTTGACTCCAGTGCCTGGCTCTTGGACAGCATCTCTGGATCCACCTGGGGTCCAGGGGAACTTGCTGCCCTGAAGGGAAGGACAAGTCTGGCTGGCTCTGCCACCTGCTGATTGTAGCACCCTGGGACTTTGAGAGAACATAGGCAGTATCCAGGTAGTGGTTACAGCAAGCCTTGGGTAATCCCATTTATAACGGCTACAAACAAAATATCTAAGAATTAACCAGAGAAGTGAAAGATCTCTGTAATGAAAACTATAAAACACTGATGCAAGCTATTGAAGGTGACTCAAAAAAGTGGAAAGATATTTAGTGTTCATGAATTGTAAGAATAAATACTGTTAAAACATTCATACTACCCAAAGCAATCTACAGATTCAATGCAATCCCTATCAAAATACCAATGACATTCTTCATAGAGATAGAAAAAAAATCCTAAAATTTATATGGAACCATAAAAGACCCAAAATAGCAAAAGCTATCATGAGCAAAAAGAACAAAACTGGAGGAATCACATTACCTGACTTCAAATTATACTGTAGACTGTAATAACCAAATGGCATAGGTACTGGCATTTAAAACAGATACACAGAGCATTGGAACAGAATGGAGAACCCAGAAACAAATTCATACATCTACAGTGAACTCATTTTTGATGAAGGTGCCAAGAACATACATTGGGGAAAGGACAGTCTCCTCAATAAGTAGGGCTGGGAAAACTAGATATCCATATGCAGAAAACTGAAACCAGATCCCTTTCTCTTGCTATGTACAAAAATCAAATGGATTAAAGACTTAAACCTACGACCTCAAACTATGAAACTGATAAAATAAAACAGTGGAGAGACACTCCAGGACAGTGGTCTGGGCAAAGATTTCTTGAGTAATACCCCACAGGTACAGGCAGCCAAAGGAAAATTAGACAAATGGGATCACATCAAGTTAAAAAGCTTCTGCACAACAAAGGAAACAACCAGCAAAGTGAAGAGACAACCCACAGAATGGGAGAAAATATTTGCAAACTACCCATCTGGCAAGAGATTAATAACCAGAATACATAAGGAGCTCAAACAACTCTTAGGAAAAAATCTAATAATCTGATTTAAAAATGGACAAAAGATCTGAATAGACATTTTTCAAAAGAAGACATACAAATGGTGAACAGGCATATGAGAAAGTGTTCATCATTGATCATCAGAGAAATGTAGATCAAAACTACTATGAGATATCATCTCACCCCAGTTAAAAAGGTTTTTATCCAAAAGACAGGCAGTAACAAATGCTGGCAACCCTTATACACTGGTGGGAATGTAAATTAGTACCAATACTATGGAGAACAGTTTGGAGGTTCCTCAATAAACTAAAAACGGAACCATGATGTGATCCAGCAATCTCTCTGCTAGGTATATACCCAAAAGAACGGAAGTCAATATATTAAATAGATATCGGCATTCCCATGTTTATTGTAGCACTATTCACAATAGCCAAGATTTGGAAGCAACTGAAGTGTTCATCAACAGAGGAATGGATAAAAAAAAAAAATATGGTACTTATCACAATGGAGTACTATTTAGCCATAGAAAGAATGAGATCCTATCATTTGCATCAACATGGATGGAACTGGAGGTCATTACATTAAGTGAAATAAGCCAGGCACAGAAAGACAAACTTCACATGTTCTACTTCTTTGTTGGAGTTAAAAATTAAAACAATTGAACTCACAGAGAGTAGGATGATGGTTACCAGAGGCTAAGAAGGGTAATAGGAGGCTGGTGGGGAAGTGAAGATAGTTAATGGGTACAAAAAATAGTTAGAAAGAATGAATAAGACCTAGTATTTGGTTCCATAACAGGGCTGTAGTTATAATTTAAATGTACATTTTTAAATAACTAAAAAAGTGTAATTGGGTTGTTTGAGATGATGATACCCCATTTGCCCTGATGTGATTATTACACATTGTATGCCTGTATCAAAATATCTCATGTACCCCATAAATACATACAGCTACTATGTACCCACAGAAACTAAAAATTGAAAAAAAAAAATCGGGAACAATGTATTGCCTATAAAGGAACAGCAATTTGGATGACAATAGGCTTCTCATCTGAAACTAGAGAGGCCAAAATGAAGTGGCACAAGATTTTTTTTAAGTATCGAAATAATTCTCAATTTCCAATCCTATGTCAAATAAAACTATCCTTCAGGAATGAAGAGAAAATACAGACATTGTCAGAAAAAGGAAATCTAATAGAATTTGTTGCTAGCAGACAGACCCTTAACGAATGGCTAGAATAAGCTCTCCAAAGAAAATGGTAGCAGAAGAATCTGTATCCTTCAAACCAGAATGGGCAAAAGAACAACAGAAGAATAGTGAAAGAACAGAATGGGTAAAAGTAGAACTACATATTATAGAGTATTGTTCACTTCATAAAGTTTTTAAGTCATATTCTAGCATTGAAGCATAAGTTATAACATTTCATGTATGTAGATGGAACACTTAAGACAGTGCATTGTGGGGAGGGTACAAGGATCTAAATAAATGTAATATTTCTCTACTTAACTCAGAGTGGTGAAATGTCAACACCAGTTGGCTGTGATGTGTGTATGTGGTAATACCCAGAAGAACTACTAAGAAAACTATACAGAGTGATATTTTTAAAAACATGAATAAATCAAAATCAAACTCTAATTGATGTTCAAGTAACCCACAGGATGTCTAGAAAAAAAGAAACAAAAGAAACAAAACAAATAATAAAATGGCACACTTAATCCCTAACATGTCAGTAATTGCTTTCAGTGATCTAAAAAATACTCCAGCTAAAAGACAAACATTGGCAGAATGGATTTAAAAATATGAACTAACTCTGTGCTCTCTGAAAGAAACTCATTTCAAACATAACGACATAGGTAGACTGAAAGTAAAATTTTAAAAATGGAAAAAATACATCATGCAAACATTCATTTTGGAAAAAAACAGGAATCACTATATTAGCGTCAGAAAAAATAGACTTCAGAGGAAAGATTACCGGGGCAAAGAGGGACATTGTATAATGATAAAAAGGTCAACCCACCATAAAAGATACAACAACGTTTAATGTATATGTACCAAAATAAAGAGATTCAAAATACATGAAACAAAAACTAACCCGAGAGAAAAAGTAGATGAATCCACAATTATAGCTAGATGAATCCACAATTTTAAAAAGCTATTTTCAAAACCTCCCTCTCATCAATTGATGAAAATACTAGACAGAAAATTAGCAAGGATATAGAACCAAACATCAACCAGCAGGATCTAATGGACATTTATAGAACACTCCATCTAACAACAGCAAAGTACACCTTCTTTTCAAGCTGTTGTGGAACATTCAGCATTATGGACTACATCCTGAGGCACAAAGCAAACTGTGACAAGTTTAACAGAATTGAGATCATGTAAGGTATATTCTCTGACCTTATAACGGAATAAACTGAAAATCAGTAACAAAAAGACAACAGAAAAATCTCTAAACACTTGAAAATTAAATAACACATTTCTGGATAAACCATAAGTCAGAGAAGAAATTTCATTGGAAATAAAAAATACATAGAACTGAATGAAAATGAAAACACATTTGATCAAATTTTGTGGGATATAGCTAGAGCAGTGCTGAGAGGGAAATGTATAGCTGTTAAGTGCTTACATTAGAAAAGAGGAAAGATTGCGAATGAATAATCATAAGTTCCTACTTCAAGAAACTACAAATGCAAATGTAAAATGGTACAGCCACTCTGGAAAAGTTCCTTTTAAAACTTACCACATGGCCCAGCAATTGCACTGTTATGCATTTATCCCAGAGAATTGGAAAGTCATTTTCATGCAAAAACTTGCACATGAGTATTCATAACAAATCTTTTCTTCATAATGGCTCAAAACTTGAAACTACCTAAATGTGCTCCAATGGGTGAGCAGTTAAACTGTGGTATGTCATATCCTGCAATACTACCTAGCAATAAAAATAATTTATGGGTACACACAGCAATGTGGATGGACCTCAAGGAAATTACACTAAATTTTAAAAAGCTAGTTTACAAAGCATACATAATGCATGGTTCCATTTATATAACATTTGTGAAATAACAATTATTGAGATGGAGAGCAGATCAGTGGTTGCCAGGGTTTAAAGGATAGGGGAGGAGAGTGGGCATGGTCATAAAAGGGTAGTCTTGTGGTGATGGTACAGTTAAGTTTCTTGATTGTGGTGGTTACACAAAGATACACATGTGATATAATTGCATAGAGCTCTACACATATGAATGAATGCATGTATAAGTGGTTTGATCAGAACAAGTTTTGTGGATCGTACCCAATGTCAGAATCCTGATTTTGATATACTGTATTTATGCAAGATGTTACCATTGCGGGAGGCTGGGGGAAGGGTGCATGGAACCTACCTGTGTTTTTCCTTTCAACTTTCTGTGAATCTGTAGCTGTACAGAGAAAAGATAAAATGCCTTGAGGATCTTTTAAAAATCCATATGTCCAAGTCACACTTCATACCAATTAAAACATGATTTCTACAGGTGGGATTTAGGCGTCTGTATTTTTTTTTTAAAACTCCTAAGGTGACTCCAACATGTAGCCTAGTTTGAGAACCTGTGCTCCTTAATGTGAGCAGTTGTCGTAAATGTCATCTTCCTCCTCATTGTTAGAGCAGCACTGATAGAGCCCTTCCTCCATGCCGTGTACTGTTTGAAGCACCGTGCATTCATCGTCCCTTCTCTCCATCAGTAATAACCACTCTTCTTTCTTCACTGCCATCATTAGGCCTCCTTTCCCATTGGAGAGTGGTTGGCCACTGGCCGGTGGTTCTGGAAGCATAGAAATGCAGACCTTCCTCATTCTTTCACAGTGGCACCCACCTCATGAGGGAGTTTGCGCCTGTGGTCTGGGCAGCAGGGCCTGGAAGACAGATCACAGGGCAGGCCATGGTCTAGGGGTTGGTCCCCTATCTTGTTTCGGCTGCCGGGCTAATCCATTTCATAATTTCTTATGTCCTAAAAAGAAAAGACTTGGCTGCCAAAAATAAATGTTTACATGCCTGTTACATTGAGAATGATGAATCTGTCTTGGGACTGGAGGGTGTGGAAGAGAGGAAAGGCGTGTGGAATCTTGCCAAGCAATAAGCAGGCAGACTCCATTGCACTCTCCGGGGGCACCGTTCACACAGACAACAAGGTCACCCCAAGCTGAAGTTGACACTGGTGAGATCTGAGGAAGGCCAAGAATGAGCTGGTGGTCTCCTAGGACTGAGAACCAAGAGACGAAAGGGGACCAGAAAGAGTACAGATGACCAAGCCACATAAATTCACCTCTGAGTTCAGAGTCTCCATCACACCCTGGAACACATTCCCTCACCTAGAAGTCAGCTGCTGTTCAGGCTCCCTTTATGCATTAAGAGTTGAAATGTTGGTTTTCTTTTCCTAAAGAATTAGGATTCTCTTGAAGACCTTAAAATGGGGCTGGGGGGCATACAATGTTTGTAGATGCATGAGCCCTCTACTGCCTCAGTCCAGTGAAATCATGCTGACCTCCTACCTGAAGTAGAAGGAAAATCCTTTGGCTGTGCCAGTTGACCAAGGAAAAGGACAGAAGGCTGTTCCTTGGACAGCTGGTGTTCCAGACCAATTAGTCTCTGCTCTGTTGATTGCCAAATGTGGCACTAATTTCTTCCATAAACACAAGTTGAAAGCAGACATTTAAATAAATGGCAATATCAGAGTTACTTTTTTTTTTTTTTTTAAAGGCATAGGCACTGGAACAGCTGAGTACCCTTGCTTTTTCTGATTCTTATTTCACTCCAAATGTGAGATTGAATCCCATCACAGCTGGGCTGCAGTAGGCTACGAGGGGAGGGTGAGTTGGCAGGCAGGACTGGGAGATGCTGGAAGGTGGGTGCTTCTTTTTTTCCCTGATACTTTCTGCCCAGGGCTGCACATTCTGGGAGGCATGGGACCTGCTGGAACCACTCTTTATTGACAGTGGGAGGCTTTTTGACTGAAACACCTTTTCCTTTTCCATTTCAGATGAGATTTTGTGGAAAGAGCCTCTTTTCCTGTCTTAATGACCCATTATCAACTACAAAGTTGCCGCTAGTAAAAGTATCCATTATCGTTTATGCAATCCTTTCAGTGCCTTGCTTGAAACCACATTCCATCCTCTTAACATGAACGTTGCCTTGAGCCAAAATCCAGAGAGGGTTTGAGGACAAGTTGTGTACACAGTCATTAAGACAGCCAAAAGAATATATTTTTATCCTGTGAAATGAATGCCAGTTGAGCAGTAATGATTACTGCAAGAAGCTATAATTTATACTAGGAGAAGTGAATATTTTTTAAGGTAAAAAAGTATTGCTTTAGAAGAGCCTCAAAAGTATATTTAAAAAGTAAATGAAATACCAGTAACAATACTCCCAAAGACTAAACTGCATGGAAATTTCAAAAACAAGCCCTTGGTGTTAGAAAAACAATGAGTCTGTGGAATACCCAGGATACTTGAGACAGAGTCGCACAAACTAGGATTTAGTAACCTAGCAGCAGTGTGATTACAGTTCCTGAACTTTGTTCCTTAGAATATTCCCTGTCAGGGTAGACTATCTAGATGAAATATTGGGGCCTTGTATTTTAGTTGTGTCCAGAATCTGCCAACACTATTTCCCTCCCCTGTCTGACCCAAAATTGGGAATCTGAGCAGAAATAACAGTGAGAATGTTGACTTTAACCAATAAATGATTGTCCTGAATGTTGTATTGCCTAGCTAAGAAGTTAGTGCGAGTTGTTGCCATTTTATCAGCTTGGACTTCTCCCTGGACTTTGTGGGCAAAAGGAGAGAAGCTTAAATGGGAACAAGAGCTCTGTCACATTGTAAAGAGGGGGCTTGAACTGTGTTTTCCAGTAAGGCAGGTGGGGGACTGTGCCTGGAAGATGCATGAAGGTGGATCTCAGCTCAGAGTAGGAGAAAGCTGTGGTTCTGGTCCTGCCTAAGCTATTCTCCGACAGCCTGTTTCTAGCGGTGACATTTGGCTCCAGTGGTACACTAGACTCACCTGGGAGTCCCTGTAAAATTCAGATTCCTGGCCCATACTCCAGAGAGCCTGGTTTACTTGGTCTGAGGTGGGCCCCAGATATTGGTGTGTTAAAAGTTTCCCAAGTGATGCTCACGTGCAGCCAGGAGTGATAGCCACAGTGGGATGCTTATAGTGTAACTGAGACATGGATTCAGTAGCTTGCCACTTGCAGAGTCCAATGAACAAGAGCGAGGTCTGGTATAAAGAAAGCGACTTTTTATTCCAAAGTTAGCCTAGGGGAGGAAGGATAGGCTTCCTGCCTTAGGGGTATTGTTTCCCTTTTGGAGCAGAAGGTGACCACTTTTAAAAGACAGGGGAGGAGGTAAATCAGCAGGTTGGGGCTCCATGTGCTAGCTTGGTGCCTTGTCTACCAGGTGGTTGACTTGGGGTCCTCATGGGCAGAAATAGTTTGTGAGGGTGTCCAAAAACTCTAGCAGGCATACTTTGGGTTGTAAATCGACTTCTCTCTCAAGGCAACCTCCTGGTGGGTGAGAGTTCTGCTCTGGAGCTTCTAAGCACATAGACGAACTTGCCCTGTAGGGAGTGTCTGGTAAAGAGGAGGTAAAAGACTGTAATTGCATTTCTAAAAAGCTAAGTAGGAAGTGGGGAAAAAGAGTAAAGCAAAAAGAAGAGGAAAAAAAAATAGCTTGTTCCTTTGTTAGAAGTGCTTGTTCCTCGGTACCTCAAGAAAAAATTAGCATTCAGACAAAAAGTTTTCTCAGCAAGGCAAATTTACTGTCTGCAGAAGGGGTGCTCTTCAAAGATGGAACAATGGTGAGAGCACACCTGAATAAGGGAGGGAAGGGGGATCTTATTCCTGATGCAGGTAGCTCTTACTGCTGTATCGTTCTTCTATTGGCTAGGGTGGGACCACACAGTCTAAGCTAATTCTGATTGGCTATTTTAAAGAGAACAGGGGTATGAGCCAGAGTGGTGGGGTGAATAGTTTGGCGGGAAAGACAATTAGGAACAGGTAACTAAAGGTGACTTAGGTCAGAGTAGGTGACTGGGATGAGTCAAGACAGAACAGGTGACCAGAGGTGAGTCAGGATGGAGCAGGTGACCAGGATCTTCTTAGAAGCAGAGAAGCTGTTTTTATTTTGTTGTGTCCTTGGTTCCATTCATTTATGAACATTTGCCAGCCCCTTCCATGTGGTGAGCACTGAGCCAGGCTGCTGGGAGGTTCTGGGCCATTGAGGTGTAGAGAAGCATGACCAGTCTTGCTTTTGGGGGTTCTCCAAAGACCTCGAAAGGCCACTGGGGTGCTCAGGAGCTCAGCAGGAGGGATGCTTTCTGCTGGCGAGGACTGGGGCTGCTGCAGGAAGGATGGGACCTGCAAGCTGGGCCCACGAGAGGGGAGTGGCATCCAGATGGGGCAAAGGGCATGAGCAAAGGCCCTGGGGTACAGGGATGTTGTAAGAGCATGCAGGGGTCAGGGCTTGTGTCACTTGATTGACAGCTCCCTCAGGCCTCCCTGACCTGTGACATGCATTTCATAGCCCTGCGAGGTGGGATGGAAGAGGATGCACTCCTGCCCTTGCTCCCACCCCCGCTCCCACCCCAGCCTCCTGGGCAGGTGGAAAGGCAGCATCCAAATAATGAGGCCATAAAGTCCCTCCTGGCTTATGGGTCTTAAGGAAGGAAGGAAGGAAGGGGATAAGGCCATTAGGAGCAGGAAGCAGTCTGTCCTTGCACTGTCTGCTGCCCAGAGCATCTGTCCCATCAGACATCCCTGGGAGGTCTTTGAACTTTGGAGGCAGCAGGCTTTCTCAGCTGCAGCCCCTCCTGCAGGTCAGCTAATCCCCTCCTCCAACTGGCCTTTGAAGGGTATAGGAAGTGCTGGGGGCTGGTTTCTACTGCCCATTAAAATGGCTCCCTGTAGGAGAACTGGTGACAAGGGCTGCCCGTAAGTGGGGCAGCAGGCACCTAGGAAGCTGGTATGGGGGATGGGCTCAATTTTCATCTCACAGCCCTTGATATCCTTTGAATTTCTACCATGCACTTATTTTAGCTACTCAATAAATTAGTGGGTGCCACCAGGCAGGCCTTCTCCTGCTATTGGCTGAGATAAACCCTCCCTGAGAAATCTACCAGTCAAAATTGTCAGTGGAAAGCTTATTAAATCTCGGCTTCCAAGGAACCCAAGTTGCTAAGTCTAGGTGGAATTCAAAAAGTCTTGTCTAGTTCAGGGATATAGGCAGTTTAAAAGGAAAACAAAAATACTTGCTGTTCTTTTGTTTCTTTGGGGCAGAAAAACGGGCTGATAGAAAACCTATTGACCTAGAGCATTTCCTCTGAATAAACACTTCTAAAAGATGTTGTTTTGAGAGCTGACTGTGAGGTTTACCAGAGCAAACCAAATTTCATTTTGAAATCCGCGAAGGGACTTTTAATGGTTCCCAATTCGATGTCTCTTTTCAAGTTTCTGTGGCTGGACTATGCAAAGGTAGAACCTTTGAGGTAGGCCGGAAGGCTTATTTCAGCCCAGCATTTAGGAGTCCCTGCCTGCTGGGGGACTTTCTGCGGCTGACTGTGAGGCCGTGGGCAGGTTGCTTCTCTCTGGACTTCAGTTTCCGCATAGGTTCAGACGAAGGGGCTACAAGGGCCCTTTAAGTGTCAAAGCCTGCAGCTCTTTAAGGCCTGGATCTCAACTGTAAAAGGAGTCAACATTCTGCAGCAGTCTCCTGGCAATATGTTTTTAATGTACAAAAGTTTAAGGTAACTAAAAGGGGAGGATGGATGAATGTCACAAAGAACTTCAAAGTTCTCTACCCCCACCCCATGCCCCCCATCATCGTTCCCAAGCCCATGTGGACTTGGTGCCCACGTGACATCTCATGGTGCCAGCCACATCTGGCTTCCTCTTCTAGCCTTGGGTGTGTGTGGGAAAGTCAGAGAGTAGGCACAGGTAACGTCTCGGACCTGCACTTATGATAAGAGACTAGGAGGTGTCCAGGAAGAAGGGAACCAACCCCAAACACCCCTCCTGAATGCCCTGGGACACTGAGTGCCCCCAGGAGTGGCCCCGGAGAACAGAGGTGTCATTGCTGCAAGCTGGTCCAGGAAGTTTTTAGCTGCTTCTCAACACCTGTTCTCCTCAAAGCCACATCCACGCTGTGTTGCAGGAGAGTCCCAGTGCCCCATGAGCAGATGCCCCCTGGCTCTCCACCTCTAACCCCAAGAGGGATTTGCCTGCTGGTTTTGAGCATGCAGTTCACAGTACCTGAGGGCTGCCAGCCTCCACATGGCCACTTCCGCACAGGTTAGCAGGTACCAGTTCTTTGCTGTCGTTTGAGTGTGGGGGCAATTGCATCCTCAATGACTGGACCATGTATGAAGGTTCAATGCATGGGCTGCCGGGGCTCAAACTGTGCTTGGGCAATTACCAGCTATTTGACCTCAGGCAAGCTTCCCAACTTCTCCTGGCCTCAGTTACCTCATCTGTGAAGTGGAATAATAATGATGAATTCGTGAGATAATATACGTAATGAGTAGTGGCTGTCACATTGAGAACAGTTCTCTTTCCCAGGTACTCCCCCCTTGCTGGGCATGAGTACCCCTTGTGGAGTATTTCCTTTCTCTGTCAATATTTTTCCCACTCACACAGCATCCCATTTAGCATCTGTGTTGAGGGGTGGCTCCACCTTTGCCTGTACCTTAGGTGCATGTTCCATACACACACAAGTGCTTAGCATCATGCCTGCCATGTGATGGGCAGTGGAAGTTGTGCTGGTGGATGGATAAGAGCATGAATGGAAGAAATGTGGGGTATCTTTTCAGGCCCTCTGAATGCCTTGGGCTTCCCGAGGCTCTGACCTGAATGAGTAGCAACCTTCACAGACCAGGAGTGTATGAATCCCCGCCTTGAAGGGAATATGATGAACAAAGCCCATGGTGGTGATACCAGCGTCGTTTTTACCACTGCCCCCTACCACCAGTTTGGCCACTACAATGCCTAACACATCTGCCATTATAGTCACTCCTCTGGATAATGTGTTAAGGCAGATGATGTTAAAATACAAAGCGTCTGGGGGGGGAAAAGGGAGGTTCCTCTGAATCAGGGACATTAACGAGAGGGTAGGAGCAGACAGGTAGCCTGGGAGCAGGACATTGTTGGGGGACTGGAGGTGGGAAGGGAAAGAATCACATCCCCCAATCCACAGAGCTTGGGTGGTGCAGACCCCAGAGGTTGCATTGAATGGGGAGATTTGCTCTTGACCTTCTGATGTGCTTGCTTCTGTAGCACTCCGCAAGAAACAGATACTTAAGACTTGGAGTGACTGTAGGTTTCCCTAAAACTGAGGAATTGCTCTCCACTTACACATAATTTTTGCTATGCGCTGTTAGCAGCGAGTTCCTCCTCGACATCTGGAGGGTAGACTGTGTTAGCCTGGGGTTTTCATCTTTGGGAAGTTTTAGCCGTCTTTCCATTTCCTGCCCTGTCCCAGCCCTGTGTCTGCAGCATCATTAGATGAATTACTCTCTAGGCTCAAAAGCAGAAAGCATATTCTTATTCTCACCAAATCACCCTGTTTCCTTCAACAAAGTTCCGTGATACTGACAGCGCTCCGCTCCAGCAGTCTTTCCTTGGCAGAACCTTGGGAGTACATTTCTCTAAAGAGAAGCACTTTGTACTCTTCAACTCTGCTGTGTTCTAGCTTAATAAGCCATGCACATGGTCTTGTACTAGAGCCACGCTGAAACCAAAATCCAGTAGGTGGTTCCTCCCATCATTCACTGTACACCCCGCACACAGGAGAGGTGAATGGAGCCATGAGCTGCATCCTCAGAGTCCTCCTTGTACTCACACCTGCCTCTAACAGATGCATTGGGGCCTGAGTGAGGCCCGCCGCAGACTTGAAAGGGGAACAAGAGTCCCAGAAAGCCAACACGTACCCCCCTTGTTCGTCCTGTGGTGTTTAGAGTGGAAAGTTTACACGGCTTCGCCACGTTCTGACAGATCATCTGGGTTTTTGGCCAGGAGCACTTCTGTGTCCTGGGCCAGAGCAGGCCTCAGAAGGGAGAGCAGCTCGGGCCCTGTGACATTCGTCATGTCCATGGGTAGTTTCAGAAGAGCTCAGTGCTTTCATGAATTCATCTTCCTAAGTAAAAGGTTTTCTCCATATATTATCGTCCTTTAAAAACCTAAGCAGAGCCTCACAAGACCTCTTAGCATTACAATTATCTCCCTTGCTCTGCCTCATTAAATTTCACGATGCGCTTTTTTAGCAGATGAAGGCACATTCTTTGACTAAATTCATTAGAAACTGAGGAGATCCCAGGTTTAATTACACTGCGTGCCATCCGTAAGAAGGTGCCTCGGGAGTCCCGCTTGCTGCTTAAGGTCACACTTGCACTCCAGCATCCTATCACTGTCCAAAGCACACAGTGCAGGCTGGTGGTTTTTCCTTCACTTGGATGCTGTGCAAAGAACTTTTGGTTCTGATTCTTCACTTCTAAGAAATCCACAGCAGCCCTGGAATTTGGAGAGTTTTCACTGATGACAGCATCAGCACGACCATTTTGGAGGGTAAACTGGGTATAAATTAAGATCACATGAAGAGTCAGTAGTCACATGATAACAGGCAAAGGGCTCCGTTTTCTGAGTGCCCATGCTTTCAGCTCCTGATGTCGACACCTGGCCACTAATTGTTCTCCAGCCGTGTTACGGGATTGGGTTATTTCTCCAAGTATCTGTAAGTAATTTGTGGGCAAAGATATACTATGATGATATCCAATGAGATGATATCCAGGGCTCCTAGCTCAAGTTAGCCAGTCACGTTCTCACTTACACCTGTGTGGTCTGGGTGCTGGCAATTAGTCACTTGTGCCTATTTAAATTTCTCTTAATTAAAAATTCCTCAGTCACACTAGCACATTTCAAACTCTTAGTAGCCACATGTGGCCTGTGGCCACGATATCAGACGGCCCACATAGAGGCTTTTCCATCATCGCAGAAAGTTTTATTGAACAGCACTGGCCTAGGCTATATACCAACAGCCTGCTGACTTCTCTCTGATCCCCACCAGGCCATGGGCTTCCTGCAGGGGCTGTGTGTCACTCACTGCTATGAGCCTGGTGCTCTGCAAAATGCCTGGTGCAAGACAGTGCACAATCTACTCTTGAAAGAATGAATAACAACTATACCTTAAATTGTGCCCAGCCTCCTAGATCAAGAATCATGAAGTCATTCCTTTCTAGATTGGAAACCTTTTAATAGCCACCTGGCTCGTGCCCCTCATCTCTCAGCTAGGAAAACAAGCCCAGGAGTTTAGGAACCTTGCTTAACATCCCCATAATAATTATTGTCAGGTCTTTAACCATGATCTCTTTCTCCTTGGACCATCGCACTGTAGCAGCAAAGAAGGCTTTACAAATGATTATTTACAAGAAAGCTTCCTTAACCTCATCAAGTTTATCTACCTATGAGTAATCTGGAGCAAATGTATTCAGTGTGCAAACATTAGTAATATTTCCAGTCGATATGGGAACAGGGTAAAGGTGCCCATGTTGTAACTGATACTTAATATTATTTTAGAAGTCCTGGCCGGGCGCGGTGGCTCAAGCCTGTAATCCCAGCACTTTGGGAGGCCGAGACGGGCGGATCACAAGGTCAGGAGATCGAGACCATCTTGGCTAACACGGCGAAACCCCGTCTCTACTAAAAACACAAAAAATTAGCCGAGCGAGGTGGCGGCGCCTGTGGTCCCAGCTACTCGGGAGGCTGAGGCAGGAGAATAGCGGGAACCCGGGAGGCGGAGCTTGCAGTGAGCTGAGATCTGGCCACTGCACTCCAGCCTGGGCGACAGAGCCAGACTCTGTCTCAAAAAAAAAAAAAAAAAAAAAAGAAGTCCTGTTCAATTTCAGAAAGCAAGAAATAAGGTGTAAATATAGAAAGGGATGAGGCACAATGAGAATTGTCTGTATATTATAAAAGAATCATCTGAAAAGCCTTTGGAGCCGGTAGATGTTCATCATGGTATTGCGTCATAAGACCAACATGCAGCAATCTGTAGTTTTCCTATGTACAGGCAATAATTACAAAAGAATAAAAAGCAGATCTTATTCACAGTGTCGTCCAAAGACATGAAATACCCAGGAATGATGCTAATAGGAAATGTAAGACCTTCGTGATGCACACTAAAAACATTGACCAAGGTCATTCACAAAAGGCCTGGCAAAATGATGAGGTGCCCTATGTCCTAAGATGGCAAGACTCAAGCTTCTAATGATGCCATTTCCCCCCAAATTAGTGTATTCAGTGCAATCCCAAATTAGAATGACTTTTTATAGAATCTGACAAACTAAAATCATAGGGAAGAATAAAGTTCTCAAAATACCCAAGGTCATTCTGGAAAAAAAAAAAAAAAGAGACTAAAGAGAGAAAGGAAAAAGAATTGGTTCATTGCTTCTACTCCCTCTATTTGTCTTGATGCCAGGCGGAGGTTTTCTTAACACCCTACAGCCTTTTCACCAGAATCAGCATTGTGTCCTCTAATCACCTGGGGAGGCTATATTCTTATTCCATCATTATGACATCATTCTAAACATCTTCAGAATTTCTAACTGCAATCAGCTTTAGCAAGCCCCCTCACAACAGAATGGTTTCCCAGGTCAGAAACTAACATAACTTTATGGGTTTCTTTTCTGTGAAATATTTCAAATCTTTGACTCAGAGTCTATTCAAGTCATGAGGCCATTTGCCTGCATTGGCTCTAGATGCATTTTTGGATGCTCTAAACAGTGAGGACATTGTGCGAAGGAGAATGGGAGCGTCCCAAGCAGGTGTCACTCATTTGGGAGCCTGTGTCATTGTGTGTTCATATTGGGACCATCCTATCATGAAGCCACGCCATGCACATGAGGCACTGGGGTGAATGCACACTGTGGGTAGCCTCTGTCCTGTGTACTGATGGTGCATTACATGGACCTAGGTGCTCATGTGCTGCTTTCATGTCAAGCCATTGATTGATCCCCGTTCTGTGTCCAGCTGTGCTCTAAGAGCTGATGGAGTGGAGAAAGGTGAGACCAGCTCACTCCCTAAGGACTATCTTTGTCATGTGGGAGCAGGATCAGAGTGGCAGGAGCTGGCAAGCCCATGGAATCTATTAGGACCAGAAAACTGCATTTCACAGAGATAGCAGGAGCTTCAGCCCTATAGTCCAATGTCCCTTGAGCTTTTACCGAGTCCAGGCTACTGCACACACACTGAAGCAAGGAGGAGTGTGGCCTGTTGCATTCAAACCTAGATCTACTGTTGGGAGCCGAAAAGAATGGGAGGCTTTGCCCTAGGCCACCATCTTCATCCCCTTCCTATGGAGAGCAACACATGGTATAGATGAGTGGTCATCAGTGATTGTCCTTCAGAGGTGTCCTAAGGACATCTGCAGTCCTGGATGGGTGTAGCCACTTACCAAGAACAGTGGGCCTCTGAGACACATCTGCCAGAACAGAGATTTTGTTCTGTTAGCTCATTGCAGAGGAAGAATGGAATACAAAGGCATTGGAGTGGGGTGGGAACTTTTCATTTCTCCACCGGCCCACCTGCCTTACAGTATGACTTCCCTCCTTAGACCACAGCTGTCTGAGAGCACCTGAGTTTGCAGCTTGGGGGCTGCAACTTGCTTTGGTCAAGTGTATGTGTGTGCTTAGAAGAAGCAAGGCCATTCTCTACTGTACCTACTACTGCCAGGCACTTTGGTGACTGTTTTCCCATGTGACCCTGACCCCCATTCCTTTAGAGAATGTAAATTCTGTATGCCCAGTGCCTGGAACAGTATCTGGCATGCAGAAGGCATTCAACAAATACTTGGTGAATGAATGAATGACGTTCAGTATTATCCCTGTTTAGTCACAGATGGGAAAACTAAGGCTCAGAGGTGTGATGTTTCTTTCTCAAGAGGCAGAGCTGACATTTTCTTCTAGGTTGGTCTGACTGCAAAGCCAGGGCTGCTTCTAGATGGGAAGGGGTATTTTGTGTCATCCTCCCTGGCTGCCCACACCTTCTCATCAAAACCATCAGGACATTGGAGGCTGGCTGGGACTTGGAGCTGGCCACTGTGTATGCACGTTGTCCCTGGAGTGCATGGGTGGAGGAAGGTGTGCTGAATATGGGAGACTAAGCAGCTAGGGCCTGATGCCTAATACTGTTAACTTGGCTGGGAAAGATAGTTTCAGAGAAAGAAGGCCAGCCAGGAGTGCAGATTCTGCTCTTCTGCATGACTTGAGCAAATTGCTCTACTCTTACAGCCTTCAAAGGTGCTCAGCAAGAATGGGGAAGATGATGGCTGCTCCTATCCCTGTTTCATTGGAGGCTGTGAAGACACAGTGGTAAAATAAGTGAAATGCTCAGACAAAATGGTAGCAGCCCAGGGCACTGCACTTTGACAGAGTGAGAGTCTAAAGTAAGGTGAAAGGTGAAAATAGTGTGGTCCAAATGATCTTTGAAAATTTCCTAGTAAGCACCATATTCAACTGTGTCTGTCTACATCCTGCATACCCAGATTTCCTGCCACTGTTGGAAACAGCAGCCATTTCTTAGAGCATCAGATAGAATTTAAACTTCACTAGCCAGGCATGGTGGCATGCACCCATAATCCCAGCTACTTGGGAAGCTGAGTCAGGAGGATCACTTGAGGCCAGGAGTTTGAGGCTGCAGTGAGCTGTGATCATGCCACTGCACTCCTGCTTGGGTGATAGAGTGAGACCCTGTCTATTAAATAAAATTATAAAATTTAGACTTCAAATATTAAGACTCCACACCTCCTACCCATGTTGTATTAAAAAAATGTGGATCATGAAACACCAGAGTCACCCTCAGCATGGCGTGGTGCTCACAGCAAGAAACCCCAAGAGAAGGGTAGATACACGGCTTTATCACATACCCTCTCAGGGTGTCAGGGTGCACAAGCAAACACATGCTTGCTGGCTGGAATAAGGGACAGAATCTCCCATGCTTCGTTCTCTCTGTCTCTCTTTCTCTCTTTCAATAAGTTGAATTTTTGCTAAAAGTTAAAAGCCCACTTGATATGAATCTTCTAAATGTATGGAGATGTATGTGTGTATATATGTACGTATATATAAGTGTAGGTACATACCTGTCCTATATAGTTATATATAGGTATATATAGTTATATATAGGTATATATAGAGTTATATATAGGTATATGTATACCTATGTATATAATAATATACCTATATATAACTATATAGTTATATATAGGTGTGTGTATATATAGGTGTATGTAGTTATATATAGGTATATTGTTATATACATAGGTATAAATACAGCTATGTATAACTATATATAGGTATATATAACTATAGATAGGTATAAATACACCTATGTATAACTATATATAGGTATATATACACCGATGTATAACTATATATAGGTATATATACACCTATGTATAACTATATATAGGTATATAGTTACATAGTATATATAGGTATATACATATATAGTTATACATACATATATAGTTATATATATAGTTATAGCTATATATATAACTATATGGTATATATAACTATATAGGTATATATAATATATAGTTATATATACTATATATAGTTATATATAGCTATATAGTTATACATAGGTGTATATATACCTATATATAGTTATACATAGGTGTATATATACCTATATATAGTTATACATAGGTGTATATATACCTATATATAGTTATATATACCTATATATAGTTATATATAGGTATATAGGACAGGTATATATCTACACTTATATATAAGTATATACGTCTACACAAACCCAGGCAAGGCTGCTTTGAGTGAAGGCTGTACCTGACTCATGCACCTTACGTCAAAATCCCATGTATGTAAATTCAAGAATTGAGTGTTTGCTTGTCATTTCAGTACTCTGGTTAGCTTAGAGAGGCTGTGTATATTGTATGAGTATTATTCATATTTACCTGCTATGATGGTGTCTATTCTAGAAAAACACACTGAACACCAACACTGTGTTGGTCATTATTTACCCATTGGTGATTCCAAATTTTGTACTGTTTTGGGATGACATGGTACTACATGCATTTGAAGTATAGCTAAATCTATGGCGACCCCCAATCTACTCTGGTGTTTGCCTTGTTGCTGAATCCCTGAAAACTGGTGGGCTCATTTTTCTGTACAAAACACAAGTACCTTCTCCACAGTAAGAGGCTTTTGCTGCTATTGCTGCCTATTTGTTTTGTTCTCCGTAAGTGGGGTTATTGATGATCATGGGAACTGACCCTGTTCTTCGACCTATAAATGAGTGCAGTGTGCTATCCCCTAGTGGCATTTAATCCTGTAGCTAGCGTTTCGGAGTAGCCCAAGACTGGGGGCATAATCTGGTCCTTGGCAAGAGGTACTGACTGGAGAATTTCCCCTCTAGTGCAGAGCTGGCCTGTTAATTATTGTTATGTTGATTAGCAATAACGAATACACATCTGTCCACTATTTCTTAGAAACTGCCATGGGCCATTCCAGTTACTGCAATGTCAATAAACATCTATTGAATAGGAATCGCCAGGCAGTGTCCCCACAGGGCTATGGAAGTAGGGCTGGAGCCAGCCTTCCATGGAGAAGCTATGTTGATGGGAGCCCAGGCTCTTCATCCCACTCCAGGCGTTCATTCCACAAACTCAGCCAAGACTGCTTTGAGGTGAGGCTGGACCTGACTCCTACACCTGACATCAAAATCCCAAAGCTTCTGAGAGACAGGTAGGCTCAGAGCCAGGTAAAGCTGAGACTTCCAGAGTGGCAGATGTCCCAAGTCTAGAACACCTGCTCATCTCCTGTGAGATTCAGAAACCAGGAGGGGTCGAGCACTGTGGGAATCCTCTCAGAACTCGCCGCATGGTGTGCTTTGTGTCTCCCCAAACAAATAAAGAGCAGCATGTTATTTTAAGATAAAATCAACTCAAGGCCATGAAGCCATGACTGCGTCTGATAAAGCTGGGCCATGTGAGACACAAGACCCATCTGTGCCCTCAGCCCCACAGTCACTGAAAGTTAAAATTACTGGGTGTACTTAACACCACACATTTTCGTTAAATATAATGTTGCCAGAAATAATAAATGCCCTGGGACATAAACTTAAAATAACATGAATTTCTCAGTCAAAGTAATCTTTAATTTAAACTAAAAATAGCCTAGACAGTAGTTGATGTCAACCTCAGGTATCAAGACTCCTCCCAGTCCAATGCTAGTTAATCAAACTGTAAAGTGATGAGCCACTTAGTTAGCATTTAAACATTTTAGAGCAGATCAAGCTTGATCTATATTAGAGACAAGCTCCAGAAACCCAAGAATCCCACTCGGCTGATTTTGCTGTCTGGAACATTCCTTGGGGAAGTCCTCTTGGGCTGGCAGAGTGAAATGCTCATGGGACACAGTGTGCTCTGGTCGGCCAGATCCCTGTGAGGAATATGGAGTTGCCAACAGCACAACCATCTTTTCTGAGCACTTTTGTAACCATCCTGTGTGTCTCCTGAATCACCAGGTTCTCTGGCCAGGAGAAGAGGCCCTGTGGGAAGAAGGAGCCCCTTTCATTTGATAACCAAGTTGACCACTGAGAAAACTCATGAAATTTTCTTCCTTAAATGGTGAGACCATCCTCCCAGAGCTTGGGTCTCCTCCCATTGTGGTTTTCTGAGCAACATCGATGTTTGGAAAACCCTTCTAGTAGCTGCCTAGGAGATCCCAGCCAGGGAGGATGGGAGCAGCTTGTCCAAGTGCACAGTTAGAATAATTAATTCATGTGTTGATCCTCCATCGACTTGTGCCCTAGGTTTGAAAAGTTCTTATTACCTGAGGTGGGAGATGCCTCTGATCCAGGTCAAGGTAGGGAAAGAGGTTTTAGAGAATGCCTACAGGGAGAGTTGTTTTCTTAAGGGACTTGAATATTTCTCAAAGTAAGATAACGCTGTATCCGTTTGGTGAATATGCAAATTTTGTAACGTTTGACGCTGCAGCTAATGACACCCTCTTTACTTGGGGGCTGTTCCAGGAGAAACGGGTTTTCTGAGTAGGGTATTTGAGGGGCAGTGACCCAGGCAAATGGAACCTCTGTGTAGGTTCCCAGATGATTTTCCCCCGGAACCCAGCTCATGATTCCAGAACCTGTGCCTTCCTGAAACCATGCACGTTCCTTAAAGAGACAAAATGTTCCTTTCTCTTAGGCTTACATTCCTGAATGGTTCACGTCATTGATACAATGAAGGCCTTGCATTTGCCTCATTGCTTCCAAGTGCAAGATCATGTTCCAAGTAGAGACTATGGTCTGTGTGACTCAGACTAGGATACCAGGGTCTGTGAGTTGTGACCCTTATGAAGAGACGTTATTAATGCTGATAAGGACCATGCCTGCCAAGGCTGCAGATAGCAATTTGACCTGGTCCACATGCAATGGATACACCATGAGATGGCAGCTGGAGCCACTTTTTTCATGAGACATTTTATTTCTATAACCTCTGTACATTCGGCAGAGTTCATTGAAATCCATCAAAACCTTCAGAAGACCTACTCATTTAAGAATTCTCTCAACAGTTTTATTTAAAGAAAGACAAACCCTAAGTCAAATTTAAGATAGTTGACTTTTGATGTCCTTTGCTACGTGTACTTGAAAAACCAGTCAGTTCCTTCAACAGTTAACATGAAATAGAGAAAGAAAAAGCTACCAGGTAGAAGAAAATTAAAAACCGATTTCACCTAACATAATGTCCACAAGGTTCATCCATGTTGTTGCATATTGCAGAATTTCCTTTTTTAAGACTGAATATTTCATTGTATGCATAGACTGCATTTTATTTATCCATCTATCAGTGGCTATTTAGGTTGTGTTCATGTCTTGGCTATTGTGAATAATGCTGTAACTGAACATAGGAGTGATGTCTCTTGGAGATTCTGGTTTCAATTCTTTTGCATAAATATTTTGAAATAGAATTGTTGGATCATACAGTAGTTTTATTTTTAATTTTTGAGGAACCTCCATACTGTTTTCTCATAGCATCTATACAATTTTGCATTCTAACCAGTGCCACGCGGGGGTTTTAATTTCTCTACGTTCTCGCAGACATCTGTCATGTTTTTTGTATTTTCATAGTAAACATTGTGAGAGGTGTAAGGTGATATCTCATCGGGGTTTTGATTTGTGTTTCTCTGATGATTAGTGACATTGGGCATCTTTTCGTGTACCTGCTGGCCATTTGTATGTCTTCTTTACAAAAATGTCTTCTCAATTCTTGAGCCCACTTTTAACTGGGTTGTTAGTTTTTTTGCTATTGAGTTGTAGGAGTTTCTTACGTATTTTAAAACTTAACCCCTTATTTTATGCTAAATGAAATAAACTAGTCACAGAAAGAAAAATACTGCAGGATTCCACTTATATAAGGCATCTAAAATAGTCAAATTCATAGAATCAACGAGTGGGCTTGTATTGCCAGGGGCTGGAGGGAGGAGGAAGGGGGAGCTGCTAATCAGTGGGCATCGAGTTTCAGTGGAGCTCAAAAGAGCTGCTGTACAGCATTGCAATTGTAGCCAACAATACTGTATTGTAAGCTTAAAAACTTCAGAAGGCAGCTCTCATGTGAAGTGCTTTTTCCACCATAAAATACAGTTAAAGAAAATGAACCTCAAAAAAAGAAAGAATTCATACTGACAGTGAAAGTAAAAATAATTTTTTTGGTGCCAAGGATGAATATATTTTTTAAATTTTTTTATTTGTAACAGAATTTTTTAAAGCTGAATGGAGATTGCTTTCTCATGCACTTGTATATAAATAAACATGTTCTGTTGCTCATCCAAAAGTGAAGTAAAAAGCTGAGTAATTGCATTGAAAAAATAGAACTCACTTTATTCAACCAAGTGACCATTAAGCAGTGGCTCATGCCTGTAATCCCAGCACTTTGGGAGGCCAAGGTGGGTGGATCATGAGGTCAAGAGATTGAGATCATCCTGGCCAACATGGTGAAACCCTGTCTCTACTAAAAATACAAAAATTAGCCGGGCGTGCTGGTGCATGCCTCTAGTCCCAGCTACTCAGGAGGCTGAGGCAGGAGAATCACTTGAACCCAGGAGGCGGAGGTTGCAGTGATCCAAGATCGCACCACTGCACTTCAGCCTGGGCAGCTGAGCAAGACTCCATCTAAAAAAAAAAAAAAAAAAAGAATATGGCTAAACTGTTCTCACTGGCCAGATTTGTCTGATAATTTCTTCAGTCTTCCTTTAACCCTAATTGGATGGATACCTGACACTGAGGCAGGAGGACGAGACTGAATCTAATGAGAGGTGGCTTTTGCCGTTCTGCCAAGGAGTCTGCCACCATGCCCAATCAATACACTTGTCATGGATATGAGTTCTCCAGTATTTTTTGGCACTTTCTTCACTATTAAACAGATAATTCATTCAATAAATGTGTTTATCAAATGCTTGCTTTGCACCAGTTACTGCTGCCCTGAGAAAACAGGGTGAGTTGGAAGAGCCTGTGGGCCTCCAGTCAGTAGGGTCTGAGGTTGACAGAGGCCTGGACCAAGCAAAACTGTGGCCATCCATACCTAGGTGGTGATGCAGACACTCCCTTTTCAGACATGACCATAGTTGGTCACTTGACCAATTAGGCAAAAAATTGATTCAAGTGGAGAAATAATCAACACATTATACGTAGGTGCCTTAGACATTTTGTTTTAACTTAAGCTATAAAAACATTAGCTTTTTTCATCAATTTTGTAATACAGAGGGGAAGCCTTCTCTTTGAAGAAGAGTATCTGCCAATTGGATTTCCATGTCACCTTCTGATATGGTTTAGCTGTGTCCCCACTCAAATCTCATTTTGAATTGTAATCTGCATAATCCCATGTGTCGAGGGAGGGACGAGGTGGGAGGTGATTGGGTCGTGAGGGTGGTTTCCTCTGTGCTGTTCTTGTGATAGTGAGGGAGTTCTCACAAGATCTGATGGGTTTATAAGCATCTGGCATTTTCCCTGCTTGTGCTTCTCTCTCCTGCCGCCATGTGAAGAAGGTCCTTGCTTCCCCTTCACCTTCTGCCATGATTGTAAGTTTTGAGGTCTCCCTGGCAGAACTGCAAGTCAATTAAACCTCTTTCCTTTATGAATTGCCCAGTCTCAGGTAGTATCTTTATAGCAGTGTGAAAAGGACTAATACACCTTCCTCACACAAAGCATGCCTATAATGAGAGTTTGAATCCAGTTTCTTTAATATATGTGTTTTGTGTGTGTGTGTGTGTGTGTGCGTGTGTGTGTATACACATAGAAAGGATTATAAAAGACTTATGAAGCAGCCTGGGAGCAGATTTTTATGATTTATTCCTCATCTTTCACAGTTGTCTTGCCCACACCCAGTTGGATGGCAGTCTGTCTTAGCTACTGGCTAAATCTGTTTTCATGAGAACAACAACTTGGTGTTTGTCCGTATATTTCGTTGGTTAACCCAACATGTAACCACATGTATGAATTGAAATAACAAGTATCACTGGCATCAGTAGGTTTAAGAATAAATAAAATTGAAGATTGGTACGGATGCCGCCCCTCCACTGATGGGGGCAGTCACATATGGGTGATCAGAGAGGGACCCGCTAGCCCAAAGTTCCAGAACACATGAACGCCAGGCAGCGGATCCTCCAAATGACATGAGTGACTTTAGCTGATCCAACTCCACTTGGGAGTTGGCCAGGGGAGCATCTCTGTAGGCAAAAGGGTGTGGGGGTGGCCTGCAGGCGTGCAGAGGAGAAGACAGGATGGGTTTCTCTTGAGAAGAACACCACCATGAAGCACCAAGCAGGGGAGTTGACGGAAGACGGTCAGACATCTATGAGCAAACTAGGAAAATGTGGCTCTAGAGCAGAATTTAGAAACCTCTTTTATCATTATCTCTGTCAGTGTTTATCTCTTCTCCGAAGCTGGCAGTGATTTGAGGTCTTTTCCTTGTGGTCCGTTACCTGGCACTTGGAAAGTATCTAATATTTTTGAATGAAGGAAAGTATGTGTTCTTTTTTGTTGTTGTTGTACTGAGATTGTTGAAAGATGGTCATCCTTATACAAGTTGGGTCATAAGGAACTCTGGGTCAGTGAACTGTGGGCCACTGGATCTTGTGTGCTGCATGTCTTGGCTTACCCCAGTGAGGGCAAGTGTATAAGCTAAGATCACAGTTCAGTGCACAGTGTGATCAGCCCTCCAGGTTGAGACAGGCATCCTGGTATCTCTCAGGTATAGCTGAATAGGGAAGGTGACAGCTGTGATCTTGTTAGAAGCGAAAGATAGAAAAGCCATACTTTGTAATGAGTTTGAAGGCTTAGATTCAGAACATTCTATAAGTCAGTGTTTAGGATGGTACCCAGTGATTCCTCTTAGCGCAGTGAATTATCTCTAAGGAATAGAAACACCTAAACCATGAACATTGGAATATTTAATGTAAGAAAACAAGTCTAACCATCAGAAGCTTAGAGTTTAAGAATTATCATGTCACAGTTAATTATCAGAGTTAATATACTTCATTGATTTATTGTTATTTGGTGAATGCTATTAGTGTCTGTCATTTGCTCAATTTATCTTCATTCACTAAATAAACAAATCCTTGCCTTCTGTTTCTCTGAAAACACATGACTGTGGGTCTGCTCTGTGAGAACCACTTATACACCTTATGTCAGTTCTTGTTTTTAAGAGTTGATTTAGCTTAGCATGGTCCGCTTGCACCTGGAACTGGAAATGAGAAGCCTGTAGCATAAGCATCCCTCTTTCCTTCTCCTTCTTGGACAGCTTGGGCATGAACCACGATGATGACCACTCATCCTGCGCTGGCAGGTCCCACATCATGTCGGGAGAGTGGGTGAAAGGCCGGAACCCAAGTGACCTCTCTTGGTCCTCCTGCAGCCGAGATGACCTTGAAAACTTCCTCAAGTAAGTCCTGGAATTATTCTATAGGATGAATGCAATCAGAAGTACTTCCAAAAGACAAAAGTATTGGAGTCTCAGCAAGTGTGAAGTGGAGAAACGACTCTCTTTTGGGATTTGCATCTAGCCTCAAGAGGCAGTCAGCGCAGAGTGTCCTACAATGGCAAGAACATCTCCCGCGTGCGCATCTGCTCCAGCGATGGGCGCACAGTGGGTGATCATTACGTAATTGCCAATCGATTGAAATATCAGCATAGTTACCCTGTCTTGAAAAGAAACCATTTGGTTCCTCTGCAGTGGTCACCACCTTGGGGCGCCCCTGGGCTGCTGCAGAATGGAGCATTTCCTGGTGTGGAGACGGAGGCTGCTTCCCTAGAGGGAGTGAATTTGCTGGGGGTTGCGGGGTGGGTTTGCTGACCTTCCTCACCTCTGGGGAGGGGAGGGCTGTGTTTATCTCACTGCTACTTTCTTCTCAGAAGGTGTCTGCACCCTTCCATTCTCAGATTTCTGTGGAAGAATCGGCCATCTGGTTTTAGACCTTTGTCAAACAGTTTATACCCATGGATGGGGCGGGTCCCTTAGTGTCAAGACCTCAGGGTTGAATTTACAGAGTGACTGTGCAGACCCTGGTCACTGAACTACTTAGCCGTATTAATTCAGGCACCCTGGGAGACAGCAGTGAGTTGGCGAGTCTCACCTGCAGATGGAGCTTCTCAGTCCAGTAACACGTTCAAGTACCTGGTGAATTCAGGATGTAGTGGCAAAGGGGCCATCCCAGGTCTTTTTTCATGACGTTCCCTGTTGATGGGGATATTGTTCAGTGGTAAACCAGCTTAAAAATGCACTCATTACTTTTAATGTAGTCCACTTCCCACTGAGTATTTGATACCACAGATCTTAAGAAATGCTGTAAGTCCCTCGATGTTATTTCGCTTTACCCACAAGGGTCATGGTGACAAGATGGAGTGGGTTGGTTGGTTGGTTTATTTGTTTGTTTGTTTGTTTTTTGAGATGGAGTCTCACTCTGTCTCCCAGGCTGGAATGCAGTGGCGCGATCTTGGCTCGCTACAACCTCTGCCTCCCGGGTTCAAGCGATTCTCCTGCCTCAGCCTCCCCAGTAGCTGGGATTATAGGCATGCGCCATCACACCCAGCTAATTTTTGTATTTTTAGTAGAGATGAGGTTTTGCCATGTTGGCCAGGCTGGTCTTGAACTCCTGATCCCAGGTGATCTTCCTGCCTCGGCCTCCCAAAGTGCTGGGATTATATGTGTGAGCTACCACACCTGGCCAAGATGGGGTGTTTTTATTTGCTCACGTACATAGCACTGGTCCCACTGGTGAGAAGTATTGTGTGTCTGAGCCCAGAAGAAGTAAACCAGGATCAGTCTGTGTGTCTCGTGTTCATGCAACTTTTTCCTTAATAATGTTGGCAAGTGGCTGGGTTTTCTGCCTTAAACCATCTGCCTTTAGAAATTGAGAAATAAAAGCATTGTAGTAAGTAACCTCCTTTAGAGCCAGAGCCTCGCAATCCCTAGTTCACTTATTCATTTATTTATTTATGAGTCAGAGTCTCACTCTCTCACCCAGGCTGGAGTTCAGTGGCGCAGTCTTGGCTCACTGCAACCTCAGCCTCCCGAGTTCAAGCAGTTCTCCTGCTTCAGCCTTCCAAGTAGCTGGGACTACAGGTGGGACTACAACCATGCCTGGCTAATTTTTGTGTTTTTAGTAGAGACGGGAGTTTCCCCATATTGGCCAGGCTGGTCTCGAACTCCTGACCGCAAGTGATCCACCCACCTCAGCCTCCCAAAGTGCTGGGATTATTGGCGTGAGCCCCCGAACCCAGCCCCCAGTTCACTCTTTTAGAGATGCACCTCTCATTGTAAATTAATGCTCCCACCCCAGTTGAAATCCTGAAGTCCTTGGCAGGTATTGCCAGTGGCTTTCAGGGACAGTGTGGTCAAGTGAAACACCGAGGCGCCACAAGCACTCGAAGAGAACCTGAAGAGTCGGAAATAAGCACTTTGATTTTATGTAAAGTAAAACAAGTCTAACTTGTTCTTTATTCATGATAGTATTTGCTCAAAGCCATAGTCTAAGAAGATATGATAATCTATTCCAAAATCATTTTCATCAAAGAAAGCTTTCAAACTCCCCAATAAAAGTCCATCAGCCTCGTGGATGTCATTCCTACGCCCCTCCCGAGTCTCCAGGTTCTTATTGCCTTCAGAGCGAAGATTCACATTTGGCCATGTAGAAAAAGGAATGCACAGCAAAAAAGCGCAGTCCGTGTGTCCAGTGCTTGCGTCCTTTTTCTGTAAAGAACGTAGAGGTGCCTCCTTCTCAGTGACTGAAAACTCAAAATAAAACAAAACAAAACAAAACAAAAACCTAGGCAGCACATTTGCAAGTCACCTTGCCTCTCGGCTGTTTCAGGTCAAAAGTCAGCACCTGCTTGCAAGTCACGGACCCCAGAAGCCAGCACACGGTACGCCTCCCGCACAAGCTGCCAGGCATGCACTACAGTGCCAACGAGCAGTGCCAGATCCTGTTTGGCACCAACGCCACCTTCTGCAGAAACATGGAGGTAAGCAGCCCTGGGAGGACTGGCTCGGGACAGAGCATGGGTCCAGCCCTCCCGCAGCAGTTCTGGCTTCTGCTGGAGGACATGGGCATTCACACTCAGCACATGCACATACACACACAAGCACACGTATACATGTATGCACACATGTTTGGCACACATATACATATATATGCACACACACGTTCGCATACAGAGACATGCATAAACACACCCTCACAGGCATTTGCACATGTGCACCCCATATAGCCATACGCACATACACACCTACACATGCAATTGCAGGCACATGTCTACACACAGTCCCCCACACGGGCACTTTTGCAGGGGAATGCGTCAGGGTTACCACTGACTCCGGTAGCCTAATATTTTAATATGCAACACTTAGGACACTAGAGACGCAGGACACTGTCACCTGACTTCAAACCCTGCATGGATAAACAAGAGGGTTAAAACTATTAAACATTTGAGCATATCAAATTGGGAAAATCTAACAAGTAATAAATTGATTATATGATAATAACCCCATTAAACAGTTACCGCTTATTGAACATTACCTATGTGTTTGGTACTAACGCTTCCAACATGTATGATCCCAATTAGTCATCACCATAGCTCCCGAGATCCTGTCCATGGTTTCCAGATGACAACACCGAGTCAAAGTAAGCAAACATTCAAAATGGCTTGGTTGGTAGGTAGTAGAGCGAGGATTTGCCCTCAAGTCTCATTCACCCCTGAGTGCACACTTTTTCACCATGATGCACACACCAAGGTCCGTGGCTTGACTGGTTTTATGGGTGGGGGGTGCCAAGAGGGGCATGTGGGTACCCAGGGCAGGACATTCTCCATGCCTGTGGCCATCTATGTAGCAGACAGGGAAGGCCCTGGCCACAGGGGAAGGCCAGGAGCCTGTGGTCCACCTGGCCCTGGCAGTGACAGGACTAGGGGAGCAGAGCCTGCATCATCCTGTAGAGAGAGAGGACAGAAATAGGGGAGCCAGCTAGGGGTATGAGGAACTCAGCAGCTAGGCAGCAGGTGGTCAGCCTGAGGAAGGGCTGTCCCAGCACTGGCATTCAGAAGCACACCTGGTCCCAAGGAGGATGTGTGGATGGCTGGGCAGGTTCCTGGAGCAAGCACTTGGGAGCAGCACCAAGGCACACACGTACATGCAGGCTGCCTCCAGAATGCAGTCCCAGTGCCCATTAGCCCGAACTCCTGGAGACAGATGCTGCCTCTTGAGTGCTTCCTGTCTAAGTATAAGTTAGTTTAGGAAATTGGGGCACAACCTACAGGTGGAGCATTGCCTGCCATCTTTGGGGTCGCAAAAAAGGGCAGCTCCTTAAAACCAGGCTGTTGCCTCCTGCTGGCTGTTTCCCCAAAGGACGTTTATCCACACCGTAGTGCTGATTCTGCCCTGCCATTCCCCTGGGGAGCATGCCTGCAAGGGTCCCCTCCAGAGACTAATGGGAAGCTGTCACCCATGTCAGCCTCCCACTGGATGCCTGTACCTCCCACTCCAAGAAGCAGGGTTGAAGGACACCTTCATGGGGAGATGTGATGAGCCCTAGGATGTGATTGTCCCCAGCATCCTGCAGCAGTGTCCAAACTCACCATCAGCCACTGTGTGGCTTCAGCGTGAAGGCTCTCATGCACATACACAGTGCCTGCCAAGAGGCACCCTGTCTGCCTCTTCAGTCCCTACAGTGCATGGATGCTACAGAGATACCAGGAAAGAGCAGGTTTCAGGGAGTCCCTTGATGATGTGGAGACAGCATGAGATTGTGTGGATGGGATAACCAGGGAGGACGTCACGCAGAGAAACAGGCCCCAGACACCGGGAGTGGGGAAGTGGATAGTGCCCAGCTGAGCCAAGAGACAGAGTGCTCACTCTGCCCACTCTGGAGTCCTCCACCAGTGAGATGTGGCAGGCCAGGCTGAGCTGGTCCTACAGGGCAGGATTAAGTGGGGTGGGGGCTGGGCAGAGACTGCCTACTGCCTGAGAGCTGGAGCTGTTTTCCCTTCTAGGAGCCAAGCACTTGCATCCCCATTGGATGAGGAGGGACAGAGGGGGGGAGACACTTATACTGGGGACTCACAGTCTCCCAGGCTGGACTTTGTCCTTGCACTGTCACACACAACCCCGACTGCAACCCCAAAGGCAAGGGCTTTTAAACCCATTTTAACAGATGAGAATATAGAAGCTAAGAGAGATTAGGAAACAAGCCAGGCTCACCCAGCTGGAAAGACGTGGGCTGGAAGGCAAGCCCAGGGATATCTGTTACTGAGGGAGGAAAGGAAAGCTACTGGCATTCAAAGACAGACCCCAAAGAGAGGAGGCAGGGGATGTAGTATTTTATTTTCCTTCAGAATCATCTTTTCATTAGAGGAATTCAATTAGAGGGCAACAAGCAATGATTCGCTCAGCTTTGTGACTCCTTTCTCCCTAGAAGCTCAAAATCCAAATGCATATCAAGTGAGATCTTCCCATGTGCCTGTTACATTGAAGCTGAACATTTATTCCTGGGCTCCCAAGGAACTGCAAAATATGTTTTCCTGCTTGCTTTTTGCCCTGAGAGTTTCACCAGCAATATAATAAATGTGTGTTTTCCTCTCCAATAACTAGCAGAAAGGATTTCTTAGGGGAGTGATGGAATGACAGTCCCCTTGATGGCCACCAGCCTCAGCTGGTCAGTGGTGATTGTCCTGCTTGCAAGGCTAGTGACACTTGCTTTAGAGGAATCTGACTGTGGGGTAGCAGTGACTGCACACTGGAGAAAATGTCACGATTGTTAGAAACAAATGCTTGTTCCTCAGTGCCGAAAAGAAGAACGAGTGCTCAAAGAATTTTCTCAGCAAAAGATAGAAAGTGTCACTCGTGGATGGAGCAATGGCAAGAATACACCTGAGCAAGGGAGGGGAAGGGGTTCTTATTCCTGTCGCAGGTAGCCCCTACTGCTGTGTCATTCCCCTTTTGGCTAGGGTTGGACCGCACAGTCTAAGCTAATTCCGATTGGCTATTTTAAAGAGAGCAAGAGTATGAGCCAGAGTGGCGAGGTGAGCAGTTTGGCAGGAAAGATGGTTAGAAACAGGGAACTAAAAACTAAAGGTGACTTAGGTTAGAGCAGGTGACCAGGGGTGACTCAGGTCAAAGCAGGTGACCAGGGGAACAGATGTGAACTACTGATTAAAACTGGTGGAAAAGGTTGTTTACGGAAACTATGAGGCAGTTAAACTAAAATGGAGGACAAAGAACTGAACATACTGACATACTGATTCTTTGAAGAGAAATCTAGAACTCACTCTCTCCAACACACTGATACTCATTTGGGGAAGAAAATGCAGAAGACCAGATGCTTCCCTGTGAACCCTTTGAGAACCAAGGACTTGGGGCATGCTGCCCTAGGCCTGGGACATGTATCAGTCAAGTCCAGGTGAAGACAGTGCCACACTTCAGGGCTCCAGGCCCTGCTCTATCAACAGTCTGCACCTTCCCTGCTTTTGTAGGGTTGTGTGTAGGTTTTGCCTGTGCTGTGGTTGATGTTGGGTGTGGCAGGAGAGGGTACATATGCTGTTATCCCTCAATTCTTCCGTGCAATGCTGCCTTGTTGGTGCGGGTGTGTGCCCCCTCCCTTCTTCCTTCTGGGCCTCATCCTGCCCTATGGTCCCCTGCACTTACTCTGTTCCACCTGTACTGGTTCTCCTGTTCTTCTTGGACCTGAGCAGGGACACACTTGCTTCGTGCTGGCTGTTTCCTCCTCCCTGCCACTCTTCTCCCAGGTATCCGCATAACTAATTCCCTCATCTTTTTTGATTCTGTTTTTTTTTTGTTTTTTGTTTTGTTTTTAAATATAAACTTCTTAATGAGGCCTACCCTGACCACCCTCTTTAAGATGACAGTCTAGTACCCTCCCCTGTCCACCTGTGCAGCTTTCACATCTCCTAATTCATTAAAGGAAAGCCCTTCTTTCAGATACTTACCATCTTTTAATATACTCTGTAGCTCACCTTTTGATTGTAGCTATACCTGTATCTCCTTCTTCTAGATTATAAACCCTTCCAGGGCAGCAATCTTTGCTTGTGCTCACCAGTGTTTCTCAACTGCCTTGAGCAGTACCTGGCACATAGTAGGTGCTCATTAAGTATGTGTTGTGCTGAGACCCAGACATGACCCTAACAGCAGATTTGTTAAACCTTCCTTATGTGGCTTCCTCAGCTGTTGATGAACTTGTGGAATAGCTCAGATTTGAGGAAGAAACCGTTAGAGACCTCCCTGTGCAATGTATTACTTTATAAGCCTGATTTCACATTTTTCCTCTGGTTCACCAACGTAACACATAAGACCTTGTCATTTTTCTTGCAGGGGTTCATATAAACCATTTTCATGGCTTCTTCCAAGGACAAGAAGCCATTCAAGGTAGTGCAAAGAGTCTGGCAGTGAGTGACTTGCCAGCTGGTTCCTAGAGATCATCTCTCTCAATGCCTTAGAGTCTTCATTAGTAAATCCTCAGGCTTCTGGTCAGTTAATACATGACAAGTACAGGGAACTGGGTCTGTCAATAAGGTTGGTGCCCAATAGGGAGATACTACCTTTCTGGATAACACCGATTCCCATCTGTGAAGGGACAGAGCTAATTTATCTGTACATCTCCAGAATAAGCATTTCTCTATATTGAACTCCTGGGAGATATGGAAAATTAAGCATCATTTAAAACCTGTATTGTTCATGCAGCCAGAGACCCACCGGAGCCAATCAGAAAGGCCTTTTAATCTAGTGCCATAATTGACTTTTATAGCCATTATTTCTCTTTCATGCCCTTGCGGACTGAAATGGATATCATGTAATGAAATGATCACAGTCCTAACGTTGCTTTTAAATTTCTCATCCCAACTTTTGCTTTCAGCCAAGAGGGTGTAACAAGGGCCAGATTTATTTTCCTTATGAAACAAATAAAAAAACACAGGTAAAATTTATGAAACAATGATTTCCAAGCAGCAAACACCTGTGATCCTTGAGAGATGTGAAATAAGTGAGGTGAGCCCTGTAATTATCCTGTCCTATGGCCTGGGCAGTCTCCAGGCAGTGGCACAGGGAGGGAGAGCTGCAGAAGAGCAGCTCTGAGTCCTCCTGAGTTGAGGAAACAGAGCTGGTTGTACAGGGAAGCTAAGGCAGCTAGAGTTCACAAGGCAGAGGACCACTGGAGAAAGAGCTGCAGAGAGAACTGGGAATCTGCAGAGTCCCCTGTGAATGTTCAGTTTAGTGGTCAGCAGAGGTGTGTGAAAAACTACCCAAGGCCAGGAAAAGAACCATCTAAAAGAGTTAGAGGGAAGACTCTCTGGAGCTCACACAGTCACCAAGTAGGGCACAAGAGGGTTTTCCTTCAGTAACACGGAAAATTAGCCCCACGCTAAATGCTGATCTGGTCCCATATAATAAAGCTTAAAACCAACATCTCAAAGGATCAAACTATTTCCAAGTAATTTAACCCAGTCCTAGAACAAAGCTCAGATACATTTGTAGAAGTACAAAACTATTTATCACTCAATAAAATAAAATCACAATGTCTAGCATCAAATAAAAAACTTCCAGGCACGCAAAGAAGCAGGAAAATATATCCACCATAATGAGGGGGAAAATAAATCAATCAAAATCAACCTAGTAATGACACAGGTGAGATAATTACCTGTGTCAAGGACATTAGAACAGGAATTATGATGATATGTCAGGTTGAGGCAGCAGAAGATTAAACATATTAAGTAGAAACATGGAAGATATCTATTTTAAAAAGATAACTACAAACCACTGCTCAGTGAAATAAAAGAGGACACAAACAAATGGAAGAACATACCATGCTCATGGATAGGAAGAATCAATATCGTGAAAATGGCCATACTGCCCAAGGTTATTTATAGATTCAATGCCATCCCCATCAAGCTACCAATGAGTTTCTTCACAGAATTGGAAAAAACTGCTTTAAAGTCCTATGGAACCAAAAAAGAGCCCACATCTCCAAGACAATCCTAAGTCAAAAGAACAAAGCTGGAGGCATCACGCTACCTGACTTCAAACTATACTACAAGGCTACAGTAACCAAAACAGCATGGTACTGGTACCAAAACAGAGATATAGACCAATGGAACAGAACAGAGTCCTCAGAAATAATACCACACATCTACAGCCATCTGATCTTTGACAAACCTGACAGAAACAAGAAATGGGGAAAGGATTCCCTATTTAATAAATGGTGCTGGGAAAACTGGCTAGCCATAAGTAGAAAGCTGAAACTGGATCCTTTCCTTACTCCTTATACGAAAATTAATTCAAGATGGATTAGAGACTTAAATGTTAGACCTAATACCATAAAAATCCTAGAAGAAAACCTAGGTAGTACCATTCAGGACATAGGCATGGGCAAAGACTTCATGTCTAAAACACCAAAAGCAATGGCAGCAAAAGCCAAAATTGACAAATGGGATCTAATTAAACTAAAGAGCTTCTGCACAGCAAAAGAAACTACCATCAGAGTGAACAGGCAACCTACAGAATGGGAGAAAATTTTTGCAATCTACTCATCTGATAAAGGGCTAATATCCAGAACCTACAAAGAACTCAATCAAATTTACAAGAAAAAAAACAAACAACCCCATCAAAAAGTGGGCAAAGGATATGAACAGACATTTCTCAAAAGAAGACATTCATACAGCCAACAGACACATGAAAAAATGCTCATCATCACTGGCCATCAGAGAAATGCAAATCAAAACCACAATGAGATACCATCTCACACCAGTTAGAATGGCAATCATTAAAAAGTCAGGAAACAACAGGTGCTGGAGAGGATGTGGAGAAATAGGAACACTTTTACACTGTTGGTGGGACTGTAAACTAGTTCAACCATTATGGAAAACAGTATGGAGATTCCTCAAGGATCTAGAACTAGATGTACCATATGACCCAGCCATCCCATTACTGGGTATATACCCAAAGGATTATAAATCATGCTGCTCTAAAGACACATGCACACGTATGTTTATTGCGGCACTATTCACAATAGCAAAGACTTGGAATCAACCCAAATGTCCATCAGTGACAGACTGGATTAAGAAAATGTGGCACATATACACCATGGAATACTATGCAGCCATAAAAAAGGATGAGTTTGTGTCCTTTGTAGGGACATGGATGCAGCTGGAAACCATCATTCTTAGCAAACTATCACAAGAACAGAAAACCAAACACTGCATGTTCTCACTCATAGGTGGGAACTGAACAATGAGATCACTCGGACTCGGGAAGGGGAACATCACACACCGGGGCCTATCATGGGGAGGGGGGAGGGGGGAGGGATTGCATTGGGAGTTATACCTGATGTAAATGACGAGTTGATGGGTGCTGATGAGTTGATGGGTGCAGCACAGCAACATGGCACAAGTATACATATGTAACAAACCTGCACGTTATGCACATGTACCCTAGAACTTAAAGTATAATAATAATAAATAAATAAATAAAAAATGAAAGAAGCTAAAAAAAAAAAAAAAAAAGATGGAGTTTCTTGGAGGGAAAACTACAATATCTTAAATGAAAGATACCCTGAATGTGATTGATGGCAAATTAAAAATTGTAGAAGAGAAGATTGGTGAACCTGAAAACAAAACAATCAAAACTATCCAAACTGAGGCACAAACTGAAAACAAAATACAGTTTTGCGACCTGTGAGGCTTAAAGTGGCCTAATAAATATGTAATTAACACCTCTAAAAGAGATGAGGCAGGGGACAGGAAAAATATTTGAAGAAATACTAGCCAAAAATTTTTCAAATTTGATGAAAACTGTAAGACCACAGATTCAAGAAGCTCAAGGATCCCCAAGCACAAGAAACATAAAGAAATCTAGAAAAATACTTGCTATAATCAAATTGTTTAAAAGCAGTGAAAAGAGAAAATCTTCAAGGAGCCAGAGGAAAAAAAAACAAGTTATATACAGATAAAGGTAAAACTGACAATATGCCTCTCATTAGGAACAGTATAAGTGAAAGGACAACGGAGAAACATTGTAAAGTACTAAAAGAAAAAGGGCTGTCAGCCTACAATTCTATACCCAGCAAAAATATCTTTCAAAATTAAACATGAAATGCAGTTTTTCTGAAAACTGAAAAAAAAAATGTATCACCAAGAGGCCCACGTTATAAGAAATATTAAAGGAAATCTTCTACAGAAAATGCTACTGGGTGGAAATATGGATCTACACAAAGAAATGAAGAGCTCTGGAAGTAGTAATTTCATGGGCAAATATATGATAGATTTAGATATACTCAAAGTCTTCAAAAGATCATTGATCATTTAAACAACTGTGTTTTATGAAAAACAGTAAGAATATAATTGTGGTAGATCTTTGTGTCCTATCCCCAGAACCTGCGAATGTTACTTTATACGGTGAAAAGGACTTTGCTGGTGTGGCTAAATATCTTGAGATGGGGAGATTTTCCTGGATTATCTGGGTGGCCCAGTGTACTCAAGAGTCCTTAATAAGAAGGAGGCAGGAGATCAGGGTGAGTAATAAGAGATGTTGCAATAGAAGCATGAAGTCGGAGTGATGCAAGGAAGGGGCTATGAGCCAAGGAATGCAACAGCTATGAGAAGCTGGAAAAGGCAAGGAAACCTCACAGCCTCGCAGTAGGAACCAGCCCTATTGACACCTTGGCTTTAGCTCAGTGAGACTAATTTTGGACTTCTGACATCCAGAACTATAAGAGAATTGTGTTGTTTTAAGCCACTAAGTTTGTAGTAGCAGCAATAGGAAACTAATACAGATTTGCCATAGGAAACTAATACATTAGTTTAGAGTTTTTGATATACGTAAAAGTAAATTTGTACAAAGGCCAGAAAGGGAGAAATGGAAGTACAGTCATGCGCCTCATCATGACGTTTCAGTCAGTATCAGCTGCATACGTGATGGTGGTCCTGTAAGATTATAATGGAACTGCCCCATAGAGTGTACCATTTTTAACCTTTTATACCATATTTTTATACCTTTTCAATGTTTAGATACACAAAATACCATTGTGTTACAGTTGCCTACAGAAGGCAGTGCTATACAGGTTTGTAGCCTAGGAGGAAAGGAGCAATAGGCTACACCACAGAGCCTAGGTGTGTAGTAGGCTATGCCTTCTAGGTTTGTGCATTCTATGATGCTTGCACAATGACAGGACTGCCTGATGCATTTCTCAGAACATATTCTCATTGTTGAGTGATGCATAACTGTATACTATTTTACAGTTTTTATGCTATATGTGAGGTGGAATAATTTTTTCTTTTTTTGAGGTGGAGTTTCGCTCTTGTCACCCAGGCGGGAGTACAGTGGCTCGATATCAGCTCACTGCAACCTCCACCCCCCACCCAGGTTCAAGCGATTCTCCTGTCTCAGCCTCCCGAGTAGCTGTGATTAAGGCGTGCGCCACCACACCCAGCTAATTTTTGTATTTTTAGTAGAGACAGGGTTCCACCATGTTGGCCAGGCTGGTCACGAACTCCTGACCCCAAGTGATCCCCTGCCTCAGAGTGCTGGGATTACAGGTGTGAGCCACTGCGCCTGGCCTGGAATAATTTTACATAATGGCAGAATGTGACGAGTTAAAGATTACAATGTCACCTGTAAAGCAACCAATAACTAACAACACAGTTTTAGCTAATATGCCAAGAAAGAAAAGAAAATATCATCACATACTGCTTATTCCTGTGATGAAGCACAATAGAAACAGATCATGTCAGGATGGATCATAAATGCATATTAACCATTTATACTCCATGCCATTAAGAAACGTATATAATTCCCATTAGGGTTCTTGACATGTTCAGTTTAGATGTGTGTCTTCCTGAGGCACCATGACCATCCTGTATATCCAGAAAGATACCACTAATGGTCCAGTTTTCTCATCAGCAGTCACACCAGTGATGTCATGACATCTTAAGGTGTCTGCAGTTGTTTCAGAGGGAACTTTGATGCAAAATTCTCAACAATATTCTTCAAACCAATGTTGGCCTCCTTTAACACGAAAAATACTACTACTTGCTAGATGCTGTAAAACGAAAGAAGAATGTTCATAGTCAGGAGTTTTAGGGGTGAAGGAATTACAACTCTAAAAATTTGGAGGACTCTGTTCTCTTAATCCCATTTGTATTAGGAATTAAGAACACTATTCATATTCCAAAGCCCTGGGCCCCCACGAAGATTGTTGCTAAGAACTGGTCATCCCCTCACTGGTGTTCCTGTGTGCGGAGCCCGAGTGTAGCTTAGAAAAGCACCTGAGCATTAATGAGCCAGCAGTTTTGGGGATGTGTGTGTATGTCTTTGTATCTTATCTTAACATTTTCTAGAACTTTTAAGTATATTATGAGACAAAAAATGATGAAATATGACAGAGGCTGGACACTGCCAAGAGAATAAAACTGTGAGCCACGCCAGTGCTGAGGAGTTGAACATTTGCTTTTTATTTTTCTGATATATAGAGAAGTAAGCAAAGAAACTGGGTAGATTATGTTTTGAAAAAAATACCATCATGACTAGTGATGGGCAGTTTTCATGTTGCTGCTGCCTCTTCTGAGGGAAAATAGCTTGCCTGCCTCAAAATGAGCCCACACTGTTCCCTAGTAGGAGGGAGAGACCTGCCTGGTGTCAGGGGGTGGCGTTTCTCATCGACACACCTGTGTTATTGTGCCAAGGCAGGGCTGCTTACCTAAGTTCCTTGGATAGATTTCAGAGAATTGGTGAACCAGGTTAGGAAAGAGATTACACTTTTCTTTTTCTTCAAGTTCTAATGGAAGTTAGTATTCTCTTCCATCCTGAATGTTGGCGGCAAACCACAGCAGTCTTAGCCATACCCGTGACTGCCACTGTGATTAGGAATCACAGAATTTTTTTTTTTTTTTTTTTTTGAGATGGGGTCTCGCTCTGTCACCAGGGCTGGAGTGCAATGGCACAGTCTCGGCTCACTGCAACATCCACCTCCCAGATTCAAGCAATTCTTCCGCCTCAGCTCCCAAGAAGCTGGGATTGCAGGTGTCTTCCACCATGCCCGGCTAATTTTTGTATTTTTAGTAGAGACAGGGTTTCGCGATGTTGGCCAGGCTGGTCTCAGACTCCTAACCTCAGGTGATCCACCCTCCTCAGCCTTCCTAAGTACTGGGACTACAGGCGCGAGCCACCATGCCCGGCCACGGAATCACAGAAATTTTTATACCATGTAAATTGTGGCCGACATCTCAAAATACCATTTAGACTCTTCACCAATTCAAAATTATGGTGGTTAGTAGACCCAGGGCCAGATCTTATTAAAAAAACACATACATTACTATCTTACAAATTTAGAGTGTTTTATATTTTGAAAACACTTCCAGTTTAATTGTTTTCTTGGTTATCTTATGTATTTTATAATTATGCATTCACCACATACCCTGAGAAACGTCCATCAGGTATCTCCAGAAGCACAGAATGGCCAGGTGCTGGGTGGAATTTTGAATGCAGACCTTCTTTCTGACTGGTCCTCTCTGTATGTTCTTCTGCCACTCGCGATTCATAGCTGTTTTAAGACCAATCAATTTAAAGATCATTTCCCTACTCAAAGGTGTAGGTAAATAACCTTGGAAAAGCATTGCTGCAATTGCTTTAGGAGCAGTGTAGGCTTTAAATATTAACCAGGTTGCTGGTTTCTCAAATATTTGCATACTAGGGAACTGAGAAAAATTAAAATACAGTCCGTATTAATTTTTAGGACTCCGGAGGCCCACACACTAGTGCGGGTCCAGTGTCCAATACCTCTCCCTAGGCACACTATCACCACTGAATCCTTCATGTCTGTCTGCAGAATGCTAGTGTTGTAAGGCTCAAAGCTGTCTATGGAAATATGAACTAGAAAAAAAATTGGCATCAATAGCTGGCATTTGTTACAAAAGTTATTGGCAGATACAGCTGTCTCCTCTTTTAGCCAATGGTAATGTGATGTTTTTAATTCAATAAAGCATTTCAAGAAAGTCCAAACGTAAAAGTTATAAACATTGGATGGTAAATATTTATTAGAAAGGGGAAATAAACTTTATGCAATTAGCCCAATCAGTCTTTTTTATGATTACAAGTTTCTCCTGTCTCTGTCAGCAAAGTAACTGCAAAGGAAAGTTGCTACTTAACACTTTCAAGCTACTTAAGCTCAGATACTCTTCCAGGTGAAGCAGAGGGTGAAAAGGCCCAATGCAGGTGATGTCAGCTGAAAGGAAGAGTATGTATTGCTGCTAGAGACAGAGCAAGAAGGGGTGCAGTTAGGGTACTGTCCTGACCGTGATCCCTGCCTCACAAAGCCCTACCGCTTTCTTTTTTTTTTTTTTTTTTTGAGACGGAGTCTCGCTCTGTCGCCCAGGCTGGAGTGCAGTGGCCAGATCTCAGCTCACTGCAAGCTCCGCCTCCCGGGTTCCCGCTATTCTCCTGCCTCAGCCTCCCGAGTAGCTGGGACCACAGGCGCCGCCACCTCGCCCGGCTAATTTTTTGTGTTTTTAGTAGAGACGGGGTTTCGCCGTGTTAGCCAAGATGGTCTCGATCTCCTGACCTTGTGATCCGCCCGTCTCGGCCTCCCAAAGTGCTGGGATTACAGGCTTGAGCCACCGCGCCCGGCCGGCCCTACCGCTTTCTAACATGAGAGAGGTGTTCATCTGCCCCGTCACCACCACCCTGGTCCTGGAGGCTTTTAGTTGAAAGGTGCTGTGTAATAACCACCCACCCCTTTCCCTGCTGCTTCCCAGGAATGCATTCCACCATCATGGCTCCATAGCCCAGGCATGGCTGCCACACAGTAGTACTTGGAAGGGATGCACACTCTTCTTGTTAGTTGCCACGAGCATATATATGTGCCTGTATGTCATAGCATTCACAAGAACCTGAGGTGTGCATGTTATGTCGTTGTTTAAGAATATTATTGAGCACAAAGCTGTCAGCCAATCATTTCAGGAAGACAGGATCTAGACTGGTCATAGGCATTGGAGGGTCTTAGACAATTTTTTCTACCTAATATTCCCTCCTTTGCTCTTTTCTCATTAATTGCCTTTTGGTACAGTTTGGAGATGCTTTCTATATCACACAGTGCCTAAGAAGGGCTCTCTAGTCAGGCTTCCCAGGGCCCCATTCTTCCTCTGTTCTTGTACAAGTTGCCTAGTCTCACTATGTCTCAGTCTTCTCATCTGCAAAATGGGAATATAAATTCTACTTAGCCATCATTGTGAAGTCATGAGCGTTAGTAGTAACTGAATTAAAGCACTTAGCATGTAGCACACATTCAATAAATGTTAGGTAGTGTTCATTCTTGCCACCTTGTCGCCTGGAGCCAGAGGGACAGGAGGAGACACTGTTTAGCTGAGATCACGTGGGCCTGTCCCTTCCCATATCTTTCCCTGTGCTGTCCTCACCATCCCTCTTGGGAGCCTGGAATCCCCAAGGATTGCTTTTCAGTGTCCAGTACTCTCCCTGGGCAAAATCCCAGTCTCCAGCCTTGTGTCCTTTCTCACGTCCTGCAGAGGTTTACATGGGCATCTTATGGATAGAGATACTTGGGGTGTCAAAATTCCACCTTGGGATAACAAAGTTTGTTTCTCTGATGCTTGGTATTTTAAAACCTGGTAGATTGCTAGAGTCCTCCAGAGACTGTTAGAATTTTTTTGTCTTACTCCAGATTTTCTGTCTTAAAAGTCTTCAGGAAGATGGGTTTCAGGTTTCTGTCTTTCTGTACAACTTCCCCGGAGATTCTTCCATTCAGCTTAGTTAGGAAACTGCTCATCTAAATGAGGTCTGTCCCTTTAATGCCGGTGGACATGGCCCGAATGGGTGGCTGGCCAGGTCCCAGAGCCTCGCCCTGCCCCTCTCAGACAGGGCTGCACGGTAGTGCGGTAGTGCATGGACTTGGATGCCAGGCTGAAAGCTGTCTTGCCTGTCTCGGTCTCCGCTTCCTGCTCAGCATCTGCAGCTTCTCAGCGCCGTTGGACTTTGGCAGCAGATGGTCCTAATTTTCCAGAAGTGTTTGAAAGTTTACAGTAGACTGCCTCTTCAGGGAGCTCTCCACACCATGCCAGTTGTGAGCTGTCTTTCTTGTCCCCGCTGCCAGCTGAAGGCCTGGGCCCCACCCTCACCTGGCAGCCCCCAGCCCCAGCCAGGTGACGGTCTCTGCAGCCCTCAGGAACATGGAAGGAGTGGCCCTCCCAGGACTCAGGAAGCCTTCCAGGAGTGGGGCTGGCGTGCTGGCCTGGGGAAGACTCCACACTGCAGTAGTATGTGTGGAAAAATTGGATTAGTCATTTTTTCATCCAGCTCTTAGCATTTGTTTTCTCTCCCTTTTGGCTTGTGTTATCAGCAGCACATTTTTGAGGGACTTTATATAACCATCTCATTCAGTATCATTTTGAGTTAGCGCTGCCCTCCAAACCCTCAGCGGATGCCCAGAGAGGACGAGGCAAGAGAACAGCAACATGACCTTCACGGTCCTTGACAGGGACGCCACCAGTTGAAGAAAAGTGGCAGTGGCTTGTGTACATGAGCAATGGTGCCATCTGAGCAGCTCAAACCTTCCCGCATTTTCACAGCGCTCCAGGGATGCATGCTTGGTGCTGCTCATCATGCAGCCCCTCAAGGAACTGTGCAGCAAAACATGCTGGGGATGACTCTTGCCAAACCATAAGCGTAGCCAGTGAGGTGACAGATGCTAGAACCAGAGAGCTGTTTCATTTTCCTTGCCATGTGCATGGACTGTGACTTTCCGCTGCAACTCAGGTGCTGCCGCTGGGGGTGGGAGTGGGAGAGGAGGTCTTAGTACCCCCACCCCTGATTTGGCCTGGACAGCTGCCCCTTTGTGTGTTTGCACCCTGTTCTAGTGCACCACGGTTCGCTGAACCCCGGGGGCGTGCTGCCCAGCAGTGTTTCCAGGGAGAACTCCGCAGGCGGAAGGAACGGCATGTCGCTGAGCACAGAGCGCCCCATCTCACTGCAGATGAGAGGATGAGCACTCACACCAAGAATGCATGATTGCAGGGGAAGCAGGAAGGGGAAACTGGGGACTGAGGGAGAGGTAGTATAACCAGTGGGAAGCAGCCTGTGTTCTGAGTTAGGACAGGTCCACCCATTTCCTCATCTGTAAAATGGGATTAGGAAGTGTCTGTCTCACAAGGTTGATGTGGGTAGGAAAGAGGCAACCCTGATAAAGAACTTCCATGATGTCTGGACTTGGTGACTGCTTAGTTTGCCCGGCATTGGTTTAGTGATGAAAGTATTCATCCTATTCATGTATTCCACACGTCTTTACTGGAGATCTCTCTCTCTCTCTCTCTCTCTCTCTATATATATATATATATAGGTGTGTGTGTGTGTGTGTGTGTGTGTGTGTGTGTCTTGGAGTTGGTCAGGACTAGTGTAGAGTTGCCCCATCCTTTTTTAAAAATTGTGTTATTTTTTAACTTTTTGTTGTAAGACAATTGTAACTCTTAAAGAAAACCTGCAAAAAATAGTATATGCCTTTTACCCAATTTCCTGTTATGTTAACATCTTACACAGCCAGGCACAGTGGCTCATGCCTGTAATCCCAGCACTTTGGGAGGCCAAGGCAGGCAGATCACCTGAGGTCAGGGGTTCGAGACCAGCCTGGCCAACATGGTGAAACCCCATCTCTACCAACAATACAAAAATTAGCCAGGCATGGTGGCACATGCCTGTAGTCCCAGCTACTTGGGAGGCTGAGGCAGGAGAATCGCTTGAACCCAGGAGGCAGAGGTTGCAGTGAGCTGAGATTGCACCACTGCACTCCAGCCTAGGTGATAGAGTGAGACTCGATCTCAAAAATAAAAAAATAAAAATAAAAAAATCTTACATGACCATAGAACCATTATGAAAACCAGGAAATTAACCTTGGTACAATACTGTTAAGTAAAATACATTTAGATTTCACCAGTTTTTCTGTCAATGTCCTTTCTCTATACCAGGATCCTATTTCATGTTTGGTTGTCGTGTCTCTGGTCTCCTCGGATCTATAACAGTTCCTCAGCCTTTCCTTGTCTTTCATGATCTTGACACTTTTGAGGAGTACCAGTCTATTAGTTTGCCTTTGGGTTTATCTGATGTGTTCTTATGACTAGATTGAGGTTCCACATTATTGGGAAGGATACCGCAGGGGTGATGTGGTCATTATGTCTCGTCACTGGTGATGCTAGCCTTGGTCACCCAGCTAAGCTGTTGTCTGGCAGGATAGTCCATCATCATTTACTGTTTTTCCTTTTGTCACTCTGTTGAGTTTTTCTGTAGCAGTTTCCCAACCTCAGCGCTATTGGTGTCTTAGGCTGAATAATTCTTTGTTGTAGGACACTGTCTTGTGCAATACAAGATCTTTAGCAGTATCCTTGGCCTCTGCCCCCTATAGCTCAGGGGCACTCCTCCTGGTTGTGACAACCAAAAAATGCCTTCGGATATTGCCAAACATCCTCTGGGTCTTTTATGGCAATGAGTGTATATATACTTCTAGTCTTTTCCGAGCGATGGCTTTGCTCACTTACACATTCTTGGAAAATCATTTCATCTCAGGCTTATACACATAGAACTAAGTGGTCCCTGGTACTTGTTTTAAATTTCTCTACATTTTGGATATTTTCTCCTTTCTTTTATTCTTTGTTGTTATTTATACTTTCTCCTCTTTTTCTTGTATTGTTTAACAAATGGTTTATCTGATTTACTTCCCCCCCAAAGAGCCAACCCTTATATTTTTCTTGGATTTTTCTGTTTCACCCTTTTTAATGCCCAGTCTTTGAAATTTGTCAAATGCAGAGTTATATAACCAATCAATTTGCAAAACAGGTCCATCACCCAAAATAGCCCCCATGCTCCTTGAAGCTAGTCTCTTCCCCTATTACCAGGAAATCACTGATATTTTTTGTCCTTCTTGTTTTTTAAAATGTATATTAAAGCATTTTAAATTTTTTAAAAAGGCAAGTTAGTAGTTTCAGCCTATGTTTAAGAGGAGGGAGTCACACAAGGGTGTGATATTAAGAGAGATCATTGCGGCCATAGTAGAACACTGCCTCCTGCCCCTAAGTGGAGAATGTCTTTATTCTACATGGCATGTGTCCTATTTCAGCTGTTTTATTCTCAAATATTCTCTCTGCCCCATTCTTTCTATTCTCTCTTTCTGGGTCTGATTAGACACATACATCAGTATTTCTCACTTGGTTCTTCGGATCTCTTAGTGCATCTTTTGTATTCCCCCCGCCTTTTCTCTGCAGGCTGCATTCTGGATAATTTCTTCAAATCTGTTTTCTAGTCACAAATTCTCTCATTCAGGGCTGTTAGAATCTATTGATTTTCTTTTACAATTATATATTTCGTTTTTAAGTGTTATTTCCAATTTCTTATATTCAACAGTATTAATATATTGCTGCTGGCTTGTTTATGTAATCTCATCTTCTATTTCTTTATAAATAGTTACTATACATTCTGTATCTGACAATTTTATTACCCAAACACCTTGGGAGTTTAAATCTTTTGTTTGTTGTTGCTGCTGACCATCACTCACATTACCATGTTTGATTGTGGGTTTATACTTTATTGGACGTAACCATGGAATTTTGAGATCCTAAATTGCTCTCTTTAGGAGAACTTACATTTGTTTCAACCAGAGCCCCTTTTTCTGAAAAGGGACTGCTTCTATCCTTTTCAGAACTGGTAAACACCCTTCCAGATTCCCTGGTTTAACCTAGGTGTCTCAGATAGAGCTCCTGACTTTGTTCCATCTGAGATAGGCCAGCCCCAGATGACTTCTCCCAACTGCAGTGCCAACTGAGGTATAAGAACTTTCAAAGGTAAAACGTTAACCACAAAGAAAAATAGCACAATTGGGTGGTGGAAGAAATGAAAGGGCGGGTGTTGGTGTTGGCAGTGAAAGAGTAGGTGTTGGTGTTGCAGTGAAAGGGTGGTTGTTGGTGTTGGCAGTGAAATGGTGGGTGTTAGCGTTGGCAACCAACACCTGCCCGTAGGGGAACCCACCCTTGCATGTGCTCATCACAGATTGGTATATAGTGGTGTGTATGTAGAAAGACAGCTGGGTATGGGTTTTGTATTTGCTTCCTCGAATATTTCCTTTACTTGGGGGAGAACTATCCTTTATTATGGTACCCAGCTGTTGCATACTGGAAAAGCAGCCCTGTCTGCCATAAAGTCTGCTATTCACTGAAAGCAGAAGGTTCATCAGTCAGTCACCCTTCTCTTTAGGGTGCCTGCTGCTTGAGCATGATGAATGCATCTCCACCTCCAAGCCCCACCCTTTCATTTCTTCACCACCCAATTCTGTTATTTTTCTTTGTGGTTAACATTTTACCTTTGAAAGTTCTTATATCTCAGTTTTCAAATTTTATCTGTTATACTTTGCTCTTTCCCCAGCTAGAAAAGATAAAGACATTGATGTACATATAGACAGCCTCCCACGGCCCCTGCCCCAGTGCACTTTCTTCCCAGCCGGTTCCTCTCTCTGCCATTTCTGCCTTGTCTGGGTTTCCGTCCCGTGCATTCTGTTCTCTAACTCCCATCCCTATGTTGGTTTCAATCAATACTTTGATCAGTGCTCACTGCTGGCCCATTTTCTGTGGGTTCTGCAGTCATTTCTTAGTTGTCCAAAGGTCATCCTCTGGTATTTTCTCCAAAAAAGGATTTAACTACTTTGTAAGTTCAAAAATGTTTTTCCGTTGCCTAAGTACTTGAGCAAGCGTTTAGTTGATATAAATTTCCTGGGCCACATGTTCTGCCTTTCCTTGTGTCTGTATCAGTATCTCTCACTCCAGTGCCTGTAGAGAGAGGCTGCTGCAAAGACATCTGCACAGCCCGAGCTCTTTCTCCATTATCTGTGCCGGCTACCCAAAGAGTGTTCTGGTTTATCTTTGAAACCCAGTAACTTTATCAGGATATGCCTCTGGGCTCATTATTTTGCACCATTTTTTCTTGGGGGCTTTGCTTTTCAATCTGAGAATGAGACCTTCCATCATTTGAGTTGAGGGTCTTGAATTTATATTCAAATGCCTTTTCTTTTACATCACTTTAGTTCTCTTCTTTGTGAGTCTTGTGCTTCTAACCCAGCTCAGACTCCGTGACCTTCACAAACATTGACCTCCTCATTGGAAAAGTGGAAAAAATAGAGAAGGCACCCTCCTGCCTGCCTCCCAGGGCTGCCATGAGGCTCAGGATGACAGGAACCAGAGCACTTTGTCATTTGCAATGCATGACATGAATGCAGGCTGTTGATATAGATGGCATCAAGGTGATGACAAGCATTCGTGTAGTCACCGCATCTGTTCAGTAGTGAAAATGTATCACAAGAATGGTGACCACTTAGCTTGGGCGCACAGAGCAGTGCTGGTGGCCAAGCTTGGATGAGAGGCTGCAGTGCTAACTTGTCCTTTGCTGTCATTCCCGTTTTCTTTGATCTTAAGCTGATGACAAAAGTAGCCGCTATCCTGACTCCCAACACTATAAGTTTGTCTTTCTTGTTGTTGAACTGTATGTAAATAAAATCATACAGTATTCCATTGTTCTAATATACCATCGTTCATTTGTTCTGCGTTTGATGGGCATTTGGGTTGTTTCTAACTTGGAACTAATGAAAATAGTGTTTCAGTGAACTTTCTTGACTTTGGTGAACACATACACATTTTTTTCATTACATACTTAAGATTCTAATTGCTGGGTATTAGAATGTGTGTGTCTTCAGCTTCAGCAAATACTGCCAAAGAGTTTTCCAAAGCTGTGGAACCAAGTTAAAATCTCATTCTCAGCGTACAAGAGGACCCATTGTGCCACATTGTCACCAATGAGCGGTGTTCTCCATCTTCTTCATTCTGCCCGTTCTGGCTGGTGTGTCAGGGTATCTAATGGTGGTTGTAATTTGCCTTCCCTGGTGACTAAAAAGCTGAGCACTTTTTCATATGTTTGCTAGCCATTTAAACATTTTCTTTTATGAAGTGTCTGTTCAAGACTTTTGCCCATTTTTCTACTGGGTCTTTTTCTTAATTGATCTGGAGGAGGTTTTTGTTCGTTTTAAATCATGTTTTGGATACAAACACTTTGTTGGTTATATACATTACAAATCTCTTATGTATTGCAGATATATTCTTGTGTTCTCACAGTTGCCTTTTGGTAAACAGAAGTTGTTAATTTTAATATGGTATAATTCATTAGTTTTCTTCCTTTGTGGTTAGTCCTTTCTGTGTTCTGTTTAAGAAATCTTTGCCTAACCTCATTCTTCTTTTCTTTGATGGTTAGAAAAGTTTCATGAGAAAGCCCTGTCTATAAAATCCGTAACAAACAGTTGACACCACCTTCTTCCTCTTTCTCCTGATGGAGCGGTCATTTCTCCTGATCCCAAGCACTTCTGTCCCATAAATTCTCCCCCTGGGTCAGCCTTGTCTTGTGAGCACATGTCCGCACACGGACGCCACACTCTCGAAGAGCTCTCAGGTCAGAGTGCGTGGAATCAAACGTCTGATGAGGTGCAGTCGGTCTTTATAGGACCAGCTGTGCTGCACTGGGGCTCTCATCCTTTTATCATTCCTTTGAGAGGTGAACAATCATGGGAATGAGCAGGCTTTTCTGAACCCCATGTGCAGTATTCCACTTGAGTCATCCACTGAGGGCACAGATCAGCTCTGACATACTTGAAAAATGAGAAGGAGCTATGGGCTTTTCTTATCTCTCTTTAAAAGCCCCCCTCGAGCTCTGCCTTCCCTCCCTTTCTCTTATTTTTGTCCCTTCAACTTCTAAAAATTGTTTGATTTTAGACAGCACAGTTGTGCATCTATTCTATGCAGATGTTTGAGATTACTTGGAAGAGCAGACCTCTAAACGACACCCTTTGCAAACCACACAGTGACCTCGCTGCACCAGCTACAGGAGTTCCTTGACCTTCATCCTGCGCAGTGTAAAGCAGCAGGTCCCTGGCCACACCCCGGAGGGAGATGTCTTCCTGCTCCAACTTGGGCCTTTTAGCCATGATTGGGTTTGTCATCCTGGAATCACTGTGTCTTTACAAGATCTTTAAGTACATCTGTTCTCAATTTTCAGACTATGAGGCCAGGATTTGGGTGCAAGTAGTTTATCTGGGAAGTGATCCCAGGAAGCACTGTAAGGGGGCGAGGGAGAGAACAGTTAAGAAAGGTGCAATCATGAGTAAGTGACTGCCATGAGTAAGGGACTGCTGTCGGCAGTGGGGCCATCCCCCCAGGACCCTCTGAGAGGTATGTAGAACTTGCCTCAATATCATCTCCCTGTCCCCCGGGCAGGATGGGGAGTTATCCAGCTCCTGTCCCTTATGGTTGAGGTTGCTGTCTGCACGTCAGTCCTTCAAGAGAGGACACTGGCTATGTCTGCCTTCGTGATTTTGATAAATTGTCTCCTTCTGAGCACTTTGTCGATGCCCTAGTTTCCTAATGATACAATTGGGAGTCTGAGTTTAAATGCCAATTCCTGTTTTGGTGGAATTATTTTAATTGTGTGTTTGTAGATGTTCTGGAAGTTCTCTAGGTGAAATACTATAAAAAATTGTGCACAGCTCAGCTGAGCTAGAAACAGGTGACTGCAGGGAGGACAGAAGGTTGCCCCTGTAACCCTGTGGGGGTACCAGCCCTTCATGGCCCTTTGGGCTGTCACTTCTTGGCCTCACAATGGCTGCCTAGCCTTGTGGCCTTGACTTCAGAGCTGCCTCTTCCAGCAAGCTCTCCCTGACGAGGTTTGATTAGATCCTTTTCTAAACTGTGTCCCCTGGAGAGCCCCTGGGTATCTGCCCCACCATTCACTGCTGTAAATGGAAGATGTCTGTTTGCTCATCACTCCTGTTTGCTCATCAGCAGGGGCTGCTGCTCCTGGCCTGGGCTGAGCCTCTGATATCTCCTAGGCCCTTAGTGGCTGTTGGAGCTGTTGTACTCAACTCTTTGAGACAAACCCTCCTAGGAGTAGATGCACAGAATTTTGTTGTGCTAAATGAGCCAGTTCAAGTGATGCACTTATGTTTTAGACATACAGACTCATGACCCTCTGGCTTCCCCATACATTTCAAATCCCAAATTTGAAACAGTGGTTGGGCCACACCTCTGACCTCAGCTGTGACCTGTGAGTGTCGGTGTTTTCCACAATTACGGTTCCTTCCCTTGTCCTGCAGCATCTGATGTGCGCTGGACTGTGGTGCCTGGTAGAAGGAGACACATCCTGCAAGACCAAGCTGGACCCTCCCCTGGATGGCACCGAGTGTGGGGCAGACAAGGTAAACCCCTGGCTTCCCGCTGCCCCCAACAGGCAGCTCCACATCTCCCAGGCAATTGGCACCTCTCCTTCTGAAACACTGTCTGTACTCTACTTACGAGCCCCTGAAACATCTTCCAGGCACCACAGAAATGCCCATGGAGCCCACTCTGGGCACAGAGTGGTGCCTACATCACCTCATTCCTTTTTCTTATAAGATACAAGCATCAGTTACTTAACATTTTTTGTTAGATTAACTCCTTTCATCATGTAAGGGAATTTACTTAAAAGGAACGCTTTCACCAGTATATTTTAAATGGAAGAACATCACCTGCCATGCCCAGTAGGTGCTCGTAAAAAGAATTCAGTGAGAACAGTATTACCCAATTCTAACTAAATGTTGAGAGAATGAGCCTGTTCCTCACGTGCAGGAGAGATAGGGAGGTGTTAGAAGAGGTGTTCAGGACTGCAGCCGCAGGGCTTCTCTCCAGTCCTAGTGCAAGAATTGAAAGAGTTGAAAAGGTAGTCAAGTTTTGCTCTGATGCCATGACTGGGAACCACAAAAATCACATCTAGCACCTGAGGGTATGTGCTGTGCACTTTGAGAAATTGTTTTATAGGGCTGACCTCGTCTTATCCTCAGAAAGAACCAACTCACGTGGAGCTGGCTGTGTCATCACCAAGCAACAAACCCAACTCTCAAGTTCAGAACCTCAACTGGGGCATGCTGCCTCTCAGCGAGAAATGCACTCATGTCAAGCAAAGTTTGCAGAAGCCCAGGTCTCTTCATGAGCCATGTAGATTAATCCTTTCCCTGGGATTTAGAAAATCCCGATGGAGCACATCCATCTGAAAGTTTAGGGCAAAATCCAAACCCTACAGGGATATGAGTGTCAGCTTGAGTAAGTAAGGCACGTCACTAAAATTAGCAAACATGCAAACCCTGAAACATACTGTAGTTTCGTGTAAATTTAGAAAATGGGTTTTTGGCAGTGTGGCATTTTGGGGCCTGGCGGGCTGCAGTGAGCAGCTTTGCTGAGTGCCTGGGCCCTGGCCCTCCCCGCTGTGTTTCAGTGGTGCCGCGCGGGGGAGTGTGTGAGCAAGACGCCCATCCCAGAGCATGTGGACGGAGACTGGAGCCCGTGGGGCGCCTGGAGCATGTGCAGCCGAACATGTGGGACGGGAGCCCGCTTCCGGCAGAGGAAATGTGACAACCCCCCGTAAGTCCCCCTGACCAGCCATACCCCAACGAGCCGCGACTGGAGTTTCCCAACTGCAGCTCTCGCTGCCTCACACAAAGCAGGGTCTGTCTCCCGATGAGCATCAGAAGATAAGAAAGATGAAACCAAGCCAAGGTCCAGGGTGCAGGGGCCTCGTGTGTGTCAAATGACATCTCAGCTTAAATTGCTCTTTCTGTGAACATGAATATGGTAGACTCTGGGGTGAGCTGACTCCCTCATTCCTTCCCTGGGCCCCAGTGGAAAGATTTTCAGAGACAGCTGTATTACAGTTCCTCCTGCCTGCCTCGTGGTTTACCAAGTCTGGGGTCATTCCACATTGGCTGTCTGCTGATGTGGGAGCAGCCTGATGGTTCATGACTCACAGAGTATCTGGGTTCAGCTGTCTTCTTCATCCTAATAGTTTTCATGGATCCTCCTATAACTATTAGAAAAACAATGTTTCAGTTTTTTTCTCTTTGGCTTCTTTTTATTGACTCTAATGACACCATGACCTTTCCTGTTTACCTTTGTACATTTGTTCCACAAAACTCAGGGATCAATTTTGGGCTCAGTGATGATAATTCCATCATCACAGATTTTTCCCTTGTTTTCTTGAAGTTTCCCATTTCTTTCTTTTTTTTTTTTAATACTTGAAGTTCTGGGGTACATATTCAGAACGTGCAGGTTCGTTATATAGGTATACACGTGCCATGGTGGTCTGCTGCACCCATCAACCCGTCATCTACATTAGGTAATTATCCTAATGCTATCCCTCCCCCAGCCCCTCAACCCCCGACAGGCCCCGGTTTGTGATGTTTCCTTCCCTGTGTCCATGTGTTCTCATTGTTCAGCTCCCACTTATGAGTGAGAACATGCAGTGTTTGGTTTTCTGTTCTTGTGTTAGTTTGCTGAGAATGATGGTTTCCAGCTTCATCCATGTCCCTGCAAAGGACATGAACCTGTCGTTTTTTATGGCTGCATGGTATTCCATGGTGTATATGTGCCACATTTTCTTAATCCAGTCCATCATTGATGGACATTTGGGTTGGTTCCAAGTCTTTGCTATTGTGAATAGTGCCACAATAAACATACATGTGCATGTGTCTTTATGGTAGAAATGATTTATAATCCTTGGATATATACCCAGTAATGGGATTGCTGGGTCAAATGCAGCTTCCCATTTCTTACCATTTCTTTTAATGATCTGTTTTGTGCCTTGTGTGTCAGCAGTTGTATCACATCAATTTTGAAAATGAGCAAGTTCTAAATAATGACTGTAAAGAAATCTCCACAATTAAGTCCTGTTGATGGATAATTAGCAAATGCCTCTTGTGTTTAAAAATCCTGATGCCCAGGTCATACCCCAAACTGATCAAATCGCAGAACACTAAGAGTGGGACCCAGGAATTGGATATTTTATCTTCCCAGGTGACTCCAACAGCAGCCAATGTTGGAACCTCTGGATTAAAGGAAGGCTTATGTTCCTAGTTTAGTCGGTGACAGGAACACCATTTTTCCAGCAATGTTATAAGAATTGGCATTACGTATTAATTATGTCTTATTAAAACATTTCCCTCTAGCACCCAGCAGAGTGTCGGGCACGTAGTAGATGTTTAGTCTGTTAGGAATGACTTCTTTTTTTTTTGAGATGGAGCCTCACTCTGTCACTCAGGCTATAGTGCAGTGGCGCAATCTCGGCTCTCTGCAACCTCTGCCTCCCTGGTTGAAGTGATTCTCCTGCCTCAGCCTCACAAGTAACTAGGATTACAGGAGTGCGCCACAACTCCCAGCTAATTTTTGTATTTTTAGTAGAGATGGGGTTACGCCATGTTGCCAGGCTGGTCTCGAACTCCTGACCTCACGTGATCCGTCCACCTTGGCCTCCCAAAATGCTGGGATTACAGGCGTGAGCCACCATACCCAACCCAGGAATGACTTCTTAATTAAGGGCATAGGTGGGTAGATGATTAGAAACCCTGTTTAGCTAAATGGTGAGAAATTAATGGAAAGTGATTGTAGTTTTTGCATTATTCTATGTTGAAGTTAATAGTTTGACCTTTGGCCCCATGAAGAGAGGGTTGGGTATGGAGTCATGGCTTTGGGCCTGACCTTGTTGGTTAATGGTCATGTGACCTCAAGACCCTTCTGTTCCCTGGCCTTAGTTGCATCCATCAGAGGGCACTGACATGGTAGAGTGGGAAGAGCCAGGCTTCAAAGCCAGGACAGACAGATCTTCAAATCCCAGCACAACTTTTTTTTTTTTGAGATGGAGTTTCGCTCTTGTTGCCCAGGCTGGAGTGTAGTAGCACAGTCTCGGCTCATCACAGCCGCCACCTCCTGGATTCAAGCAATTCTCCTGCCTCAGCCTCCCAAGTATCTGGGATTATAGCCATGCGCCACCACACTTGATCAATTTTGTAATTTTAGTAGAGACAGGGTTTCTCCATGTTGGTCAGGCTGGTCTCAAACTCCTGACCTCAGGTGATCCGCCCACCTCGGCCTCCCAAAGTGCTGGGATTACAGGTGTGAGCCACCGTGCCTGGCCACCAGCATGACTTCTTACAGCGCTGACGGCTGGTACTTGTCTCTTCATCTAAAACTTGGAAGAATTCACAGGAATGCACAGAAAATCCTTGCTGTGTATTTAATAAGCAGCCCCTCTTATTATTAGCACTGATGGAAGAACGGGGATGGGACCAGTTGCCCTTCCCTGCCTAAGGCTTTGTTAAGTGCAGAGAGAAACTGGTAGGGGTTGTGGTTGTCATGGGTGTTCCACGTTTGTGATTGGAGTTTGTGGGGCCTGGTGGAAGATTGATCTTCTTGGCACATTATGTGTCTTATCTCATAACTGATGACACCCAGTAAACATCATAGCAGGAGGATATCAGAACCTCCGAATGCCTGAAGGACCCAGTGTCCTGAGACTGTCGACATTTTAATTGTCTTCAGGCGAGGGCAACACTTACAAGAATAAGAAGTTATCAACACTATGCAAATGCCATAGGTGCCTCTTTGAAGGGAACTGGTGTGGTCTGCTTTCTTGGGATGATATTAGCTAGGGCTTCCCCTGCATTGGTAGCCTGAAGGACCGCTTTCACCATCTGAACTGCTTGCTGTCCTACCCGCCTCCCGTGGTTGCTCTGGGATACCCCAGGGGCATTTTGCTCTGGGAGGATCCTAAACACCGCCCAGTTCAGACAGCTGCATTACTATACTCTCACTGGCCTGCCCTGCCATGAGGTGTCTAGTATTGGGATTCTCACCCCATTCCTCCAGGTCCCGTGGCCCCAGGAGAGAGGCTGTTCTGTAAATCACAAAGTTGTCAAAATCTTTCTTCTTCTTCAGGTCCTCCCTCTCCCTTGCCATGATAGTCATGGCTGTTCTTTCCCTTGCTTTTTCTTGTATTTTATCATTGAGGAATGGGATAATTTGCAGGGCCTTGGTACACAGACACCTGAGGGTTTGTGGGTCTCAGCACATCAGATTGTTACAGTCATTGATGCACCTTCACGTCCAATCTCTGTTGTTGAGCAGCATCGTCCTGTGGGGCAGGGCAATGGCAGAAGAAACCGAAAGAGCCTGCAGTGTTCTCACTCCTCCCAACCGCACACCCCTTCCCGGTGAAGCCTTTCCAACGCGAAGCCTTCAGTAAACCAGGCCAGGGCCTGAACTCTGCTAGGTGTGGGCCTGCAGTAAGAAGCAAAGACAGATAAAATCCCTGCCTACCCACAAGGGGTGCAGTCCCACCAACTCCTCTTGGTTTTCTCCCAGACACTTCAAACAGGACCCTTTCTAAACTGGGACCTCTACTCCTAGCCCACATCTCCCCTCTCAGTAAATAGCACCAACATCCTTGCATTGCTTTAGTCCAAAGCCCTTGAGTCCGTGCAGCTTCCTCTTACATCCTTTCTGCTTCTTCCACGTCTGGTCATGAGAAGGGTGGTGAATGCAGCAGACCCGCACCATGCGCCGGGTTCCCTTAGGCTTTTATGTAGGAAATCATTGAATGCAGCCCTATGGGAGAGGTATTATTTTTATCTTCATTGTACAGAAAAAAAAAAAAAAAAACAGCAACTGAATCAGGGGGCTGGGCCCAGTGGCTGACGCCTGTAATTCCAGCACTTTGGGAGACTGAGGCAGATGGATCACCTAAGGTCAGGAGTTCAAGACCAGCCTGGCCAACATGGTGAAACCCTGTCTCTACTAAAAGTACGAAAATTAGCCAGATGTGGTGGCACGTGCCTGTAATCCCAGCTACTCGGGAGGCTGAGGCAGGAGAATCACTTGAACCCTGGGAGGTTGAGTTTGCTGTGAGCCGAGATCACACCACTGCACTCCAGCCTGGGCGACAGAGTGGGACTCCATCTCAAAAAAAAAAAAAAAATAGAATTATACTGAAGTTTGGTAACTTGCCCAAAGTCACACAACAAGGCAGTGGCAGGCCAGGTTTGGAGCCCAGTTCTAGAAACCAGAAGTCCAAAATCAAGGTGTCAGCACAGCTGCTTCCTTCTTGAAACTCCAAAGGTGAATCCATTTTGTGGTTCCAGGCAACCCTTGGCCTTCCCTGGCTTGGAGGCACATCACCTCCATCTCTGCCTCTGACTTCACATGGTCTCTTCTCTGTGTGTCCTCCCACCTTTTCTTCCCTTAGAAGAACACTTGTCATTGAATTTAGGGCCCACCCGAATCCAGGATGGTCTCATCTCCAGATCCTTAGCTTAATTATGTCTGCCAAGACCCTTTTGCCAAATAAGGTCTCATTTGCCGGTTCCAAGTGGACCTATCTTTTGAGGGTGAGGGCACCCACCATTCAGCCCCCTGCAGCCTCAAAGCCTCCTTTGTGCTCTCAGCCACAGCATTCCAACCCCAGGACCCTCCTCAGTGCTGTCTTCCCTTTCCTTAACTTGCCTTTGCCTTTCCTTGGGTTTTAATGTAAATGTCTTCTCAAGAGATCTTTGTCCCTGACACCCTGCTTAAAATGGGGTGCTGCTTAACTCTCCCTCAGCACCTCTTCCTTGCATTACAGGTGTTATAACAGCTGTTATTGTTGTTATGTATTTGCTCACTTGTTTTGACTGTGTTCTCCCCACTGGTCTTTGAGCTGAGCTCTGTGCAGGCCCAGGACAGGCCACACCTGTTTAGACACCATGCTGCCTTCCGTGCCTACAGCAGAGGGGCCGCTCCATAAAATGTGCTGACCGCCTTCCTGCCTGGACATGCACTTGCCCAGGAAAACCAATCTCTCTGCAATACTAGTGCCTCCAAAACACATCCCTAATATCATTTTTTCACTGAAACACAAACGTGATCATAAACGATTAGGCCAAAAGTGGCAGACCACCAGGTAGGCCTCATTCCCTTGTATCATCCCCCCTCACTGAGGCCCAGATGCTATGAATGGCCACATGAGGCCCATCTGTCACCTGTTGTGCTGCCCTTCTCCAGCAAGGCAACAGCTCACAGCCTGGGGTTCTCGGCATCACCTTGAGAACAAGCTTCAGCACAGAACCCAGCCTTACTTTTTCCCAGTAAGAGAAGTGATACCTTTTTGCTCCTATAATATTGGTAGTCTGTTTGATCTTTCGCAGTGACAGTGTAGCTCTGTTTTCTGTTGTGAATGAAAACAACGTGCTCCTTTTTCCCATGTAGTTTTCTATGGAGTTTCTCGCCTCCATGGATCCAGCCCAGGTGAATGGGAAGAGGCGGGACAGGCCTCGGGGGTTTCCCAAAGCGACGCAGGACGTGGGCGTGTTTTATGAAGTCCAGGCTGCAGCCTCCAGTGTGCTTCTGCAGGATGCCCTGGTGTGGTGATTGTTACAAAGCACAGCTGACCAGGGCCTCAGAGCCAAGCTCTGACGAAAACAGTGTCCTCTCCCCATCTCACTCCTTAAATCACCAGGCCTACTGCCTCGAGATTTCACAAGGATGTCCCAATCTCACTGCTATGTAGGTCTCAGGCTTGGAACGCTCCCACGACTCCCTCCTCACCCCCTTCACTTTATATTCCTGGCTCCGCTCCCTGTCTTCTGCAGCTGGTTTATTCTCTGTCCAAAAATACTGGCAAGAGAGTCCCCCCGCACACAATTATTTTTTTTAGTCTTGGTCTTCACAGCTCTCAGAATTTTTATTTTTTGCTAGCTGATGTGGAGGCCTTAGGGACCATCCGTGTTTCCAAACCAGCTTCCTAGGCCCGTCCTTTCCTGCCATAATTTATGTTGCTGTTGGTGGGAGTTACGTCAAAAGACTACAAGGTAGAAAATGCATCTGTAATTCGCCTTCTGTTACCTCTGAACAGTTTGTGTGTGGGGAGGGGCTGGGGAGGGAGGGGAGAGAAAGGCTCAGATGCACTTGCGTGAAAAGCCAGCTGCATCCCAGCAGGTGCAGCATGGGCAGGCGAGTGGAGTGCGGAGCTGGGACACAGCAGGGTCACCATGAGATGCAGCCCATGTGCACCAGAAAGGGAAAGGAAGGCAGCTAGCCTGCTAAGACGGTGGGAGGACGGCTGGTGTAAAGTTATGTGCCTGTAATTGGTTTTTGCTTCCACAGTGAACCCCCATCTGTGTGCTTTCGATGTGCCAGCGACCTGGCATTCATATGGATAATTTTTTAAAATTCAAGTATCTACACTGAAGCATAAGTTACATGTGTTACTTGGACACCTTTCAGAGGAGGCCTTAAAACTGGGATGTCTGCTGCCGTGAGGGTGCGTTAGCAGCTCGGCAGCCCTTCTGAAACCATATGGCTTTGCCCTGCTCCCTTCTCAGAGCTCACAGAGCCAGGGGCTACCAGGGCAGAGGCCAGAACTACCAGCTTTCTGCTGAGCGCCCTGTGTCTCTGGATGGTGAAGCTGGTCCAAACCGCTGTTGTGACTTTATCTTCTGGTCTGTCTTCATTTAATACAGCAAACCTGAAAATAAAAAGTGGCATCTTTCTCTTCCAGCCTATCTCGATTCTACCTGTCCATCCACTCGCAAAGAAAGGGACAAATATTCTGCCATGTGCTCCTGTTGATCTCAGCAAACCTTCTGTGCTCTGTGCTTGTGTCTGTCAAGGCACTGAGGACCACCTCAGCAGGAGATGGTCCTTGTTCTGCAGGCGCTTGGAAAAATTTGGGGTAGAGCTCTCCTTTCTCTCCACACTTTCAGCTTCTCACCAAAGCCTCTCTACCTTACTCTTTTGCTTATTTTTAAACAAACTTATGAAGGTAGAATATACAAAGAAGCACAGCTCCGTGCACAGTATTGCTTCTCACGGTTGAGCGTGTGTGTTGGGGCGCACGTGCAGATATGTGTCGGTGCAGTAGGAGGGCAGTTGCTGGCCCCTGGGGTGCGCATGTGTGCTACATAACTTGCCAGCTTTGCAGAATGGCCGTGCCATCTCCATTGCCATGGCTGTGGTGGCTTTCTACTTGCCCCATGTCTTCACTGACGCTGGTGTTGTCAGTAATTCTCTCTGGTTTTGGCCGTTCTGATGGATGTGTAGCAGTAACTGGCTGGGGAATTGGTACTTTCGTCATCAACAGGGAGGCTGAACATCCGTCTGTTTCCTTATTTGCCATTTGAATATCCTTTTCCTGTGAAGTACTCACGCAAGCCATTTGGTTTTGTGTCTAAGCTTCTATTTCATTCATGTTTAGGAGTCCTAGAACAGGCCTGGCACAGTGGCTCATGCCTATAATCCCAGCACTTTGGGTTGCCAAGGTGGCTGGATCACCTGAGGCCAGGAGTTCATGACCAGCCTGGCCAACATGGCGAGACCCCATCTCTACTAAAAATACAAAAAAATTAGCTGGGCATGGTGGCACACACCTGTAATCTTAGATACTCAGGAGGCTGAGGCACAAGAATCGCTTGAACCCAGGAGGTAGAGGTTGCAGTGAGCGGAGATCTTACTACTGCACTCCAGCCTGAATGACAGAGCAAGACTCTGTCAAAAAAAAAAAAAAAAAAAGTCCTAGAACAGAAAAACTAGAAACTGTTGATTGATAGTAAAAATTCAAATTTAAAAACTCATCACACCCCGATGACTGGTCAGTGAGTCAGGCTGTCCTTCAGGCCTCGTGGTGGCCAATGGCAGCCCCTCCCAGAGGCAGGGCGCCTGTTCCTGCTGGGTTCAGGAGCTCTTGCACGCTACATTTCTTCTCTCCACCTCTTGCTCATCAGCCAAGTGGTTATGTCGCCTGTTGGAGCGTTGGTTTCCTCACCCAAAGAATGCAGTCAGGGGCACCTTCTGATTCTGTGTGTGGATTTAATGAAGTAAGGGTTAGAAGGGCCAGCAAAGTGGGAGCCCTCTGGGCATGTTGGCTGTTTTATGATCACTGTTTATGTGAAAGTGCCTCTTTCCTTGAAGTTTCTTCCCGGTCCTCAGGGATCAGTCCTCATTTCAGGATGAGATTGCAACTTGCTGGCTTTCCCCTGGAGGCCTCATGGGACCTCAGAGCCTTGCGATGGAGCCCGGCAGGCCTGTGCCTTCCTGCCCTCACAGGAGAGGCTGAGGGAAAGACCAGACCCGCCTTCAGCTCCTAGGAAGGGATAACTCTATTATGAATCTCTTATATTAATTGTTCTTTATTTTAGCCATGCCAAGTTGGCTTTCTGTCATTTTAGTCTCCCTAGAAGTGTTTTGTTTTTCTCCTTACTGTGTAGCTCAGAGCAACTTCCAGAGTGAATAAGAGCCCCGCCCTCTGCTCCTGAGACTGTGTGAGGGTAGTCTCTCCATTTGCTTCTGGGGATTTGGTCCCCTGCTGCACTTGCTGGCCCCACACACTGTCTCCTGAAGCCCCCATGTCCACACAATCCAAGCTTCATCCACCCAGCCCAGTGTGGGGTCCTTGGGAAAGTTGGGGTCTCCTTTGAGTCCTCCCCCAGAACTTGTGTCAGGAAGCCATCTGTGGAAACTCTGCTAGCCATACCCTCCTCCACAAGGATTCTCCTTCTGTCTTCTCTATGCCACAGATGGAGGGTGCCCCTTTCTGTTGTCTCAGGACCAATGTGCAGTTTACTCTTGAACAACATGGGTGTGAACTGTGCAGATCCACTTATACATGGGTTTTATTCTGTCTCTGCCGCTCCTGAGACAGCAAGACCGCCCCTCCTCTTCCTCAGCCTGCTTAATGTGAAGATGATAAGGATGAAGGCCTTTATGATGATCCACTTCCACTTACTGAGTAGGAAACATATTTTCTCCTCCTTATGATTTTCTTAACCTTTTCTCTAGCTGACTTTACTATAAGAATATAGTATGAAATACATATAACCTACAAAACATGTTAATTTATGTGATCAGTAAGACTTCCAGTCAATAATAGGCTATTAATAGTTAAGTTTTGGGGGTGTTAAAAGTTGTATGTGGATTTTCTACATGTGAGGGGTCAGCATTTCTAACCCTCACATTGTTCAGAGGTCAGCTGCACATGCAGGAGGCCCTCACTGATGTAACTGTAGAGGCCCTGTGTTATAGAGTCAGTCATAAATGAAGGACTGCATGCAGGGTCCTGCCACATAGCAATTGGGGATTATTTAGGTAGCAAATCATGCACCTAGTGGATTACTTCTCTCCTTTCTCATGTTGTTCAAAATAATGACTTAAATAAAACTGAAGAAAATCCATTCCTTTGGTCATATTTTTTAATCAGGGGAAGTTTAAGGAAATATTAGCTGTAACAGGTGGTTGGAGTAATGGCAACTTACTGAGAGGTAAAGAGAACTCTAAGGAATATAGGAAGACAAGATACAGGTGGCATCCAGTGTCTTTAGGTCTGAGGCAGAGCACCCAAGGAAGGAACAGATCTGTATGACAGGGACCCACACACAGCTACTGTGAAGGACGGACAGTAGCTGCTACCACAGTTTCATCCAGGAATGAAATTCCTTGTACCTTGTTAGAGAGGGTGTACCTGGCGTCCACTGAATGAGGGAGAGGCTTGTAGCGGTTCTGTACTGGTGGCACTCTCTGGGAAGTCACACTTAAGGGTGTGAGGGAAAGGTTCCAAGGGAGGAAACTGCATCTCAAACCAGGATAGGAATCTATCCAAAAAGTTGGTGTGCTTGGAAGCTACCCATTGGAGTATAGGAGAATGCTGCCCACATGGAGGTGGAATGCATCACAAGCCACTGAAGAAGCATGCTGAGAGAAGCCACATACCAGGACCAGGGAGGAAAGCCTGTTCCTCCTACATTCAGGTTACATCTAGTGTATTTTCATTTGAACTAGAAGGACTCCCTTTAGCATTTATTGTAATGCAGGTCTAGTGGTAACAAACTTTCTCCATTTTTTGTTTATCTGCGAATGTCTTAATTTCCACCTTGATTTTTGAGGGACAGTTATATGGATATAGAATTCTTGGTTGACAGTTCTGTTCTGAGGCACTTTAAATATGTAAGCACACTTTTTTTGGCCTCCAAGGTTTCTGGTGAGAAATTGGCTAATAATCTTGTTGAAGATCCCTTGTATGGGATGTGTCACTCTTCTATTGGTGCTTTCAAGGTTCTCTCTTTGTCTTTTGGCAGTTTAATTATAATGTGTCTTAGTATGGGTCCTTGTATCCTACTTGGAATTTCTCAAGCTTCTTGGATTTGTAGAGTCACGTCTTTCTTCACATTTGGAAAGTTTCAGCCATTTCTTCTTCAAATAATCTCTAACCCCTTTCTCTCTTTTTGTCTCCTGAGACTTGCATAGTGCATACATTGATCCATTTGATGGTGTCCCACAGATTATCTCTGCTTGCTTTTCTACATTTTTTTCTTTTTACTTCTCAGACTCAGCTATTTCAATTGTCCTGTATTCAAGTTTGCTAATTCTTTCTTCTGCCTGCTAAAATCTACCCTGAACTGGTAGATTTTTTCATTTCAGTTCTTATACTTTCAATTCCAAAATTTATCTTTGTTTCCTTAATTTCCATATCTTTATTGATATTCCCATTTTGTTTACAGATTGTCTTCCTGACTCTTATCTGTGCCTTCATTTGGTTCCTGAGCATTTTTAAGACAGTTGTTTTAAAGTATTTGTCTAGCAAGGCCAACATCTGGATTTCCTCAGGGACAGGTTCTGCCAATATATTTTGTTCTTTTGAATGAACCATACTTTCCTGTTTCTTTGTATGCCTTATGATGTTTTCATTAAAAACTAGACATTCAAATCTTAGAATGTAGTAACTCTAGAAATAGGTTCTACCCCTTCTCCAGGGTGTTTTGTTTTGTTTTATGATTTAGTGGTATCCCTGGATCAGGAATCAACCTGAAGTGAAAGCTTAAGGTCTTATCAGGTCTTGTTTGAGCCTGTGTCTTTTCCTAGCAATTTCTGGTGGCTTTCTAAGTTCTCCTAGATGAAGTTGTTTTTAAATGTCTTTGTGCTTAAATTTCTGGCTCCTAAAAGGAAAAAGGAGGGAAATCCCCTGGAAGCCACTTCACCTAGTGGAGGTTACAACAATGCCAGCCATCTTCTGCATCTGCACCTTAACAACTGAAAGTGGCAATTAGCAGTCAGAACACAGAAATCAGATATTTGGAAGATATGGTCCTTATTGCTCACCCTGACTCCGGAAAGTTGCACCAGGAGCACAGACATAGCTGTCTGCCTTGGGGTGAAAGATGGGCAGTAACTGTTACCACACTAAAGGCTGAAATTGAGCAAAATTAACTGAAATTGACCTGGCTTTCCCCTGGAAGCTGCAAGCTTTCAAGTAGACTGCAGAGTTTCACAATAGTTTCTTCAGATAGTTTTTGCCAGTATGATTATTGTCTGGATGGAGAAATGGATTCCCAGTGCTTCCTCCTCAGCTCTCTTCCCTGACATCATTCCCTCTGTCGGTCATTTTGAGATAAGCTCTGATAATATAGTTCAACTCAGTTTACTACTTATTGAAGACCATCCTGCTCAATGCTCTCTACTGAGAACACAGAACCCAGATATTTGGAAGATAAGATCCTTCCAAATAAGAGGAACAGGAGGAAGACAGCTCTCCATTTCATAAGGTTGGTGGAAAGCAACATAGCAGAAACCCAAACAAGATTTGGAGATGGTCTAGGTAGGAAGGAAAAATAGGGTGGGGGTGACCTCAAAGATGGACAGAGGGTTAGGAGGTGGGAAGTGGGGACTACAGGGTCTGTGAGCTAGATAAGGGGCCACATAGAGACTGCCTGTTGGAGAAGTTGTCAGGGAGAAGCAACAGCATAAGCAGATCTGGAGGGAGGTGTGCCAAGGCACGTGTCGTATCCCATGGGCTCCACCTCCAGACCCACTTTCTTCTGGATCCATTTCTCTTACATCATATCACATCACATCTCCTCTCCACCTCCTCACTGTCAGGGGTAAAGGTAATTGTTGTATGTGGGTTAGGCAGATGTAAAACTGGAGAAATCAGCTACTGGAAAGGGAGGAAACTGAAGCGTTAATGGAAACTCAGTAACAACTTAGGAAGTTAATCACATAATGTTCACCAATCGCAGTCTATACTCAAGTGTGTAGGAAATGTAGCTTTCTTTATTCTTCTACAAACCCACCTAATTTGTATTTTTATACTCCCTTCCAGTCCATGTTGTATTCCTCATGACTTCAATGTCTGCCCTGCTTTCTCTGAGTCTGCATCTAAATTCCGTGAGGAGCATCTGGTCCCTATGTTGTCTGGTTCTTTAGTTTCCTGGGGCTGCCATAACAAAGGACCCCCAACCAGGTGGCTTCAGCAACTGAAAGTTATTGTTGTACGATCCTGGAGGCTGGAAGTCCAAATCAGGGTGTTGACAGGGTTGGTTTCTCCTGAGCAATGTGAGGGAGAATCTGTTCCAGGCCTCTCTCCCAGCTTCTGGTGGCTTGCTGGGAATCTTTGGAGTATAGAAGGATTATCCCAGTCTCTGCTTTCATCTTCTTATGGTGTTCTCCCTTTGTGTGTGTGTGTGTGTGTGTGTGTGTGTGTGTGTGTGTGTGTGTGTGTGTGTGTGTGTGTATCTCCAGATGTCCTCTTTTTATAAGGACACTTCATATTGGATTAGGGGCTCAACCTACTCTAGTATAGCCTCATTTTAACTAATTTTATCTGTGTCCTGTTGGCCCTATTTCCAAATCCGGTTGCACTCTGAGGCACCAGAGGTTAGGACCTCTGCGTAGAGTTTTGTGGGCCTAGTTCAGCCTGAAACGTGCCATGCTGCATCTGCTGCCTCTCTTGTTCCTTCTCTGGCGCCCACTCATGGGGACTCACTTATTGCCAGGGTGATGTTTTTCCTGCTGATACATGTAACTCTTGGGGGCCAGCCCCTCTCTGCTCCTTCCACACTGTGCTTCGTGGCACAGGATTTGATTGATTCTGTCTGCCAGTGGTACCTGGGCCAGGGTTCCTGGGGAGGCTGTCTGAGCCCCTTCTGCCTAAACACACCAAGCAATCGTTTCTCTGAAACTGATGCCTCCCTTGCTTTCTAGACAGGAAGCAGAACACAAATCCCCTCTTTTCTCAGATTCCATAAACCTTCTAGAGGTTTAGCTGTTGCCTAACTTGAAGACCAGCAGAGCTCAGGGCCCCACTATGGGGCCACCAGTAGGTTTAATCTCTCTAGATCTCTTCTTCTCCTGGGGAAGGGAACTGTTTTCTGGTGTGTATGAGATAGACAGAAGTATGAAAGGGGCCTTTCTCATCAGGATATTTTCTCCAAGACATCTGTGTAGACCAGGAGCTGGCAAACTTAAGGCCCGTGGGCCAAATCTGGTTCACCACCAGGTGTTTGATAAAGTTTTATTGGGACACAGCCATGCCTGTTCTTTTACATGTTATCTCTAGCTGCTTTTGTGCTACAGTGGCAGATGAGTGATTGGAGACTGTATGACCCACAAAACCAAAAATATTCACTATCTGGCCCTTCACAGAAACAGCTTTTCAACCCCTGGTGTAGACCTTTATGACACGAAAGCCCAAAGGCTTCTGCCGTCTTCTGCTGTTATCTCTCTCCCCTAAAGCAACAATCGCAGGGTGGCCTTGCTTTCTGAACATGAAAAATGACAAAGGAAGAAAAAGAAATACACAACATGAAATGAATAGTGTGTCGAGATGACATTTGGCCAACAGGTGTGTGTGATTTGTGGGAATTCATTGACCAGAACAGTTTGGACGTGTGCCCTTTTCTTTCTTTCGTAGGCTGAATTTCAATAAAAAGTGTTGGGGGTGGGAGTGGATAAGAAATCTTATTCCATCATGATGACCTTGGCATCATGGAAATGAATGGAACCAGTGAGGTTGCCCAGGCCTGAGTCCTCCAAGGACACCCTGGGGCCTTGCAGAAGCACAGGGCAGAGCCATGCTTTGGCCAGCCAGGCCCTCACACGTGTGGACTTGGCCAGTGAACACAGCCTGGGTCTCCAGAATGGCTTAAAACCCCAGCCTCGGCACAGAGCATCTAGGACCCAAGACCACAGCATTGACCATGTGTGGTCTCACACCTGCCTAGGCAAAGGTAGTGCAGCCCGGATCTAACTGGTCTCCACTCGAAGCCCATGAGCAGGTGAACTCCTTGTTCTTATTCTTTTCATTATAAAGTAAACAAGCTATGTATTTACTCATCCTGAAACTTAACCTCCAGAGTATACCTGGGGGCCATTTACAGGTCTTCATGTCAGAGAAGACCCCTGCAGAACACACACACACACACACACACACACACACACACAAACACACACACACTCTAAAAATGTCCTTTGGGTTTTCAGTGTTACCCATGGCCAAATTTTAAGTTCAGATCAGATGAAGGACGCAATGGGTGGATCTTGCTGAACTGATACTCACTGCCTTCTCTTTCCATATGACCTTGATTTGCAGTTCTCAGATGCACGTTTCAGAGGGTTCACTTAAACATGCCGGCAATGTGGGTCTGGGATTGTGGGCATTTGGTCTGTAACAGCAGAGAGGGGGTGGCTTTGGAAACCTTGCCCTGCCCTCCCCCGCTCCTGGCAAGAGACAGAAACACAGCTCTCCTGCTCTTTAGTTGCACCATCTGGTTAATGCAGACCTTCGTCTTCCTTCTAGCCCTGGGCCCGGAGGCACACACTGCCCGGGTGCCAGTGTGGAACACGCGGTCTGCGAGAACCTGCCCTGCCCCAAGGGTCTGCCCAGCTTCCGGGACCAGCAGTGCCAGGCGCACGACCGGCTGAGCACCAAGAAGAAAGGCCTGCTGACAGCTGTGGTGGTTGATGGTAAAGGCATATGGCATGTCCTTGCATGGCAACCTCCTATCCTCCCCGAGGAACATACAAACCACCTAGGGAAGCCGGGGAGCATCCCCTTTCCCAAACCAACCCAGCAAGACACTCCAGTCCTCTGCCCAAGTTAGCTGCAGCCCAACTTTGTAAGTTGTGGGGTTGGCCTTGAATGACCCAACTCTCTGAGATGTTCCAACTGCAGCTGTTGAAGCAGGCAGCAGGCCAGGTGCATCCTCCAACCCCATTTGTAGCAAGGAGGCTGTGCTGGCATCCTGCCCCTGGCGCCGTGTGTAGAGGGACCCAGGATAAGCTGAGGAGACTGAGACTTTACAGGAGCATCCCAGTGTGTTGGTGTGGCTGCTGTCTGGCTTTCCATTGCAGATGCTTCCCTGTATTGCTTCTCTTGGTTTATTTTGTATTGGCTCTTAATCCTTGGCTAGGATGTTGGGGGACATTTTGAGAATAGTTTACAACTTGGGAAAGATGATAATAAGCACAGGTCACATTTTCTTTCCAAGAGCTTTCTCCTGAATCAAGAGGCTCTGCCCCATTGGGCCACTGCCAGCATTTCCAGTAGCTGATGAAGTTCTAGGTGGTGTGTCATGTATACATTTGTAATGTCTGCTTAATTAATGTCCTTAATAGATAAGGACACCCCAGGGCCCGCCTCAGGGTTGTTGTTGTTTTTTTCTTTTTTCACCTAAAACCGTTCTTCTTTAGGAAACAAGACTTTGTGTTATAATGATGACATATGAGCCCGTTTATCGGTATGTCACGTACAAGACACAAGTTAGCTCTACCTACATTGTCTCGTTTAATACGCAAAACAAGCTGTGAAGAAGATCAGAGGGAGTGAGGTTACAGGACTCCTCTCAGCGCCTGCAGCTGACAAGAGGCCAGGGCGGGAGCTGACCCCAGTTCCAGAGCGGCTGACTCACAGAAAATAGGCAGCTGTCGTCTGGCTTCCCACACTTGAAGAAGACAGACAGCATGACTTCATGGGTGTGGGGTGAGGGAGCTTGAAGAAGAACTCAAGAAACTGGGCCCGATTTTTAGACAGCCTCAAAAATGTTTTGCAGAAGAATGACGTTCGGATGCCAGGTCTTTTGTTTCTTCCCCGTGATGGGAAGAGCCTTTGAAATCTGCATTCGGTGGTCTGCGATTGCAAGTTCAAGTGTGCATAGCTGTGTGAAGGTAGGCCCAGGCATCTCTGGAATAGCAGCCTCAGATCTGCAGCTTTTACTCTAACAGCCTGACCCATCCTCTTTGAGCTGACTCATAAAGCAACATGTGATGCTCTAAACTGTAGCAGATAACAGCAGCCCACTCAAATGAGGACTCATTTAAAAGTATTGGGGAGCCCCTGTCATTCTCCTTTTTAAAAAAGAACACCACCTTCGGGGACTGTGTAACGTAGCTGTGCCATCAGCTCGCCAGCAGAATTCAAGAGAAACATGGCCTTTACACACTGAACTTTCCCTGCAGATGAGGGAGAGAGGAGACCTGCCCTCCTCAAAAGAACGAGTGTGACTAGAGCCATGCACTTGCACGTGGACCTTTGCCTCTCTCTGCCTGGCCATGAATTGGATGCAGGAGGTGGCAGGAGGCAGCAGGAGACTTCCCGCTGTGTCAGGCACACCCAGACCCCGAATTGGAAGCGAGAGAGCTGCCATTTGGTTCTCATGAGAAGCAGCCTTGAATCCGAACCTTCAGCTTTCCCCAGCATGCCAGATAAAGATGCTTTTAGACCTCTTTACTGTCCGCTCCCACTTTGCAGGAGCAAGAAGAGGTCAGGTCTGGGACAGATTCGCGCTCTTCAAATTTCAGCTCAACTTCGTGCACCAAGTTGTTCTTTCCCTGGTTGCCTGCTTCAGTTTTCAATGCTCCTGTCTCATTTATTCAACACAGAAATCCCACTTAAATGTCTGTTTTTCCACAGTTTTCTCCAAGTCCAGATTAAACTTCTGTTTTCCTTCTGACCGCTTTTGGATGGCTGGACTCTCTGGTTGCCTTATCACCACAGTGGCTGGGACTTCAGTCTGCCCAGATCCTCCACCCAGGAAGCCTTGCGGTGTGGCTCTTTGGGGAGCTGCTTGGATTGGGAATGTGACCTTTCACCCACTTACTTTCTGTTTCTCTCTGCCTAAGTCATAAGTTATTGTCACTAGAGTGCCACCGCCTTTGATCTGAAAAGAGCAGCCCTGTTTGATAAGGACAGCTAACAGGCAGTAAGTATCTCACGTTTGAAGGAGAGACCCCATGCTCTGGGCTTTGCACAGGTAGCTCGACACATCCTCCTCTGGGTTAGAATCGCCCTGACTTCTTCCATCTGCAGTTGCATTTCTCTCTCAAATACAAACAGAAGCCAGCACTTTTAAAAGGAGCATTTCCTAAAGGGTAAAAACAAAATAATAAAGGGCCAATTTAGAAGGCAGGAGGAGAATATGGATTATAAGTGTTCCTCTGAAAACTCCATGTATAAAAGGCACAGTTCTAGCTGAGCCATGATAGGAACGATTCCTGTGGTTGGGCTCCGGGCTCTTCTGAAGCCCATTATGACTGCCCTATTCATAGCAGTGCTATCGCCGCGGAATTCTTTGGCGAGTGACGCACAGTTCAAGAGAAGGGAAGCTAAATTTTTTTCTTTTTTTTTCTCTCCCTTTTTTAAAAAGAAAAAGGAATTCTTGCAGAGGTAGATTTTCCAAGCGAGGATTCAGGACCACAAATCCATCCCACCTCCAAAAGAAGACAAAGACCCTCCTTAGAAAATATTTCTAAGTGGAAAAGCCTTTAGACAGAAACCCATTGAGATGGCCCACTGCCAAACCCACCCTGTTTCTGCTTTTCCCGTGGAATCTCATTGAAGTGGAAACCTTCAAGAGTTCAGTCCTCCCTGCCCAGGCCAGCAGGCCGCGGGCCCACTGAAGTGTCGGAGAGCTTGGCAAAGGCTGCGTCTGGACGTGGCTGTGCGTTCCCAGCTCCTCCTGCCTGGCACAGCAGAACCCCCCAGGTCTGAGCCGCTGTGGGGATGAAGGGCGTGATGGTTAGGACTCTCTGACTCCAGCTCCGCCAAACCAGCTGGGGCTGCTTAATGAAAAGGAGGGAAGCTGTTGCAAAGCTGAAGATGTCAGGACCTTAGCGCGGTGGTCTCTGCAGCTTGTGTTTGGCAGTCACACCCCCATGCACCCACTGCACTGGCTTTCTCAGAACTTGTCCACGTGCAAGCTGGCAGGGTAGCCCACGGCACCTCTTATGTAAATCCACATCCCGTATCCACATCCTTTTCGGCCACATACATTTCAGGTTGCAGAGCATTTTATGTGTTCAAAAGGTAATAATGGTGCACCAACCAAATACTTGTATCACTGGTGGGCTCCAGGAAAGCACCCCATAGTCAGACACGTGGGTCTGTCCACCAGGTAACCTCATTAAGGGGAATACTAACACTACCAAGAGCTCACATCAGTCCAGGCTGGTTTTGCTGCCAAATGTGTTTGCCACAAATGGAAGACAACACTTACAGTTTTCGGAGCTTTTTGGATTTCTGAATTACATATAAAGGAGTGTGGCCTTCTTTGGGATCCATCAAGCATGAGCAGACATGACTTCTCTGCATCTGAATTTCAGTACTGAGTTCCCAGGAAAGAGACAAGGAATAGGCCAGCTATGGACAGACACTCACTGCTGGTCAAATCCACAGAGGCCTGTCTGCCAGGGCCTGATGAGGGGGCCGGGGTGGGCAGCTTTGGGAACAGGAGTCTAAGTAGCCCCTTCAGCATGTGTCCCCCACAGAGGACCAGGGAGAACTTGGATGAGTGCTGTGATGAACTCAAAATAAAGCAGTGTCTCCACCATACTAAGACCTTCTAACTGCTGGCCTAGAGAGAGAGAGAGAGCAGTGAGACTACTGAGAGCCACGAGTCTCTTCTTCACTGCAGAGGAAGGTTTCAAACCTCCAGCGGGCACATGCGACCATGTGGCTCCCAAGCTTCTGAGCCCATCTTCCCTGCCCTGCCTGTGACCGTCTCCAGCCAAGCGGAAGTCCTAACGCCAGGCAGGCCAGCAGGAAGCCAGACTGGCTCCAGGCTTTGCAGCATCAGTCAGAATTCCATCTGAGCACACACCAGCCATGCAGATGGCACGTTCCAAGCTTCCTTCCTTCAAGTGTGTGGTTGTATAACTTTTAAGAAAATGTGATCTCCTTCTGTACTGCTGGGAACGTAAGAGTGTTGATGCTGTGCCCAAAGCTGAATCCCACTACCTCATGTTATTTATTGGGGTCTTATTCCTGGAGATTAATCTCCCACCTAAGGCAGCCTGGAGGGAAATAGAGAATTTTGAGGAATTCGGAGCCTCCTCCGCACATTTTAAGAACCTTATCCTTTGGGAGATCATGCCATATAGTTTGCTAGAGGTGTGGGTACCCTGAATTCCAAGCAGAGGCCTCAAAGAGAAGATGGACAAATGGAGAGTTCTGACTGAGCAGGGAAGGGAAGCCCCACCTCCAGACTCTGTTCTGGAGCCCGAGTGTCCCCGGCTGTCCAAGCTGTGGAGGGCGGTGTCAGCATGTGAGAGAGCTGCATGCAGGTGGAGCTGAGCGTTCCTTCCTGCGAGGCTCATGGCCAGCATCCCTTCAGCTGAGGTTGGCCTTCCTGCTTTGCAGCGTCCACATTTCTCTGCTCACCCTAAAGAGTCCAGATAAACAGCCTTCATCCTTTTCAAGTCTGGCCTTTCTAACTTGCCTCAAAAACAGCCTCTGCTTTTCTACCCAAGTCCCACTTCCACTTCTGCTCAAATCAGAGGATACACTCGGAAGCCAGAAACATGCATGAAACTGATGATTTGTTTTTAGCAATGCTACTTTGCTCTTGATAATTTTGGCCTTAGGAGTTCTCAGTTTAGAGAGGAAATTGCGATGATGGAAAAAGAACCAGGCTGGAGCCAAGAGGCTGGGGCGTGGCCCACCAACTGCAGACAGTCGAGCACTTTCTGTGAGCCCTGTGTGCATGTCTGTATAATGGAACGATGACAGCACCCACCTGAAATGAATAGACAGTACTTAGCATGCTGCCTGGAACACAGTGATAGTAAATGTCATTTATGATTTCGTCATCCTTACTACTGTTGAACAATTCACCTCAAAGCTCAATTACTCCCAGTACTGAGTCTGCATTTCAGTCTGAAGGTAATTAAAATCCACTTCAGCCGAGGGACCCTTGCTTTCAATGAAACAGTGGAGGCAGCCCAGTATGTGAAGTAGACCCCACGCTGGGGGCTGTGTTGCTCTGTGTCTCCCACCAGCTCCCCAAGATGCTTGGGAAACCTCAGGGCCCCAGAGGGTACCTCAGTGACCCTGTCAAGCAAGCTCCCTCAAGCTAATCTCAGTGTACGTCTCCATCTTCCAGAGTTCTCCTTCCACCAGCCACCTCCTGAGGTCCTTCCCTGCAAATGGAAGGACAGCTGCCCCTAGCCTGCCAGCACAGGAAATGAGTCATTCCTTCCAGGCTGCACCCAGCCCTCCGACAACTCCCATCAGACCTGTCACATGTGGCTTCATCCTGGATTTGCTATGCACTTGTCCATGAGCCCACTGGGGCCTTCAGAAGCAAACATCACGTGTCTGTCTTTCCCCAGAAATACCCCCAGAGTGCCTCGTATGAGGGAGGGGCTCAGTCCCTGCTTGGTGAATGGATATATGGTGAGGCATCGTTACTCTGCTGTCCTGGGAAGCTTAAGATCTCCAGTCTACTCTCGAGCAGATGTTTTCCCCCACAGCTAACTGGAAGAACTGAGTGAAGCATTTCCACCACACTCCTGGAGCTTCTTTCCAGTGCTGTAAGACAAGATTTCCTACGGAGCCTGCTCAGCAGCAGAGCTTCGTGGGACAGAAGGCCTGGAAAGCGACCAAACACAGGGGTGGTTTAGTCCTCCAATCACGAGACAGCACATCTGCCCTGACGAGAACTCTGCCAAGGTCCTCCGAGGCCAGGTCGGCTCAGAAGCCTCTCTCTGTCCCTGTTCTTGCTAGCCCCAGGCCACCAGAAGGACCCACTGAGGAGGCCTGGTGGAGAAGACAAAGAGCAGCAAGGAGGATGAAGGTCTTTGACTCTCCCCCTGTGCAAAGTAACCACATAGATAGCATTAGGGTAAGGTGACTGAGAAAAAGAGAGAGGGGAAAAATGCATTCCTCTTGCTTAGTTACTTACAGAAGAACAAAATCTATTAAACCTATTTGTTCAAAAATATATACTGAGTCTTGCCGGGCGCAGTGGCTCATGCCTGTAATACCAGCACTTTGGGAGGCAGAGGTGGGCAAATCACGAGGTCAGGAGGTCGAGACCATCCTGGCTAACACATTGAAACCCCATCTCTACTAAAAATACAAAAATTAGCTGGGCATGGTGGCGGGCACCTGTAGTCCCAGCTACTCGGGAGGCTGAGGCAGGAGAATGGCGCGAACGTGGGAGGCGGAGCTTGCAGTGAGCTGAGATTGCGCCACTGCACTCCAGCCCGGGCAACAGAGCGAGACTCTGTCTCAAAAAACCAAACTCTATATATGTGTGTATATATATACACACACACACACACAGACACATACACACACACATACGTGTATGTGTATATACGTATATGTGTGTGTGTATATATACGTATACATATATGTGTATATAGGTGTATATATATATATACACACACACACACACACACACACACACACACACTGAGTCTTTCTGTGAACCAGGTCCTGGGCCCAGTGTGGGGACAAAAAATGAAAGCTTAAGTCCCTGGCCCTCTAAGAGCTCACAGACTCAGCATTACTTCAATCTGAAGATGATTAAAAGTCATCCCTCTCACACTCCTTTAGCAGTGGGACCTGCCTTATAATAAATCCCTTCATTTTTGGGAGGTGCCCAGACAATTCTAGGACAACAGGCAGATGCTGGCGCTTTAATGGAGGTGTGTGCACAGTGCATGTGGAGATGCTAGTCCTACCCCACGTCAGAGCTGGCTTGAGGGAAGAGCTGCAGGGTGGAAGCTTCCAGGGCAGTAGAAGGCAAGGTGCTGCAAGGGATTTCCAGGCTGAGAGAGCATCCTGGGCAAAGACTTGGGAGCTGGGCGTGTTCTGGGAGGTCACGTGTTTTTAGGAGCAGGGGAAACCCAGGTTTCCATCCTGGCTGAGTGCACATGCGGCTCATGTAAGTTGTCCTAGCAGCCCACATGTCCCCTTTGTCCCCCTTACTCCCACTCACTTCCTTCTGGGATCTCCATGCCCCGTAGCACAGCTCTGCAACTGTCACCCAGCAGCTAGGGGAGCACTAAAGCTCTTACCAAAGCTACTGTCATGGAGACCCTGGGAGCCACTCCCCCCACTCGGAGCCATTCTCGTTCACCTTCCCCTCCCCCTCCCTTCGCACCCCTGCTGTAAGAGTGGCTCCGCTCACCCTTGACGTGTATTCAACTAGAGATTAGCACACAACTATTCCTTTGTTCAGCCGGATATATTTGATGCCTTAAGGGAAAGGAAATGCTGTATCATTGCAAAGGATAGAGAGATGAGAAAAGGCAGCCCCACAGAGCTCAGACCTGCGCTGTCATTCCCGAGACTGTGGGTCTTTTTCCACTTGCTGTTTAGAGGAGCTGGAGCCTGTACCTGAGCTCATGCACTTTTATTGACTTGTGCCGACCTCTCTTCCTCAGGGTTTCCCACTGCCCACATGTACCTGCGCCCTGCATGGCCCACGCACACCTTCCCATGTCAACGTCCCCCAACTTTTCCCTCCTCAGATAAGCCATGTGAACTCTACTGCTCACCCCTCGGGAAGGAGTCCCCACTGCTGGTGGCCGACAGGGTCCTGGACGGCACACCCTGCGGGCCCTACGAGACCGATCTCTGCGTGCACGGCAAGTGCCAGGTGACGTACTTCTTCAGTCCTTGGTGGGGCTTTGGAGAAGAGACTTTCTCTCCCCAGACAGGGAGTGGGGTAGAGCAGAGGTCTCAGGAGGCCTCGGGGAGTGGATTTTCTTAGGAAGGCACCCAGCGATGCTGCCTCCTGCAGCCAGCGTTGCCTGGTGCACCACCCCTAGCTCAGTAATGACTGAGCGCTAGGCCAACAAGGAGTGGAGGTGGCTGAAAGAACAGGCACAACATATTCTAAGACTGAAAATTGCTTTAGGCATCATGACTAAGACGAAGGTAGGCAGGGTACTAAGATGCACCTAAAGGATGTCTGCACAGGCCAGGCTCTGTTTAGTGCAAAAGAGACGGCAGAACTGAGCCAATTCCTGTGCAGGTAACGCCAGGCAGATAGATGCGCCCAGCTGTCGGGGGTCACCCATCTACTGGTATATAGTCCCAAAGGCATTGAGGGCTGGATGGCCATGACTGGTTAGAACAGTGATAAAAATCATTTGAGAAAAGAAAGAGAGGCTGGGTGTGGTGGCTCACGCCTGTAATCCCAGCACTTTGGGAGGCCGAGGCAGGAGGATCATAAGGCCGGGAGTTGCCTCGTCAACATGGTGAAACTCTGTCTCTACTAAAAATACAAAAATAAATTAGTTGGGCATGGTGGCAAGCACTTGTAATCCCAGCTACTCGGGAGGCTGAGGCAGGAGAATTGCTTGAACCTGGGAGGCGGAGGTTGCAGTGAGCTGAGATCGTGCCACTGCCCTCCAGCCTGGGCAACAGAGCAAGACTCCGTCTCATCAAAAAAAAGAAAGGAGGGAGGGAACACGAGAAGAAGGAAGGAAGCTTGCCCTCCACCTATATTAACCCCGCCCAAGCTGGGGGCCACCTGTAGCCCTTAACCTCCCCAGCTGGGGCTCCTGGCCTGGGGTAGCAGAGATGACTCTGTGCTCCCATTTTGTCCCTCAGAATGAGCACCTCCTGAGGTGATACAGCAGCTGGGATAGGGGGTGGGTGTCAAGAAGCTGTGTATTTTCCATGCCTAGAGGGGCGTGACACCTCACTTATGCCACAGGCACCGTACTCCCTGGTGACTTGGGTCAAGCTGGGCATGTTGTGAGAGAGCCCCAGCATCTTAGCTTGGGCATCTGTAATGACGCACCATACACCAGGCAGCTTATGAACAACTGACATTTATTACAGTTTTGGAAGCTGGGAAGTCCAAGATTGAGGCATTGAGGCACGGGCAGATTTGGGATCTGATGAGGGGTTGCTTATCATAGACAGCGTTTCTTGCTGTGTCCTCGCATGGTGGAAGGGGCTGGGGAGCTCTCTTGTGAGTCTCTTTCTGTTCTTGAGGGTTCTGCCCTCATGTCCCAGTCACCTCCCAAAAGATCCCACCTCCTAACACCATCACCTTGAGGGGTGATGATTCAACATATGGATTTGAGGAGACACAAACATTCAGACCACAGCACCCAGGGAGCCTTCTGCCCTTGCCACACACACCTGTTCCCGTCATCCTATGGCCATGTTCCCTCAACTGTGTCCTCCACTGGGGAGCCCACCAAGAGCAAGTGACGATGGCAGCTCCTGATGTCTGGAGCAGGCAGATCAGTGACAGGATCACCATGCATTGCCCTCACAGAACTGTGGCTGAGCCAGATGCTGGCTTCCAGGCGTCAGGTCCACTTGCCCATGTGGACAGCAGATCCGCTTACGCGCTTTGCCTGCTCAGTGCCTAGCAGAGTGCATAAGCATCAATGTTTTAGTGTGCGTGACAAACAGAACAAGAGGAAGCAAGGCATAAAGACAGACACAGAGACAACTTCCAGGGTGATTGCTGCAGCAAACTGTTTCAACCCAAACAGATGTTTTTTTTCTGCTAAGGCCAAATCAGTCTGAAACTGGGATTTTTCAGGGAAAAGTTTGACAAGACCCAGACTCCTTTGGCACTGCCTGGCTGTGTTATCAAATACAGATAAGTGTGGGTGATAAGCGCCTGGTGCCCGAGAGTCTTGGCACAGCAGCCTTACAGGGAGGGAGGTAGTGATGAGTGGTTGAGCCGGCCCCTCCTGGCTGCTTCCTTGTAACAAACAATGTCCAAGGCCCTGCCCCTTAGGTAGTATGGACAAAGCCCTTGTCGTTGTTACTGAAATGAGGCATTGCTGATGGTTCTTGGTGAACTTCTAACCAGCCAAGTGCAGGGCTGGTGTCCTTCCTAAATTACACACTTGCACAGACCATCCTGCCTAATGACTTAACGTTCCTCCCAAGTTAGAGTTCTTGCACCCTTTAGAGCAGCACCAGCCAAGCCACCCCCAACCTCTGCCAGCATCTTCTGCAGCGTTCTTGCCAATGGGGAGGCATTTCTAAGAATCCTGAAATTCTCTAGCCAGTGGGGTCTGTGTTACTGGCTGGACATAGTTTCTGCTCTGTGTGATCTGTGCCAATGGGCCCCATCCATGACCTTGGTTTTAATCATAGCCTTTTCAACTAGTGGATGTTCTCCATACTATGACAATGAAACCTTTAGTCAGTGAAATCAAAGACAAGATGCTGCTCAAGGCATTTGAATGGCCTAAGTCTGTAGTCATCAGGATACCATTGAGCCCAACCCTGTTCTGCACTTGGGTGTTATCTTAGTCAATTCAGGCTGCTCTAACAAATACACTAGACTGGATAGCTTATAAGCAACAGACATTTATTTCTCAAGTTCTGGAGGCTGGAAATCCAACATCCAGGGGCCGGTGTTATTCGGTTCTGGTGAAGGCCCACTTTCATGCTGTAGACTGCTGCCACTCTGTGTCCTCACATGGCATAAAGAGAGCTAGTATCCAGGCATGGTGGTGCAGGCCTGTAGTCCTAGCTCCTCTGGAGGCTGAGGTGGGAGGATCACTTCAGCCTGAGAGGCGGAGGTTGCAGTGAACCAAGATTGTGCCACTGCACTCCAGCCTGGGTGACAGAGTGAGAGGATATCTTAAAAAAAAAAACAAAAAAAAAACCCTTTTCTTGAGGCCAGGTGTGGTGACTCACACCTGTAATCCCAGCACTTTGGGAGGCTGAGGTGGGCAGATCACTGGAGGTCAGGAGTTCTAAGACCAGCCCAGCCAACATGGTGAAACTCCGTATCTACTAAAAATACAAAAAAATTAGCTGGGTGTGGTGACGGGTGCCTGTAATCCCAGCTACTCAGGAGGCTAAAGCAGGAGAATTGCTTGAACCTGGGAGGTGGAGGATGCAGTGAGCCGAGATTACACCATTGCACTCCAGCCTGGGCGACAGAGTGAGACTCCATCTCAAAAAAATAAAAATAAGAGAGAGAGCTAGCTCCCTAGCCTCTTCTTACAAAGGCACCAACACATTCATGAGCTCTACCCCTTCTTGACCTAATCACCTCCCAGAGGCTTCACTCCCAAATACTATCACTTTGGTATGAACGGTTCAATTTATGAATTCTAGAAGACACAAACATCCAGTCCATTGCAGATGTGATGGGAGTGACATTGGGGTGCACGCCTTCCTGTTCCCAGATGGCACTCCATCCCCAGGACCAGCCCCAGTCTATCTCCAGTGCCTCCACCATTGTCATCATCATTGCAGGAATTGGCTGGCACCTGCACTGCACCTCACATTAATCAAGTAGAGTCACCGGGGTGCGCAGGTGCAGATGGAGGCACCTTTCAGGATGCTCAGTGGTGGTCTCTTGTTCCTTGGGAGACTTACCCTGCCACTGCAGAGACCCTGCCTGCCAGTTCTTGAAAGCACCATCTCCCGGGTAGCTGCACCCTGGTAACCTGCTGCCTCCGGGCAGTCCACCAGTCTTTGCAAAAGAGCCACCATCCTGACGGGTGGCAACAGCACCTGCCTGCATGCACCTCTCCAGGTTAAAACCCTGAGAAACAACCTGCTTTCTGAAGGAAGTTTAAAAGCCATCTGCTATTGGTTTAACAGTACTTTCTTCAGACAGATACTGTAAAGATTAACCTCAGCCCACTCTTAAATCGATGCTCACAAAACTCCAAATTATTAGTCATAGTTAATGAACTTTTATAAAAATTGAGCATTCTTAAATAAGATCACAAATTCAATTCAAATATAGTACTTACGTCTTGTTGCAGTAATTGCCAAGATGGAACATTCTGGATTCCTGTGGCATTTGTGAATGCATAAAGCAAGAAAAAAATGGTTAAGAAAAATAATAGTAATTGTAATTTTAAAATCTCAGGGGCCTAATGAGTGGAGAGTCTGTATCCATTGGTAATAATTGTCTAATTACAACAGATTAAACATACAAATCACCCACATTTTATGCGAGACAGCACTCACAGAAATATTGCTGCGGTTTGCCTACTAGCGTTTCCCTCTCTTTCCCCTTCAGCTATAAATTGTGCTATTTTGGGGTAACAGACGGCATTCTGGGAAATGTCGAGGAATGTAGTAACTAGTTGCTAGGGGATGAGAGGCTTCAAAATGGCATTTTGAGTAGATTCCACTACGCTTCAAATAGGCTGATTCAAACCATAACATGAAACATGGAAATACCATTTTATTCTGTTTTTATGAGGAATGAATTAAGTTTCATTTCAGTGAGTCACAAATTACTTAACATGCTGAAATTAAACTTAAAGGCACTCATAAAATTGGGAGGGAATTGGGGGAAGTAACACAAACATTGTATATTTTTCAGCAAGCCCCTATAAATCAAGAGTCCCATCATTAATGATTCCTACTGTTGGCCTCCAGAAGGAAAGAAACTGGGATAATAAGTCTCTGATACACAACTGCATCTGGAGCTGCTGACATGCAAAGAGTGAGTCCAGCTGACACACGGCTTTGCCCGTTGGACGGTGGACAGACCCAAACGTACCTGAGACCCAGCTATGCTTGCCTTACTGGTTTGTGCACACTTGTGGCCAACATTCTCCAATTCAGTTCCTACTTCCTTGGTACCATAATTTGTATACATATCCTGGGCTTGATGAATACCAAGCCAAAACACCTTCAGGGCCTGTTGACTTTCAGTGGAGGAATTGCATCTGATTAATCTGTGTTTCCCTATACCCTGGCCTAGAGGAAAGCCTTTAATTGCGTATTGAAAGAAGAGACCAGGTGCAGTGGCTCACACCTGTAATCCCAACAGTTTGGGAGGTCAAGGTGGGTGGATCACCTGAGGTCAGGAGTTCGAGACCAGCCTGGCCAATACGGTGAAACCCCGTCTCTACCAAAAATACAAAAATTAGCCGGGTATGGTAGTCCATGCCCGTAATTCCAGCTACTAAGGAGACTGAGGCAGGAGAACTGCTTGAACCCGGGCAGTGGAGGTTGCAGTGAACCAAGATCATGCCACTGCACTCCAGCCTGGGTGACAGAGAGAGATGCCATCTCAAAAAAGGAAAAAAAAAAAAAAAGAAAAAAGTGGCTGGATGGATGGATTATGTGTTCTTAGGATTTCAGTGGTTCTGGAATCTGGAGCCCATTTCAATGGACCACTTTCATTGCCAGGAATTTATTGGCCTCCTATTTCGTGTCCAGAGATTATCTATGAGGCAGGTAGAATTACTGGGGAAGTTTAGGAGAATTCAAAGAGACCCTGGTCTCAGAGGACCCCCAGGTAAAGCAGAGGTAACAAGCGTGCAGGAAAGCGTGCCTGGCACTTAAGCCTGGGTTTGCATCTTCACAATGCTCCCACATGCTGCCTTTCCCTGCACCATGACCCTGCAGCCGGCATCTCTAACGTGTGTGACTGTGGGTGCCAAACCTTTATGGAGAGCAGTGCCTGAAACCCGAAGGTCGTTCCCTGCACCCCTTTTTTTCTGATTAACCTCCCATGACAACTTCTGGTTGAAGCCGGCAGACCAAGCCACATGTTCCTGCCTCTTCCGTGTGGGACTCCACTAAACCAGCACAAGCAGTGAAGGGAAGCAGGAGCCTCCAGGGGAAAGATCCCACCTCTTTCTGGACCACAGAAGTGGATGGAAGTGTCATGCAGGAACAAAGCAGCAGAGACCTGAGCTGGAAGAAGTGGAGAGTCGCAACTGAAAAGACAGCCCAACCGGAGAGTTGTGGGCTTGAGAATGGAGGGTCGGAAGTGAAGAGGGGGCTAAAAACAAGTCCGAGGGTGCATCACCAGGCTGACGGTGTCTGACCCCACCCCACACTCAGAGCTTGTCAAGTAAAATGTTACGGAGCTGCTTTCCAGGGTCATGGAACGGACTGTTTGAGGAAACCCAGAGCAGGCAGGGAGGCCTCTGTGCTGAGGACGGCACCCAGCCTTCTGAGTTGGAGTTAGAGATCAGTTTCCCTCCCACTAGTCACGAAAGGAAACCTACCATGCAGCAGTGCCCAGCTTCAAATGTAGATCTCCTTCGGTCGGCCTTTCTGTTGCTTTTACTCAAATATGAGTGGGCAACCAGACATCATCTGCTGTTTGAAGAAAACCAGCAGCATGAAGGAGAAAGACCAAGAAAAACAAACAGAAAAAACTGACCCTGGCAGAAAATTGAGATAATTATGGAATTCTCCGTGCAGCCAAACTATCAAGCAAGCACGCAGGGAAACTAATTTTGAGACACAGAAGAACTCAGAAATTCTATTTTCCATGCCTCTGTTCTGCAGAAGTTACATGTAGTTTAGCAAAACAAGAATGAAGTCAAGAAAGAGGAAGATGGGCACTACAGGCCCTGGTGGCACTCACCCAGGAACCCAGTCAATCCTGGAGTCACGGCTGCGCAGCTGGCCTAAAATCTTCCCTTGCTTAAAGTCAGTGACGTCCCTCCAACAGAAGAGAGAGGATGAGGCAGTAGTTGGGAGATAGCTAATAAGTTGAAGAAAGCAAGTACTGCTTATTCCAGCCAGAAAAAAAACAAGTACCATCAAAACTTATACAAGGAAGTCCCAATTCAAATATGAGAAAACTAAACTCCCCAGGCTGATGAGAGGTCATCATTTGTACGCACTAACTGAACACACATGTGCTTAACACCACACCAGCCACTGCGTGTGTCAGGGGATGGGGGAAGGCCAAGAATACAAAGAATTCTGAGACGTCGTCCTCTATGTGCTTATGGTCGGTTAGGGAGATGACACATACGCACGTGGAAACCCAACGACCAGAGGTGAAGGCATGATTTAACAACCAAGAAGAGGTTCCGCTTAGACATAGCAGAAAACACATAGGGTGGAATTTCGTTTATTCCTGCATCAGGTATTTGTTGATCACATTCTGAGTGCTGCACACCATAGTGTGTGCTGGGCTTTCATTGGGGAGCAGGACCAAGAGGATCCCTGTCGCTGTCCAGCATACGGACAGACCACGTCAGGTCACAAACATGATCATTCCAGAGATTGGTATGTGTGAAGAAGAAAGGAAAATATCACCATAGAGAGACCCAGTGGGGGACTGTGGCTGAGGAGGACAGTGAGCAGGTGGCATGGCAGGACTCTTAGAGGAGACAGCCTTTGAGGAGGAGCCAGCCTGGCAGAGAGTTGGGCTCAAAGAGCTCCAGGCAGAGGGAAGCAAGAGGGAGATGGGTGCATTCCAGCAACAGAGGAGGGCAGGGGCTGGCACAAAGGAGCCAGGGCCCAGGCAGAATTGATGCAGAGGAGTGAAGCAATCTTGGTTATGGATAACTGATTCGAGTAGATCCAAGAAAATGAGTTAAGAGGCTATTCCAGCCGCCCACCTGGCTGAGGGGTCATTGAGGGGGAGGGCCTGCAAGAGTGGGCTGGAGTGGGTTGGATTCACTGTGCATCTGGAGCGGGAAGAAGGGAGGTTGAGTTGGTGAGCAGCTGAGATGAGATCATGGTCTTAAATTCATATGTGTGAACATTTCTGATAGGCAGTGGGGATCTGTGGCCACAGATCTTATCTCTTTCATCATGTGGAGATTAGTCTGGCTGCAGGCAGGAGAAAAATGTTCCCATAGTTCATGTTCTCAGTAAGGAGGGTGTAAACTAGGGAGTGGAGGAGAACATGGAGGAGAAGCAGGCAATAGAGGTTTTCAGGGGACAAAAAACCCAAGCTCACCAACTAACTGGGTACATCCCAAAATAGAAGAGTCAGAAATGGCTTGGAGGTTTCAGGCTAGGATACCTGTGTGTCAGTTCCAAGACAGTGGCAGGGGGTGTCCAACTAGAATTAAGAAGTCAGGCAGCTTTGGAGGAGAAGTTGTTATATTGAAAGTCTGGAGAGGTTGCTCAGCAGAGGCTTAGTAGTGAGAGCTAGGGTAGAGTGAGGGGAGAATTGGGTTTAAGAGCTCTCTCCATGAGAGTGATGGCTGAAATAAGGAGAAGGTGAAATTACCAAGAAAGCAAAAAAGCAGAAGGAGCAGGGAGCCCCCACTCTCTTTCAGGGAGTCAAAGAAGCGAGAGGAGGGAGGAGTCATCCAGGGGCTGGGAGGAGAATCAGACAGGAGCCATCCTTGGCCTCTGGGGCATCTTCAGGCACACACTCTGGGGTGTCTGCTTGTTATACACACTGGTGCCTCCCTCCATCTTACATGTCTTTATTCCCAGGTTAGACACATAACAGGCACCATGGATTAATAAATACATGTACAACAAAGACAGGGTGAGTGTTACACATGGCGGATGCTGAGAGCAAGAGGTAAAAGATGAGGCTGGAGACAGGTCTACTAGGTGTGATGACCAGGAGGCTGTTGTCACTGGTTATCTTCAACAGGGGCAAAGTTCCGGGGTGGAATCCAGGACTCAGAGAGCCAAAGATAGGCATTTCCCACTGTCCACGGCCCATCCTGTGCCCTCCTCAGCACCCGGATCTGAGCACTAAAGCTTTTCCATGTTTTTTTTGCATGTTTCACAGGAGCTGTGTTGACCAGTAAAGAACTTGTGCTTTTCCCACCATTCCATCCCATACCATCCCATCCCATGCCTTTAATTATGCAGTGGGGCATTGGTCCCTTGGTCCTTTGGTGTCACACACACCCTGATTTAGCTGGCGGTACAGGGCGCGACCAGCAAATGCTGGCCAGGAACTTGAAGGCCTGCTTTGAAAGCTGAGAAATGAGTGATGAAGATTCCTAGGAAAGTAACTAAGGATCACCAGGATAACATGGGAAGACTTGAGAGGGTTTATTGCCTGGAGTTTCCTCGGGCTGGGTCTTGTTGTTCTCTTGGAACACCAAGCCTCATAAATACAATCATCAAAGCTCCCCTAATGTTCAGAATTAATGACTTCGGTTGTGTCCTATGGCAGCTTACCTTTGAAAACCATCCCAGTTTCTGCCAAAGTTATAAGTTGCTTGCTCTGACTGAAACAATGGAAGAAAATGCCCTCGTTGGCAGATTTTGTGGCTGTCGCCCATCAGCTCTTAGACTCACTGCTCTTTAGCCACGGACATCCCTGCATTCCCTGCCTCCAGATGCAGACAGCCTCTGAAATAACACCAGGTAGAGTGGGCAGAACCCATGGACCTGTCCCAGCCCCTGGATGGTCTCCAGGATTAACTGAAAGGGTAACCCTGTATGCATTCCTGTTTGCACCTGACCTGAAAAACGCCCTTCTTTGGGGCTAGGGGAAACTGGACCAAATGGGGCATCTAGAAGCTGTTGAATCAGGAAACCTTAACTCAGGTGCAGGACAAGGAGCCAGGCCTGAAGCCAGAGACTCACTCCTACCAAGCAAGGGTGTGGTTTGAAAATTATAGGAAGCCAGTGTAGGGAAGGTCTACAGCAGAGAGCACCTGAGATGAGAAAGCCCAGGTGGGAGCCAGAACAGGTGCCAGGAAAGAGGCCAGCAGGAGAGACCAGCTCTGTGGGCATTAGCCCTGTGGCCCTACCAGAAGCAAGTATGGAGACCATGCACTGGAGCTCTGAAGTGAAACAAAGCAACAGACACGTGGTTGCACAGATCTGGTCTGGGCATTTGTTAAACAATGCTGAGGGACATTTTCTGATCTTGGCTACTCTTAGCCCCTATAAATTTTTTTTTTTTTTTTTTTTTTTTTTTTTTTTTTTTTGAGATGAACTCTTGCTCTGTTGCCCAGGCTGGAGTGCAGTGGTACGATCTCAGCTCACTGCAACCTCCGCCTCCCAGGTTCAAACTACTCTCCTGCCAGCCTCCCGAGTAGCTGGGACTACAGGTGTGTGCCACCATGCCTAGCTAATTTTTGTATTTTTAGTAGAGATGGGGTTTCACCGTGTTGGCCAGGCTGGTCTTGAACTCCTGACCTTGTGATCCACCCACCTCAGCCTCCCAAAGTGCTGGAATTACAGGCGTGAGCCACCGTGCCCAGCCAGCCCCTGTAATCTTTATACTGAGCAACTTGATAGCAGCTGGCTAGCAGTCCACATCAAGAATCCAGGCAGCCCTGCACCATGCTCTAGGCTGACGGTGCCTCATCACAGCTGGCTTCCCTCCAGGTCGCTACTGGATGGTCCGCCCTGGCAAAGCATTGCAGTTGGTTGCCAGTTACCATCTGTGTCTTGATGTGTTACCTACATCTCCCCAGCCACCATTAAGCCCACTCTTCTCCATTTGCTTCTTGCTGTCCTCTGGCCACTAAAGCCTTCGATTTTACCCTTTTCCTCTTTTTATACTAACTTTGAACAAGTTTGATCTTTTATTCAAGTTCTGCCCTTTTTCAGATTTCATCATGGTAATTTTTAGACTCAACTCGCTCAGCTTTTAGAACATCTTAAAGTCTTCCCTGGAATCCGTCCGGTTATGCTATCATTTTTGGATAGAACAATAGTGATTTCCCATTAAATCTTTTTCAAAAAAAATAAAAGGCTCCAAGGATGAGACTTGAGGGTTACTAAATATGAAGAGTATTCGCCTATTCCTTTGAGTAGCATGCCATGGTGCAGCAGTTCTCATCGCATGGCTGCCAGCAAGCAGCCTCAGCATCTCCTGGGAGCCGATTAGAAATGCACATTCTCAGGTGCAGCCAGACCTGCTGGGTCAGAAACTCTAGGGCCAGGACATAGCAGTTTGTGTTTTAACAGCCCTCCCCGTGAGGCCGATGCACACTTAAGTAGGAGAACGGCTGCCATAATGAACAGAGGATGCTGATGTCTTTGGGGAGTTGTGGGCCAGGCACTTGCCTCCAGGGATCCGCGTGCAGTCAGCCTGGCACCCCAGGCTCTGTGCTTGCTCCAAGCCCTGCCTGCAGGTAGGAGTGCCTGTGAGGGGGAAGCACGGTGCTGCTTCTTGTCCAGGCATCACGGGAAAGGACTAAATCACCTCCACCAGGATTATCTTGGATCTTGATTTCTGGCTGTAGATTCCTTTGGAGTCTGAAGTGCCAATATGTAATCTGGGGTGCAAGGCAGTGGGAAAAACCCAGTTCTTGTTCTGGAAGCATTAGCTTTATAGGGGGAAAATGTGGAGGGACATTTAGGCAATCTAGCTAGTAAATAAATACCCAGTGTTTAGTATAAATTTAGGTTATTTTGCAGAATACAAAATTCTCACTTTTTAAAAAAAGAAAAAAGGAGTCCAAAACCTTTCTCTGCTTTTTAGAAAACAGGCTGTGCTTCTCAGGCCCACCTAGGGTAGAGGCAGCCTCTCCTCTGCTCTCAGACATGCCTTGTTAAAAAGATTTGAGAGATAGGGCTCTTCGTAGACTAGCTCTCCCTACCTGAGAAAAGGGGGGCCCATGCCCAGCCCCGCCTGAATGAGCTGTGGGCATCCCTACCTTGTTAGAAAAGTCTGTGGTTTCCGTTGTATGTTCTAAGACTACTGGCTGTTTCAGCCAAGTTACAGGCGACCTCCACAGCCCAGAGGGGAAGCCCCATCATGAGAAATTGTGGCTGCACCAGCTGGTGTGGGGGTTCGGGCTTCACTCCCTTCCCAGGGTCTCTGCCTCCAGGCAGTCAGGGCATCAGACCTCAGTGTGACCTCCATGGGCAGTTGTGCCTTCATGGGTCTCCCTCCTCCAGAACAAATACCAAAAAAATACACTTGACAACTATGTGGGTATAAAGACAAATATAATCCAAGTTGGATTCTGTGCATTTTTTTTTCTCTCCTGAATTAAAGTATTTTCTTGGGCCTCTGAATGGATCAGGGCCCCAGGCCCCATGCCTTCTGCACCTCATGAAAAAGTTAGCCTTTCAGGGCAGCCTCTTTAAAATCCCTCTGAGTCTTAACCACAGAATAACGAGGCCTTCTGGTTCTTTAGAAAATCGGCTGTGATGGCATCATTGGGTCTGCGGCTAAAGAAGACAGATGCGGGGTCTGCAACGGAGACGGCAAGACCTGCCACGTGGTGAAGGGTGACTTCAGCCACGCCCGGGGGACAGGTGAGTGCTGGCCCAGAGGGCTGCTGTGGCTACAGTGTTTTGTGTCCTTTGCCTAAAGCTACTGATTGCAATCTTCCCTACAATTCATATTTAAGGGCTAGACGGTAGTGGATAGGTGACCTGGAACTTCAGTTTCATTTCTGAAAAGCAAGGAAGGACATTTGAGCAAGAATGATGCCTTCAAGTTGCTAGTAGTGAGTAGTTTGCCATGAACGGAAACAGCTCCCCGCTTAGCCTGAGGTCTGTGAATCAGTGGTAACTGCCCTGTGCCAGGAGCTCAGCACTTCCTGGCAGCCCTCCTTCTGATGTGCAGGCAGAGAAGGTGGTAAAGACACTTGCCAAATCATTTTACCTGTTGTTGGAAGACGTTTGCTCTGTGTCTGAATTTTCTGTTAGTAAAAGTAAGATAGCACTTACATTTCTAAAACATGCATGAAGCCGTACAGTCTGGAAAGTCTCAGGTGCCACTGCCAACTGTGACTCCGGAGTACCCGAGCCTCCTGGTCCCCAGGCACAGACATCCCTCAGCACTGTCCCTAGAGAGGGATGCCAGGATTCGGTTGATGGGCCGCCTTCATCTTTCTGCTAGCATGCTTTTTGCAGCTGCAGGCTGTTTGGTCCTACATGGGACACGACTTTCTGATCTCCCATCCTGGAGGACAATGTTTAGGAAAGCGTCTGTGGTTGACACCTAGTGAGGGGAGCACGAGGCAGGTGAGCCACTGGGGAGGGAGCTCTGGCAGCCTTAGCGAGTGTCCACTCACCCCCCATCACCAGGAGAACTTGTGTTGGGAGGAAGGAGCTGAGAAACTTATTTTAATTTCCACAAGTTGCTTTGCATAGAAGCTTTTCAGTTCATTTTCACCTGACAAGAGAACAGAACCACATTTATGCCTCCCTGCCCCACAGAACAGCCCCATAAGGTGAGGTGTGCTCTCCTCTCTGCTTTTCTCTGTGTGGATAGGAAACCTGGTCTGGAAGAAACGTTCCTTCTAGATGCCTGTGGGAAAGGCAACCTACTGCACCAACATTTTGCAGCACCCTGTGAAAGCAAAACCAGAGGAAAATGCAAATGCAAAATGAAATTTAAAAATGAAATTTCAGGTGGATTTTAAAGGCAGATAGCTAGTCAGCAAGGCACAGAGCTTAGTGTGAGAACCTGTGCCTGCCACGTCAACAGAGAAAGGAGAGGCAGGAGCAGGTTGGTTTGGGGGAAAGTGGCCTCCAGAGCTGCACTGTCCAGTTCAGCAGCCGCTGGCCCATGGAGACGATCCAAACTGTAATTCATTAAAATGAAACCAACTTAAAAGTTCATCTTTCCGTCTCACTGGGCAAATTTTGAGTACTCTGTTGCCGCACACGGCCAGCAGCTCCTGTGTTGGGCAGCACTGGCAGAAAATATTCCCAGCATCCCAGAAGGTTCTCCTGTACAGCACGGCTCCAGAGCATGGCCCATTTCTGCTATTCATTTTGGCATACTGGATGCCATTTTCTCTATTGGTACCCCAGCTCCTGGGCTCCTGTGAGAATTTGACCTTGCCTATTGCAGCTGATTCAACATTTAGGAGCAAAACTCCTGCAGTTGGTGAAGGGTTACTACATATTGTTGGCTTTTCTTTTTTAATAGAAGCATTAGAACCCTTCGTTTATTAAATTGAACATTGTACTGAGCTCCCATAAAGAGAACTGACTACAAGTGTGTGATTCTGTAGAAGACAAGTCAGGTACAGCCAGGCCCACCCCCATCCCCAACCCTGGGCAACTCTGTATGTAGAACACAAAGGAAAGTTCTACCACACATCTAGCATAGGATCTCACTTCTGAGATAACCCAGATTAAGGTCAAAAGTGGTCTTCCTTTGCCCAGACTCTGATCTGTATGCCAGCCCTTGATTTGGCCCAGGCAGACCCATTCATCTGACCACAGTAACATCCTCCTGTCCTGCCCACCCCTTTCCCTTCTCCATCCACCCCAACCTGGGCCACATCCCTGTCTAGAATGTGAGGTCAGACCCCTATGGCCATGACAGTGAGTCCCTCATGGAAGGATAGACCATACTGAAGCCTCCTTGGGTAACTCCGCCAACCCTGGCTTGCAGCCTAGCATGTGTCCTTCCAGCTGCCAAGGCACAGAAGCCTTACCAAACCTTCAGACAAAAATAAGCACACGTTCACTTCACCTGCCTGGACTGTCATTCTGAGTGATTACCAGTTGTCACACATTCATTTTAAGGTACACAGCAGTTTTTTGTTTTGTTTTTTGTTTTTTTTTTTTTCAAATCCTCACAGCTGGAGTCTTTGAACGTGAGCCCATATCAATATGGATTCTGTATATTGAAAATCTGCCTGCAGTACTCGTTTGCACATGAATGAGTCACTGGCTGCCTTTCTTGTATAGTTTCATTCAACACAAACCTGTCATCATGGTCTGACATACTGGAATGCACTTAGACAGAGATACAAATGGTTACCCCCAAGCCCATTCACGCAATGATTATTTATGCAGCATGACTACATTTTAACCAGTAGGTATACAGAAATAAGTTATTGTCCCCACCTCAGGTACAGTTGAGGGAGGAGACCCCCGGGCAAACAGCATTAGCCTATGTGAGCATGAGGTGGAGGCAGCCCAGCAGGCATGCTGTGGGACCCCAAGTTCTGGTGGGGCACCAGACTTAGGCCTCCAAAAGATGAGGGTGGCCCCCAGCACTAAAGGACAAGTAGAAATCAGTTGATAGTGGGGGTAGCAGGAGGACACTTCAGGCTGAAGGGGAAACATATCCTTGCAAGACCCAGCATGGAAATCACAGAAAGACCCCAGGTCAAGAGGCATCTTGGTGACGCCAAGCGCAGCTGAGTGGGTGGATTCACCAGGCCTATCAGTTTAGATAGGAAGGTAACTTTCATCTCTGCTCGCCTCTAAAGAATGAGGGAAGGAGGAATGCCTTATCACCCTTCCGAGTGGATATCAAAGAGAAACTCCACACCAGAAAGATAAAACGGAATCAAATGCTGGATTTTTGCCCAATTTTACGAAGTCCTGACCCCTGCCTGAACTCCTATGGGTCCTTTTACCAAAGTTCCTGAGCTGAGAATCCAGGGCAGACCCACGCGTGGCAAAGTGTCCAGCCCAGCAGAGCCAAATCTCCCTCTCTGTCATGAGAGGTCCCAGTGTGGCGTCAGGGGAAGTGGTGTCCTGAGTGTAGGATGTTTATTGCCCTCCAGCCTGTTGCTTCCAAACTTTGAACAAATGAGGTCCTCAGCTACTTATCTATGGAAGGAATCAACTCAACTTGGCTATCATATTGCTTTTCTGATGGATGGGCTTCAAAATGCTCATGCCTTGGGCTGGCTTATGACAGTTGAGTTATCTGAACCTAGTAATTTGAGCGTTCTTGGTATGATGCTTTCATTTCATTAAATTGCCATTTTAACAATATTATCTTTATTCCACCCTGCTCCTTGGCACTGAAAAGGTGGCTGGTCAGTCTCCAGGTGACCGGCCCATGGGCAGCCAGGACACACCTGGACTGGAGTCCTCACTGAGAACCAGCCAAGGATACCTGTGGGCTTTGGCTCCCTTTGCTCTTTGTTCTTGCAGAGAACCTTTTCACATAATCAATCCTTAAAAGAAAGGGTGGGGTGAGGATCCCTTTTGAATGTGGATAGATCCATGTGTCACACATTTGTTCAGTAATTTCCTCTAGAACCCCTGCCACATGCCAGGTTCCATGCTCTGTTTTGTGTGGGTTGTGGAATCTCGTGGGGGCGGAAATTCACTGTTATGAGCTGATAGTACAAAATGAGGCTTCTTTACACTGTGATGAAGAATCATAAAATGTGCACATAAACCAATTACAACGTATTTCTTTTTCTCAGTTAAGAATGATCTTTGTACGAAGGTATCCACATGTGTGATGGCAGAGGCTGTTCCCAAGTGTTTCTCATGTAAGATGTTGGATGTTACGTGTCGTCCCAGCAGTGACATGCTTGGTGTGGCTCTTGCCTGGCTCATGTACCTGAGTGTTTTCTGAACAGAATCGATGGGAATAAGTTGTGTGCGAAGCCATGGATAAACGCGGAGGCCATTAAATGCTTACATAAACTGATGTTGAAGACTGATTACCATAAGAAAAATTATAGGATGAAACAAAATTTAAAGCTATAAAAGATAGAGTCATGGGATCAAGAGCCCAAATTGAAACATACCCTAGCATGCTGGGGGTGAGTTTTCTTTCCCCTCAAGCACACCTGGTGCTCTGGCAGAAAATACCCCGGCATGCCAGAGAATTTAGCCTTAGCTGGCACCTTCCTCCATGGAAAAATTTTCATATTTCAGGACTGGTTTCCCTATGGGCAGAGGAGCATTTGGTAACACGCTTCTGGTCTTCATTTGTCTGCGCTGGCCTCCCATTGTGAGGGGTGAACTAAGGCACGGTTTAGCCTCATAGGCTTCCCAAACAATGAGTTCTTTTCAATTAGACCCAGGAACAACCTTTAGGGAGGAACATAAGATAGTAATATTCTTGTGAACAACTTTTGTAACAAGAGAAAACCGTAACAAATGCCTCTCCAAACATTTTATGGTCTATTTACAAAACAAAACAGAACTCTGATTTTGGGGGAAAGAGTCCAGGTACACATAAGCCAGGGTTTTACCTCTAGTCCATCATGGTACTTTTTCAGTCCAATGGTTTTCTTCCAAAGATGGTTAATGCTCCTGAAAACAGGAGGGAAAATGGGAGCCCCAAATCATCTAACTGCAAGTCTACTCAAGAAATTCAGACAAAAATGATTTCACAGGGAAATTGCTCATAGCCTAGTAATAGTAACTCTAGAAGATTTGAGACAGGTTAAAGGTCAGCATCACTTTGAAGTTCTTTCTTACTACTGGTCCTTAGGGCAGAAATGGCATGTTCTCCTGGAACCATGGCAAAGGCATTGGATTTTATCCATGGCTTCCTCATGAAACCAAATCATGTTCCTGTAACTGGATTTCTCCTGCTTGGTGGCTGAAGCTAGAATGGGAAATCACTCCAAAGATAAAGCCTTCCTACCTTACCTAAAATGTGAATCTATCTTGTAAATTCTGAGAGTAAATCCTACCTCATAATTATTCTTCATGCTTGCAGTGTGGTGGTATCTGGCATCCACATCGTGGGGTGTCTGGCCTGAGAGACGCCAAGAAGCTTTGGGACTTGGTGATGGTACTCTTTCCCTTCCTGGTGGCTCTTCACACATGCCTCAGGTGGAAGCTCTGGGTCAGAGCAGGGGTTAGAGGACTGTTAGCCTGAGGCAGTTTCCCTGGTTTGTGGACAGAGGGCCTGCCTTTCAGTTCAGGGACTTTTTCATTGGTTCTTTTTTTTTTTTTTTTTTTTAGACAGAGTCTCACTCTGTCACCCAGGCTGGAGTGCAGTGACACGATCTCAGCTCACTGCAACCTCCCCCTCCTGGGTTCAAGCTATTCCCCCGCCTCAACCTCCTGAGTAGCTGAGATTATAGGCACGTGCCACCATGCCTGGCTAATTTTTTTGTATTTTTTAGTAGAGATGGAGTTTCACCATGTTGTTCAGGCTAGTCTTGAACTCCTGACCTCATGATCTACCCGCCTCAGCCTCCCAAAGTGCTGGGATTACAGGCGTGAGCCACTGCGCCTGGCTGGGTTCTTTTTATCACGAACAGAGAAACTTGTCCGAACGGTTAGCAGAGTGCATGCATAAGGACTGCCCTGCGCTGAGAGGTCACCTGAGGGTGAGCTCACTTGAGTAGCGAGTCCATCCTGACCTGCTTTTCATCAGCACCTCCACCAGGGGCACATGAGAAAAGACAGAAAACAGATGTCTTTTCACTGTTGCATCCTGTGCCGTAGTTAAGCTTAAAAATAGATGTGGATACCATGCATCAGCTGCAAAGGTACCTTGCTGTGGAATGAGGGAAAGGAACTGATCAGGACCCAATCAGTTCTGTCGATTCTGCAGATTGGTGATCCCAATGCCAAGGTTTGTTAGTTGCAAAAGATTCCATACAACAGCAGCTTCTTTCAAGAACAGCTCATCCCCCACAAGCAGATCTTGTTTCCAGGCATGTTTGGTAGTTTGAGTGGAAATTCCTCTGAAAAAGATTCTGATCACTTTGACCCTGAACAGCTTTTGTCTCAGTTTTCGACATTTTACTGCCTTACATGCCTGGAATCCAGTCACAGTTGAAACTCCCCAGAAGGAATGGATTTCTCTAAGAGAGATCTGCTGTAGAATATTTTGTGCCATAATCCTAAAAGCTGGTTTTCTTGTGGCCAGAATTTTTCAGTAGAGAAACTTTCCTAGAGCAAAGACAATTTTTAATCAAGAAACCTTGCCCTCACCCTAGAGCCACTGGAGGGGAAGGGACCATGTGCCGGCTGCTGTGGCAAGCCAGCGTCACTATTCCCAAGTCAGATGTGGTTGGAAAGGGTCATACTAGATGACCACACAACTGCCTGGGGATCAGGGCACAACAGTGAGTAGCCCACTGCCCTCAAACTAGACTTTGTGTACATTTGTGAAGTCTCTGCAAACATCCTGCAGGACATTTATTTGTAAACATCCTAGACTAGGTCAATGGCAACCATGCCAAGGCATTTACTGTCAAGGCTGAAGGACACTGCTAAACTTTCTGGCTGAGAAACTCTTTCTGGCTGAATGAACATATGGTTGTTTTCTCGTCTTCCCAAGATCACCTGAAAATGAATGAAAAGTCAGTTCTTGAAAGGTTTAGGGAGGACAAGCACATCTCAGGTGGAAGTTCATCTATGGATGAAATGGAATGAATATACTTGGTTTTGCTGCAATAAACAAGCAAACAAAACTAACGTAAAAGTGCCTCCCAGATCTCAGTGGCTTAACACAAAAGTCTGCTTCCAGCCCCTGCTGCTTGCCCACTGTGGGTTGGCAAGAGGCTCTGCATAGTGAGGTCACTCCTGGAACTAGGCTGGCAGAGACTTTATCTGTTCACACGCTGCCACAGTCACCTTGGCCAGGAAAGGGAGTATGGCAAACCAGACCCGGATGTGCTTCAGGCTCCTGCAGGGAAGAGACACACCTCATTTTCGCTCACATTTTACTGTTCAAAGCCACATGGTCACACACGTTTAAGTGGGTGGTGAAATGTATTACTTCCATATTTCCAGAGAAAAACTTGGAAATATTTGCGGCCAGCACCATAACACAGCAGCCCTAGGAGTTTTACCACAACACAGCACCTCTAGGAAACACCTCTTCATTCTGGTATTTTGGTTGCCAACACAGCAACAGCTCCCTGCACCCAGCAGAAAGCCAATCCTGAGAGTAAACAAATCCTGTGCATCCCCACAGGAGACCGCCCAGCTGCCTGGTTCTTGAAGGAGAGTCTGCAACATGAATGAGAAAAACCAAGATAAACTGGGAAAAAAAAAGAAATAAAAAAGAAAAGACCAACGGAAAAAGTAACTCAAATAATAGAAGTTCAAATTCTCTAATAACTATTTGTAGAAAGATTTAAGATCATATTGTAGCCACAAAATAAGAGCAGAATGCCATGGGAAGAAATAATCAGAAAACAAAAAATAGATCTCAAAAATTAAAAATATGACTATCAGACCAGCCTGAGCAACATGGCGAAACCCTGCCTCTACAAAAAATACAAAAAAATTAGGCAGACATGGTGGTGTGTGCCTGAAGTCCCAGCTACTCAGGAGGCCGGGGTGGGAGGATCGCATGAGCTGGGGTGCGGGGGCAGAGGTTACAGTTAGCTGAGGTCACGCCACTGCACTCCATCCTGGGTAACAGACTGAGACCCTGTCTCAAAAAAAAGAAAAAAGACTATCAAAATCATGCAATAAGGCCAGGCACGGTGACTCACACCTGTAATCCCAGCACTTTGGGAGGCCAAGGTGGGCGGATCATGAGGTCAAGAGATGGAAACCATCCTGGCTAACATGGTAAAACCCTGTCTCTACTAAAAATATACAAATTAACCGGGCATCATGGCACATGTCTGTAGTCCCACCTTATTGGGAGGCTGAGGCAGGAGAATTGCTTGAACCCGGGAGGCAAAGATTGCAGTGAGCCGAGATTGCACTGCTGCACTCCAGCCTGGGCAACAGAAGCAAGACTCTTGGTCTCAAAAAAAAAAAAAAAAAAAAAAGCAGTAAAAGCAAAAAAATAACAAATCATAGACTGACAGTTTTTGCAACATGTCTAGTAAGTAAACAGTTTGAGTCCAAAAAATATCAAATTATAGTAATATATGTTACACACATTTTTTAAACTACTGCATCTCAACTAAATAAAAGATGGTAGAAAAATGGGCAAAGCTTAAGAACAAGGCCATTAACTGAAAAGGGAAAACAAATGGTCAATAAGTATATAGGACACTGAGCCTCATTGGTTATCAGGGAAATGCAAATTAAACTTATGACAATATCTTTTTACCAAATGGATTAGCAAATGTTAAGAAGATTGATCTTGTCAAGTATTTAGAAATCTTTGAATAAACCATTTACTCTCATATAGTGTGGATTGGCTTAAATAGTATTTAAACCAAGGTCAACTTAGCAGTGCCTGTGTTTGACTCAGTGATTCTCACATTAGCTGACCTGGTAGGACATTATATTTATGCACAAGAAGACATGTACAAAGCCATTCATAGAAGTATTATTTCTTTTCTAAGCAGCTTTATAAAGATATCATTCACATGCCATATAATTCACCCATTTAAAGTGTGCGATTCAATGAGTTTCAGCACATGCACAAGGTTATGCAGCCATGTATTAGGGTTCTCTAGAGGAACAGAACTAATAGGAGATACACACATACACACATATATATGGGAGTTTATTAAGTAGTGTGTGTGTATGTGTATATCTGTGTGTACGTATGTATGTGTGTGTATATATAGGGGAGTTTATTAAGTATTAACTTGATCACAAGGTCCCAGCTGGCTGTCCGCCAGCTAAGGAGCAAGAACCAGTCCGAGTCCCAAAACTGAAGAAATTGGGGTCTGATGTTTGAGGGCAGGAAGCATCCAGCATGGGAGAAAGATGTAGGTTGGGAGGCTAGGCCCATCTCTCTTTTTCATGTTTTTCTGCCTGCTTTATATTCGATGCAGCTGATTAGATTGTGCCCACCAGATTAAGGGTGGATCTGCCTTCCCCAGCCTCCTGACCCAAATGTTAATCTCTGTTGGCAACACCCTCACAGACACACCCAGGATCAATACTTTGTATCCTTCAATCCAATCAAGTTGACACTCAGTATTAACCATCACAAGTCCACCCCTTGTCAACTTGAACCCATCCACATCTTCTGAAATCATACATAATCTTCAAATAAAGACAATAATAAGGTCATAATTACCCCTAACATAATACAGCTATCCTTCGTACAACCGGAAACACACCCATCCCCAACCCAAATACTATTACATAAAGTTAATAATACTTATATGCTTATATGAAGTCAATAAATCTTATGTCACTTGACAAAGGAAAAGGAAATAAAGATATTTTCTTAGTCCAAGTGTATACATGCTCAAACATATTTTTAGCAAAAGAAGGAAGAAATACTCATGACAATTACAGTCTTCCTTTCTGCAGCTGGTCATGTGGTCATAGCTGGTATCGATAACTACCTTTCTCTACTACCCATTCTGTATTCCCTTAGCCTTCAGCAAGCACCTCAGCAGGTCATGGGTTTTTTCCTGGTGGAGTGACCCAAACCTTCATTCCTGAGGGGTCTGGGCCATTGTCGTCCTGCCTGGATTGGGCTGTTGTAGTTTCCCACTGACCTTAATCACAGAGCATGGTAATACTAAGAGACGCCCTAATGGATCTCCTGTATTCCATGTGTACTCTTCCTTACCTCCATTGTGGAGTAGTAGACTGATTTCATCTTGATAGTCCAGGTCAGTCACCCCAGCCAACACTGTAACTCCCTTCTTAGCCTGTTGACTTAAAGGTAGGAGGAACCCAAAGTGTCCAGGTGGGTACCAATCTTCCAGTTTAATGAAATCGTTGTGTCTCCTGGTGGCAGCATTCCTCCCTCTGGAACTAAGATCTCTAGGCCAGCAGAATATAATGTCGGGGAAACAGGAAGCAAAAATTTTGCTAGGGGATCACTAGGGGTGATGGTGAGTGGTATCACTTCACTTCCACCCCTTGATTCCTGGACCTGTGAATCCTGGCTATGGGAGAAACAGTACCATATATTGGACGCTGATTCAGAGCATATACGGCCTGCTGGTGAACTTTGCCCCAGCCCTGCAAAGTATGGTCACCTAGTTGGCGTTGTAATTGTGACTTCAAAAGGCCATTCCACCGTTCTTTCTAGCTTCTTCAAGATGATGGAGACCATGGTAAGACCAGTGAATTCCGTGAGCATGAGGCCACTGCCACACTTCTTTAGCTGTAAAGTGAGTGCCTTGGTCAGAGGCAATGCTGTGTGGAATGCTCTGTGGATAAGGCATTCTGTGACTCCACAGATGGTAGTCTTGGCAGAAGCATTTCATGCAGGATAGGCAAACCCATATCCGGAGTAAGTGTCTAGTCCAGTGAGGACAAACCACTGCCCTTTCCATGATGGAAAAGGTCCAATATAATCAACCTGCTACCAGGTAGCTGGCTGATCACCCCAAGGAATGGTGCCATATCACCACAATCATTCCCAAAAGAAACCCCATGCTCGGTAGCAGTCATTCCCCATCACCCTCTTAAGCCCTAGGCAACCACTCATCTAATGTCTATATGTACGAATTTTTCTATTGTGTATATTTCATGTAAATGGAATCATATAATATGTGGTCCTTCCTGACAGGCTTTTTCCCTTAGCATAGTATTTTCAAGTCATCCATGTTGTCACATATATCAATGCTTCTTTTTATTGCCAAATACTATTCCATTGTTTGGCTATATCATATTTTATAAATACAGTCATTGGTTGATGGGTATTTGGATTGTTTCCACTTTTTTGGCTATTAGGAATAACGCTGATATAAACTTTTGTGTACAGGTTATCATGTGGACATGTTTTCATTTCCCTTGTGTATATACCTGGGAGTGGAATTGGTGAGTGATAATTCTGTGTTTAACTTTTGGAGTAGCTGCTAAACTCTTTTCCAAAGTGGCTGCACCACTTTACGTTTCTGCTAGCAATGAATGGGGGCTACCATTTCTCCATGTTCTCTCCAACTTACTATTTTTTGTTAGAGTCATCCTAGTGGGCACAATGTGGTATGTCCTTGTGGTTTGGGTTTGCACTTCCCTAATGACTAATGTATCATTAGCATCTTTTCATTTGCTTGTTGGTCATTCATATATCTTTTTTGGGGAAATGCCTGTTAAAATCATTTGCCCATTTTTAAATTGGATTGCCATTTTCTTCTCGAGTTGTAAGCTTTCTTTATATATTCTGGATGCAGTTCCTTTATCAGACAAATGATTTGCACAGATTTTCTCACAGGGTATGAGTTGGTTTTTCACTCTCTTGATGGTATCTTTTGAAACACAAGTTTTCAGGTTTGATGTAATCCAGTTAATCTATTTTTTCTTTTGTTGCTTGTGCTTTTGCTGCCATGTCTAAGAAACCATTGCCTAATTCAAGGTCACAAAGATTTAGTCCTACGTTTTCTTCCAAGAGGTTTCTAGTTTTAGCTCTGATATTTACATCTGTGATCCATTTTTGAGTTAATTTTTTTGTGTGGTCTGAAGTAGGAGTACAACTTCATTCTTTTGCATATGGATATCCAGTTGTCCCAACACTGTTTGTTGAAGACTGTTCTTTCCCTGATTGATATTCTTGGCACCTTTGTTAAAAAAAAAAATTGTTTTCTGGACTCCGAATTATATTCCATTGTTAGAAACGACTGTCCTTATGCCATTACCTTGCTGTCTTGATTGGTATAGGTAGCCAGAAAGTTTTGAAATCAGGAAATCTGAGTTCTTCTACTTCTTTTGAAATATTGTTTTGGCTATTCTGGGTCTATTGCATTTTCATCTGAATTTTAGGATCAGCTTGTCATTTTTGGCTAAAAAAAAAAAATGCTGGGATTTTTGATAGGGATTACATTGAATCTGTAGACCAATTTGTGAAGCAGTCCCATTTTTACAATGTCATCTGATCCAAGAATATAAAATATCTTTCCATTTATTTAGATATTTGTTAGTATCTTTCAGCAATGTATTGTAGTCTTCAACTTACAAACCCTCCAGGTTTTTTTTTCAATGTATTCCTAAGTGTTTGATTCTTTTTGATGCTACTTAAATTGAATTGCTTTTTAAATTTCATTTTNCAAGGGGGTGTTTTTTTTTTTTTTTTTTTTTTTTTTTTTTTTTTTTTTTTTTTTTTTTGGTGAGATGGAGTCTCGCTCTGTCGCCCAGGCTGGAGTGCAGTGGCACCATCTTGGCTCACTGCAAGCTCCGCCTCCCAGAGCCATTCTCCTGCCTCAGCCTCCCTAGTAGCTGGGACTACAGGCACCTGCCACCACACTCGGCTGATTTTTTTGTATTTTTAATAGAGACAGGGTTTCACCGTATTAGCCAGGATGGTCTTGATCTCCTGACCTTGTGATCTGCCTGCCTCGGCCTCCCAAAGTGCTGGGATTATAGGCGTGAGCCACCACGCCTGGCCTGGAGTTGATTTTTATATATTGACCTTGTATCCTGCAATCTTACCGAACCTGTCATAATAGGTTTTTTAATGGATTCCTTAGGATTTTCTCTATAAAATATTTTAGCATCTGCAAATAGAGATAATTTTACTTCTTCTTTCCAATCTGTATGCCTTTTATTTCTTTTCCTTGCATAATTGCCCTAGATAGAACTCCTAGTACAGTGTTGAATGGGAGTAACAGGACATCCTTGTCTTGTTCCTTATCTTAGGGGACAAGCATTTAGTATTTCACCATTAAGTATGCTGTTAGCTGTGGAGTTTTGTAGATGCCCTTTATCAGGTTGAGCATGCTCCCTTCTATTCCTAGTTTGTTGAGTATTTTTATCAGGAAAGAGTGTTGAAATTTGTCAAATGCTTTTCCTGCACCTATTGAGATGATCTTGTGGATTTTGCCCCTTATTAACATGGAGGATTACGTTGATTGATTTTTTTTTTTTTTTTTTTTTTTTTGAGAGGTAGTCTCACTCTGTTGCCCAGGCTGGAGTGCAGTTACACAATCCTGGATCACTGCAACCCTCGCCCACCGGGTTCAAGCGATTCTCATGCCTCAGCCTCCCAAATAGCTGGGATTAAAAGTGCACATCACCACACCTGGCTAATTTTTGTATTTTTTTTTTTTTTTTTCTTTAAGTAGAGACAGGATTTCACCATGTTGGCCAGGCTGGTTTCAAACTCCTGGCCTCAAGTGATCCACCTGTCCCAGCCTCCCAAAGTGCTGTGATTACAGGGGTGAGCCACTGTGCCCAGCCTGATTTTTCCATATGTTAAACCAAGCTTGAGTCCTAGCATAAATCATATTTGATCACAGTGTAGAATCCTTTTTACATGTGGCTGGATTGGGCTTGCTAGTATTTTGTGGAGGGGTTTGAGGGGTTTTCTGTGCATATTCATATATGATATAGTGTTGTTTCTTATAGTGAAAATTTTGAAACAACCTAAATGTCCATTAATAGGCGAGTAGTTATATAAACTTCATAGCGATTTAAGCAAAAAAATAAATAAAGTAGAGCTATACATAACATATATGATATCTGAGACATGTTTTTAAAAATTGAAAATGTAATATATATTGAGTTACTCCTAACATAGAAGTGAGACAAATGTAAATATGAAAATACTATGCTGTTTTTGTTTGTGTAGTATTAAACTTCTTACAGTGAGAAAATGTATTTGTATAAATTCAAAATATATGTTGTTTTTTAAAAGGAAAATGACAATGAACTCACTGATATCAATAAACCTGTGTCCTAACAAATTTTACTGTAAACCAAGGAAAGTCTGGTTAGCCTACAATACTGTCCTGTTTCTCCCTACCACACCTAGTGCAAGCAACCAGTATGATTAGAACTTGTCTTACTTTAAAATGTGAAATAAATTTACCAGCACAGGATCTATACAAGTATCTGGCAATAGGAAAAAGATAAAGGGGACAAGGAAAGCAAATGACTTTTTAAAAATCCTGGCAAAATGTTACCAAGGAAAAGATGTAAATTGTGACCCAATGTTACTGCCATGAATTTCAAAAAGTGATCAACAGTCGCCTTCATAAAATAGGAACTCAAAGGCCAGGCACAGTGGCTCACGCCTGTAACCCCAGCACTTTGGGAGGCCGGGGCAGGGGGATCACCTGAGGTCAGGAGTTCGAGACCAGCCTGGCCAACATGGTGAAACCCCGTCTCTACTAAAAATACAAAACTTAGCTGGGCGTGTTGGTGGGCGCCTGTAATCCCAGCTACTAAGGAGGCTGAGGTAGGAGAATCACTTGAACCCGGAAGGTGGAGGTTGCAGTGAGCTGAGATCACACCACTGTACTCCAGCCTAGGCAACAAAGCAAAACTCCATCTCAAAAAAAAAAAAAAAAGAAACTAAGAATTCATAGCTAAGACACAAGACCTCAATGAAGAAACGGTGACGCAATGAAGCAAGAGAGAGAGATGAAACGTGACTTAGCAGAACTGAGGACATACTGTAGGAGAGGTCAGTGAATCCATCACAAAAACCAGGTCTACATGGAAGCAGACAGAGAATATCAACACTATGAGAGTGCAGTAAGAAACTCGGAAGACAGGATTGAGAAAAACACCAGGGGAAAATGGAAATAAACAAAAAGTCCCAAGGATAAAAGATCACATGAGCACTGCAGAAGACAAAGGCGACAAATGTATATACTTTGATATCTGCCCCCCCAAAAAAAACCAACCAAATAGATCCGAAAAAAAAAAATGTACTGATAATATAGCCTTGTATCCAGGAAAAGTTGACACAAAACTACGAATAGCCTATTAGTTATTAGATGTTAAAGGTAAGACTCCTTTGAGCATCCCATCTAACCAGCAGTCCTTAGACTTCTCCATGGTCACATTTTATGGAGCCACTCATACAACAGCCTCAGAGAAAGTAAGTATGACCCCAACATGTTATAGCAGCCAAACTGACATTCAAGGATAAGGACAATGAACAATTATTTTTTGCTATACAGTATTATATTTCAGAAAATATAATTCCCATAAGTCCATCTCAAAGGGAACAAATTTGAGGCAAGCAAGAATTTATTAGAGAAACTGGCAGAAGAATGCATAACAAACATTAAATTCCTTTTTAGGATTAAAACTAAAACAACTATAGGAATTACCTTAGTAAAAAGTAAATGTTACAAACTAATACAATGTCAAAATGATACAATAAAAGTTGAAATGGGATGTGAGAAAGTAGAATGTACTGTAATTATTCTCATTTCCTTATTTTGTAATATCCAGGGACTAAATTACATCTGATAAGTTACACAGTAGAAGTATAAATATACAGGCCTATGGAAAAACATTCAATAAAACAGAAACAACAACTAGAATTTATTGGTAAGGGACAGGATGAAGAAATCCAACTAAATAGTATACAGCTCCACTGTTTGCTCATTTAATGAGCCAAATGGGGGTAGGAGAGTACAAATATGTAAAATAATAGCGAATAGGGAAATAAAGTATAAAGGAAATTAATAAATCATAAGAGATTACATTGCTGGGTTCTGTAAATAAGTTTAAAACCTGTTTGAAATGAATGATTGAAAAAATAATTTCCCAATTGTGACTCTACATAAAATCAACACAGGTAAGTTATAGAAGCATAGAAATACTCCTAATTAAAGCAAGAATAATGTTGATACCAAAACCCAATCCAACAAAGAAAGCATAATAACAATTACAGAGCATTCTTAGGAATAATGTTGCAAAAGTTCTAAATATTAGCAAACAATTCAGCAGCATATTAAAATTTTATGCTATGGCCAAATAAGGTTTATTCTGAGATATGAAGTTGGTTTTATATTAGTAAATATATTCATATAATTATACTATTAATAGAACAAGGTGTGAGAGCAAGAGGAAACTATGCACTTAGATGCTGAAAAGGCATGCAGTAAAATTCAACCCTTATTCCTGATAAAACTCTTAATATGAGAATAATGTATATGTCTTTAATATGATTATATTATGCATAAAGTATGTTATATATGAGATATTATATATAACTGTAAGCCCACATTATATTCAACAGCGAAACACTATAAGCATTCTTGTTGTAATCAAAAACAAAACAAGGGTGTACATTCTCTCCAGGAATATTTAACGTTTTTCTGGTGGTGCTCACCAATGCATTTAGAAAAGAAAAATAACTATGGCCACACCACCCTGAATGTGTCTGATCTCAGAAGCTAAGCTAAAGTCAGGTCTGGTTAGTACTTGAATGGGAGAGAAATATATATATTTATACCATAAACATTTCAAAAGAGTAAAACTATTACTGTGGTAGATATTATTGTGATATTATTATTTATCTTGAAAACCTAAGACAATTAACCTTGAAAATATGACAATTATAAGAGGATTCAGGAAGTTGGGTACAAAATTAATACATAGAAACCAGTTGCATTGTTTTTGTACAAATTAATAAACAGTTAAAAGATAAAAGGTAGGAAACAATGCAAGGGATTGATCTGATCTAACCTGGGAAGCACAAAGTAATCTAAGCAGGGTAAATAAAAAATAAAAGATAAAATAAGCACTGCAGAAGACAAAAGAGATAAACATATATACTCTGATGTTCAAAAGAAAACCAAATAGATCAGAAAAAATTAACATACTAATAATATAGCTTTGTGTCCCAAGAAACGTTGATACAAAACTATAAGTAGTCTAATAGTTCTTAGACGTTAAAGGTAAAATGTGACTGGAGAAATTTGACAACCGGTATTTCCCCATTATCCGTGCTCAGAAATGTCTTGGTAAAACTTCAGAACACCAAGAAGTATCGCTGAGACAGGCCACTTAGAAAGGAACGACACTCAGAATGATGACTGCCTTCTTGATATCATAAGGGAAGCCAGAAGACAGTGGAAAACTGTATTTCAAGTGTTGAAGGAAAATAACAATCAATTTAGAATCAAATGCCCAAGAACACCATTTCTCAAAACCAAGAGCATGTCAATGAAGACATTTATAGATAAACAAAGCCAGAGAGTTTACAACAACCAAGAGACCTACACTAAACGACCTTCACATGGATTTAAGGAAGAAAAAAAGATACCAGAAGCATGGTCTGATATGGGGAAGAAATGGTGAGGGAAAAAAATGATAAATGTTTATGTAAAACTAAGCAAACGCCACAAGTATGAAATAATTTTTTTAAAAAAGCTAAGACATGGATCCATGTATCATCTAAACCATGACAAGTGTGATCACAGTTCAACTCTGAGATCTTGGTATGGTTTGGGAGAAAAACAGTATGATGATTTCAGTAGATGTACAAAAACATTTTATTAACTTTAATACCTCTTCATGATAAAAACTGTTAGCACACTAAGTATTCAAAAAGAGAATGTCCCCACATATGTTTATTGCGGCACTGTTTACAATAGCAAAGACTTGGAACCAACCCAAATTCCCATCAGTGATAGACTGGATAAAGAAAATTTGACACATATACACCATGGAATACTATGCAACCATAAAAAAGAATGAGTTCATGTCCTTTCCAGGGACATGGATGAAGCTGGAAACCATCATTTTCAGCAAACTAACACGGGAACAGAAAACCAAACACCACATGTTCTTACTCATAAGTGAGAGTTGAACAATGAGAATTCATGGACACAGGGAGGGGAACATCACATACTGGGGCCTGTCAGGGGATGGGGGAAAAGGGGAGGCAGAGCATTAGGACAAATACCTAATGCATGCAGGGCTTAAAACCTAGATGATGGGTTGATGGGTGCAACAAACCACCATGGCACATGTATACCTATGTAACAAACCTACACGTTCAGCACATGTATCCCAGAACTTAAAGTAAAATTTAAACAAAAAAGAGAATATCCCTAACCTGATAAATGATTAATGATCCCTATCCTATTCTCACAGTAGCAATGTCTTTCGATGGGAAAACTTTGGAAGCATTCCTGTGACATCATGAATTATACAAGGATGTTACAATCTCATTTTCCTTACAATGTGGTTTTGTAAGTTGCAACCAGAATAGTAAAAAAGAAATTAAAGGCATAAAGACTAGAAAGGAAGAAACAGAACTGTCATATTAGCAGATGTTAAGTTAGCTATGTAGAAACTCAGCCACAATATACAAATTACTATAAATAGTTTTAAAAATGTAGCTGGCTATAGAATGCCTCATATAGCCTATAGATCAATATACATTCTACTTGATCCATTTATAATTTTTGAATTTTGTACCTTAGACATACATTACCTAGCAAAACTAATTATTTTGAAGTTGTATAATACTGATCTTTTAAAAGTACGTATAATATTCTGTTCATATAAAATGATATGTGTATGTTTATATGCATTAAGAGATGTTGAAAAGGCTGATCAAAATATTACTTTCTTGGGGTAATTTTCTCATTGTGATGTGGTATAGGTCAATTCTGGGTTTCTGCTGTATGTTGTTTGAACTTTTGTATACTATTTTGATAATAAAAATAAAGCCATTTTGTTGTGAGAAAATGAACGAATAAATAAATAAACCCCTCAAAATAGGTATTTCCATAATCTGCACATAGTTGAACCTAGAAATTTCTAATTTTTTACAGCTCCACTCATGATTCTGGTGATCACATTGGGAACAACACGGCTAGGATTTGTAATCTAAGTTGAGATCCTCATCTAAATTGCAGAAACAAATGCCTAATACTCTTGTCTAAATCCCAAATAAAAATCAAACCAAGATTATTACCAGCCTACATTTCAGAGTCTCACCGTCACGTAGGGCTCATTTATTGGCAGTCACCCCATTAACCAGGCATCAGCCAGTTGCCAGCTTCTGCCCTGGCAGCTTCAATCATGTCTTCACTGCCCACCTGCTGTTCTGGCCCCCTACTCTTCTTAAAAACATGCAAGGAAATGGACAAAACTATACAAGTGTGATAGCTGCAGAAATGGCCAAAGACGGCGGAAGCAAGAAACAGTGCACCGTGTTTTAAGGTAATACTGTAGTTTTGTCATAGGGCAAATTGCTTGGTTTCTGCTGTCATCCCATGGATATTCAGGGAAGTTCAAAATACAACAAAGAGAAAAAGGCCCTCCAGCAGATGAATGAGACCAGGGCCACTTTTCACTGATGCTCCAGGGAAGTGCCATTCACATAGAATACCAGGCTGTATTCATTTGCTATGGTTTCCGTAACAAAGTGCCACAAACTAGGTCGCATAAGCAACAGAAACTTTCTGTCTTTTGGTTTTGGAGGTGAGAAATCTGAGATCAGGGTATCAGCAGGGTTGGATCCTTCTGCAGGTCATGAGGGAGGATCTGTTCCATGCCTCTTGCCTAACTTCCGGTGGTTTGCTGGCAGTCTTTGGCGTTCCTTGGCTGCTTTGTAGAAGCATCACTTCATCTCTGCCTTTGTGTTCTCGTGACATTCTTCTTGTGTGCATGTCTGTGTCCAAACTTCCCCTTTTTATAAGGACATCAGTAATATTGGATTAGGCCCACCTACTCGTGGATGACGTCATCTTAATATGTCTGCAGTGGTCAAATGCTGATGTTCTGGTTGCCGGGGCGGGGGGTGGGGAGGGCGGAGGAGGGGGACACCACTCAACCTGAAACATGCAAATCTTGCTCTCTGGAAATGAGGCCGCCGGGAGATTCTGGCCTTAGGAGAGCTGCCTCCTTCTTTGGCTCTCTCGATTTCTCAGAGCTGCACCAGCCCTCCATTTCTGAAGCCACTGTCGGGGGCTCGGTAGCTAGATTTTGGCCGGGGCAGCTGCGTGGCCTCTGGTGCAGGGTGGAGGTGTGGTTTACCTCTATGTCATTTGTTGCTACAGGTTATATCGAAGCTGCCATCATTCCCGCTGGAGCTCGGAGGATCCGTGTGGTGGAGGATAAACCTGCCCACAGCTTTCTGGGTAAAACAAAAATGACTTGACTCACCATTTATGTGTTGAGAATCGATTTTGATGATCAGTCTCGTAAATCGGTTCAGTGTCATTCCTCCCGGGTTATGGCTGGTTTCACACCTGTATTGTGATGACAGGAACACCCAGAGGGGACCACACAGCGCCATCATATTTGACTAACATGCAGCCATCCCCAGGGTGGATTAGGGGCGGGAACAGGAAGGAAAACGATGGAAGACAAGCTTGGGACAGGAAGGAAGATCATGGAAGAGTGAAGGAAGTTGTGAGGAATTGGGCAGGTTACCAGTTCCCCAAAGTAACCCCATAACGCTGAAAGCAGATTGAGTCTGGGCAGTGCAGGCCATTGGCCAACTTGCAGGAAGCCTCATTGGGCTGCCAGTGGCTCTGGGGACGACTTCTTAGCTGGAAAAAGAACAACAGTCCTAAGTCTAATGGAAACCCAGAAGGACACCAGTTTCACTAAGGTCTGTGTATTCCAGATTCCTAGTGGCTGGCGCATTGACTTCAAGCACAAACACCTGCATCTTTCCATAGACTTGGGTTCTATTCTGGACTGATTTTCCTAACTATACATGAGCAAAGCCATTCTGATAAGTCCCTTCCTAGCCAGAGAAGACCTTCTGAGAGTATCCTTGGCCCAATTCCCAGCCTCCCCGTCAACCCCAGCAAAGGTTAGCCCAGGACTTGAGCCCCAGGGTGGTTGGAGTTCTGAGTTGGACACAGAAGTGGAGACAGCAGGGTGCCCAGAGGCTGCCTCTGCTCCTGCCTCCCTGGCTTGGAACATGTTGTGGCCCCTGTCCTTTTGCCAGCTTTAATCCCATGTTCCTGTCTTGGGTTAAACTTAAACTCAAGGTGGCTGATCTTCCTCAGGTACCCTTCTTCTGAGCTGTCCTCATGTCATCACCTCTCAGCCTGTGTTGCAAAGTGCTGATTGAGACTGAAGAAAGAAAAAGTAAGACATGATTTGTCGAGTTTCAAAAAATGATTTTAGCTAAATTGAAGTTACCCATGGAACCCTTTTATTTCCATTTTTATTACTCATTTTTTTTAAACGACATCTTTGTCCACATTCCTGCCTTTGTAGACTATGCAAAAGTCCGAGTCTTTCTTTGAAATGGTCTCTGCTTGAGAAACTCAAAGTCTGATGAGACAGACACAAAACAAATATCTAATAGGCAAGTTTACAATGAAGACCACAATCCTGTTAATTAAAGAGTTAGGGAATGCTTTGATGCTAACATGCCCCCGGCACACCTGCCTTGGGGAAGGCAGGAGTGCCCGTTTCCAAGCACCCACGTGGGTTATCACTGGCACCACACTCTGTGGATCCCCCCCATGTCCCAAGCTGCCCTGCCACCTCCTCCGCAGCTTGGTCACCTGCCATCCACCCCGCCTCCTTGGGGCTGTGACGGCAGCTCGTGCTTCTGCTGCCAGGGTAAGACCTTGCCATCCCTGGAGTTGACATCCATATGCATTTTCATCCGCCCTGTGGTTTCCCACCTCCCCTGCATGGACAGTGTCCCTGCCTTGCCTGGCACTCTCCTCCCCAGCTGTCCCAGCTGTCACTCTGCAAATAGAACAACACTTAAAAATGCACTCTGAAACAAGGCCTCTTGCTGCTTTTGGCAGCTTCAAAGTGACAGCCTCTTTTTACTAAATTCACAAAGAGTCTACTCCCTCTCCTTCTGCCCATCAAAGGACATCAGGTCAGCCTCACCAGCATTTGCATTGGAAGCCCCACCACCTGGTATCATGCCAAAAAGTTACCCTTCCCCTTCCCAACCCATGCATTTGAGTGTGCTGGAGGCCCTCCGTGGGAGGCTGAAGTCACCTTTCATCCTAATTCAAAATTCGCAGTCCGGGTATTCCAAGAGGTAGTTCAGCTTGGAGGTCGAATTAATGGTTCTTCCATCAAGCCCCAGAAGGTGCCCCTGCGAGTAAGTCCCTTGGCTTCTGACCCTGGCTTCTGAGATTTTCCAGCATGGCTTCTCCACCTGGCTCAGCCCTAAGTGTCTGGCAATAGGAGTGTCTTCCTTATCTCCACTTTTGCATGGCAATTTAAGAATGGCAGAGGATGTTAGAATCCTTTGGATCGCTCCTCAACTTCTGATTCCTATGGTACAAACAGACTTTTCACTCAAACTCACTTTAGGGCCAGCAGGTGCTAACTAGCAGATGCCACCCAGGAGAATGAGCTCTTGTGATCGTCCCTCAGCTCCTGAAGCCTGAGGGCCATGTATACAAAAAAAGAACAATAGCATCTGCGATAGTGGCTCCCAATCACTGAGCTCGCCTGTGCCTTAGAGACCTGATCCCTAATCCCCCTAAATGGGCTGCAAGGTATTGCTCTGCTTCCTTCACAGAGGGGCAAGCTGAAGCTCCAAGGGGCTTGGTGTCTCATCCAGGTTCCCCAGCTCCTCTGAGTTCACTACAATTCATGGAGCCTCTCAGAATTACTCTGTCCAATCATGGCCAGAGACTGCCGGATGGAGATTTTTCACGGGAGAATACACGTTAAACCTGCCTGTTGTTACCACTACGTTGTGTGCTCTTCAGAACAAACCTGCATGCCACGGAGATTGGTTTAACGTCTCGGGGTGACTGCTCAGCTCTCCAGAAGCACTGGGCCTCCATGGGAGGTTAGAGCCAGCTTCCTGCCTTATCTTATCCAGAAGGCATAATCCCAGGACTCCAGGGCCTGGCTGATGGACATGGGCAAGCCTGAAGGTGGTCCACACTCATTATGTTTCTAAAGTTAGTTCAAAAAGGCCTTGTTTCCACTCAGCACTGGGTGCTTTGGAAGTCAACCCAGTGTAACTTTGAATTGCTCTCACATTTGCTGAGAGCAATTCCTGAAGAATTTCACCCCACCTACCTTCAGCCCACGCTGGCTGGCTTTCTGCTCAAAACCACCTGGAACAGGAAATGCCTGGGCAGTTTGTATCCATAGCTAAGAACAGAGCTGGCAGAACTCCGAGTGGAAATAAAAGGAGCTGACTCGCTGCCAGGATTAGAAGTAGGTTGACTGTGGGTCAGGTCTTCCAGTGAAGCTAGGAAGGAGAGAGACTAAAAGAACCCCACTCGGGCTTCTGCTCAGCTCTGTGCCAGAGAGGTGCATGTGGACAGGGTCAGAGTTCGCATCTGCCTCCAGCCAGCTCTGAAAAGGAGCATGCCCTTCCCTCAGGAATGCCCCCGCCTCGCTCCTTGGAATGGCTCGTGGTCTTCCCCACAGTGCCTGGAAGACCAGGATGGTGTGTGAGTGTCCACAGAGAGGAAGAAGAGCCGGAGACAGAAATGGACGTTCTGCATGTAACCTCACACTCCAGCTCGTTGCAAAGGTTTTGTTCTGCCCTGGTGGCAAAGGAAAGTGTATCCACCCATGTGGTGCCCCATAGAAGTCTAACTGTTGAGAGCTTCTGAGCAAAACCCACAAAAGTGAGCATGGTTATGTTTTGGATAGTGGTTTAAAACTTCCAATCTCCGGCCCAGGCAAAATGAGCAAGGGAAAATCTCCTCCCCAGCAAACCAGAACTTCAGACATCACAGATAAAATGAGATCACTGGGGGAATCCCCTGTTCTTTGCTCTGTTAATTGCCCATAAAATCAAAGCATTTGTAATCATTTTAATTGCTCCATGGAGTCTTTTCTGGGTCCAAACATATCCTGATTTCAAGTGCACACTAATTAATCTCAAAATACTTAGAGACAACGGGGGCTTGGAGATACTCATTGATGCTCAAGGTTTGAGGGGACAGGAACTTGTAGAGCCAAAAATGCATTTAATTTGGAAGGTTGTCTTTCAGGAAAAAAAAAATGCATTATGCATAGGGCTATGGAAAGGACTCCTGCCTGGAGCTGCAGCCTCAGAGGCCTTTGCAGACCCCAATCTGTGCAGCTAACGCAAGGCAGGAGAACAACCAAGCTGCCACAGAAGGGGGCAGGAGGTGACCTGCATTGTCTCTCTGGAGTTGACATGGCCCCATGAAGTCACTGTTCATGGGACTCCACAATGAACCTGTTTAGTCACTGTTAAAAATGATCTTGACATCCCAACAGAATCTCTGAGCTGACATCTCTTTTGAAGGGATGTCAAGCACTAACTTCTGATTTTTGCAGGAAGTTATGATTTTTCAGATGGACCACAGCAAACTGCAAATTTGGCATCTTGCTAAGTGACACCAAAGTGAAAAGGCTGGAAGTAACCCCCATGCCTCTTAGATCTGCTGACCTCCTGCTAATAACTCTGCCTGTGTTTTCCTCTCCCTGAGAGATACACAAATGTGTGGCTGCGAGCACGCTGTCCCGAGGAAAGGCGTGCAGGCTGTAAGCTGGAAAGCTGCATTTGCAGTACACCAGAACTTGCAGCTGCTGTGGCGATGGCCACAGGCAGTGCGTGGGCATGCAAAGTATACGTATTCTTTCTGGGGCTCTGAGAGCTGACCCCAAACCCATGCCTGGCCTCAACCAAGTTGTGATTGTGCAGGAGTTCTCCAACTCATCAGCTGCAGACCAGGACCTCCAAAGCAAAGACAAGCATCTTCAGAATTCACTGGAGAGCCCCCACAGCTGTGTGTGGCTTGTGAGAGCCAGTTATAGGCATGTCTTCCCCACTCCTTGTTCACTGATGCCAGGTGGATAACAAAATCTGTCATGGTGAGGGTATTTACACTTTGGGTAGCAAATATACCATAACTCTAGGCTGTTTTCCCCAGAGAGCCAGCTGTCACTAGCACTCGGTTGTCCGACATGTTCCTCCCCATGAGCAGTTGACCTTGCCGGGGTTCGGCCGTCAGCTGCAGCCTCTTTCACTTTCCTGTCCCATAATTCCTTGACCACACCCAGTGACTCCTCTGAGGCCTCCAGTAGCCCTCTTCCTGACACCTCTCCCACCCATTCCACTACAGACAGGAAAGACCCCACTCCGGTGATCAGAGGATGGCAGGCTCCAAGGCCCAACTGGCTCTGCCTCCACCTCATGCTGTAGTCGCTGCTGCTGAGCCACCCACTGTCGGGCCTCCGATGGCAGAAGCAGGGCTTCCCTGGGCCAGCCTCCACCTCTGTGCAGCGTTTCTGAGGATGGTCTTATAACCGTCTCCAGGTGTGCCCTCCTGCCCTTTTTTGGGCCTTTTCACTCTTGACCTCCCAGATGTTTTACTTTTGGCATGGAAGTAGGGTAGTTTGCAGGTTGTAATTCAGAGTCACTTTAAAACATCTTTTAAAAAGGGCCCAAGAAATACATAAACAAGGCCAGTGGAGAAAGAGTTACCTCTAAAGTGTTAGAGCCAGGATAAGAGTGTTAGAGCCAGGATAGGGGTGTTAGAGCCGGGATAGGGGTGTGAGAGCTGGGGTAGGGGTGTTAGAGCCGGGATAGGAGTGTTAGAGCCGGGATAGGGGTGTTAGAGCCGGGATAGGGGTGTTAGAGCCAGGATAGGGGTGTTAGAGCCAGGATAGAGGGTTAGAGCCGGGATAAGAGGCTTAGAGCCAGGATAGGGGTGTTAGATCCGGAATAGGAGGGTTAGAGCCATGATAGGAGGGTTAGAGCCAGGATAAGAGGGTTAGGGCCAAGATAGAGGTGTTAGTGCTGGGATATGGGCAGAGGCCCTGGATACTCAGCTTGGTGGTAAACATCTGGGGCCTATTTATAGGAAGCCATAATAGTAATTTTCTTTCCTCACCTGCTCTGCCCTCATCGTGATTAGCATTTTTTAACCCAACCTCCAGAAAGCATGTGTGAAAGCCAAACCCAGCTCTCAGTTGCTGAGTACCAGCTTCAGGCACTGCTGGATCCAGAGGCTTAAAATGATGTCACAGGAAAAATGGTCTCTCTCCGCACTGGCACTCCTGCCTGTCCTCTTTGTGGACATCTTCCTGTGGGCTGGTAGATCCAGGCTCACGTCCAGTCTCTGGGAAACCCTGTGGGAAGAAAGCTGCCTTTTTCTAAGGTGAACGAAAGTCCCCCTGTTTGGGGTTGGGTGATGGGCCTGTGCCTGGAACTGCGGGGTCCAGCCCCACGTAACAGGAGGAAAAACATGTTCCCACGAGAAATCTTGGGTACCATTGCTTAGAGGGAGAAACAGATGCCATGTGATGGGCACAGTGGGTATTCACAGAAGCCGTGAACCAGGGATGAGCCTGGGGCCCCAGCCCAGGGCAGCCAATGTTGGAGTCTGTTACTGGCGGGGCGTGGATATGGGAGTCAGCCGGTCCGTGCCGGTGGCCCAGCAAGGAGGAGAGCAGCTGCCTGGCTTCCCTCTGGTCTTTGTGAGAGAAATAGGTTCTACGGAGCAGGTCCTGGTGTGACTGTGGTCAGCACACAGCTTCAAAGAAATCATTTGCTCATCTCTGACTCCTCTGTATAAGCCACCTCAGCATGCGTGGGTGTCCTTTATTCTCACAGTGAGCCCCCTTCCTCCTTCCCACCCTCTGAGGCCACTCTTCATCTCTCGCCTCCTTTTCCCAGCCGAACCTCCGAAAAGTAGAAAAAACTTCGCCTTCCACTTGCTTCTCCGTACGGGGTGCTGTGCCTTCCTCCCTCCATCACCCTGCCCAGAACTGATCTTAGCAGTCCTGGCCTCTGAGGGTCAGGAACGACCGTCCTGCTTCACACTCCGCAGGCAGCCACACGCTGCTGAGCCACACACTGCAGGTGGTGTTGTCTCCCTCCCTGTCCTACACACTCAGCTGAAAGCGGGCTTGTCCCAGGAAGCCTTCCCCATCTGCCTCGTCCCACAACATTCCTAGACCCCGGAGGCACCTTACCATAAAGCTTGTGAAATTGTGTTATGTTCATCTTTTCTCTGTCTCCCTTCCAAACTGTGAGCTCCTGGGGGTAAGAGCTGTGTCTGTCTTTAGCCCCCGGTGAGGAGGCCCTCAAAATAGGGTGAGGGACTGGCAGGGAAGAGGGGTACATCTGCTGTTCCCGTAACTTATAGTTTCTAAGGTGTTTCTTCAAGCAGACGTCCCCAGCCCCCGGGTTGTGGACCAGCAGCAGTCCATGGTCTGTTAGGAGCCAGGCTGCACAGCAGGAGATGAGTGGCCTGCGAGCAAGCATGACCGCCTGAGCTGCGCCTCCTGTCAGATCAGAAGCGGGGCATTAGATTCTCATAGGAGTGCAAGCCCTATTGTGAATGGCATGTGCAAGGGATCTAGGCTCTGCATGCCTTATGAGAATCTAATGGCTAATGATCTGAGGTGGAAAGTTTCATCCCAAAACCATCCCCCGCCACCCCACTTCCCCCAGCCCCCTGGTCTGTGGAAAAATTGTCTTCCACAAAACCAGTCCCTAGTCCCCAAAATCAGTCCTGGGGACTGCCGTCTTAAAGGACTCTAGCCCCTTGGTTTTTTCTGTCTGCTCCTTCCCACCAGCCCACATTGGATCCTAAGACCAAATAGATACTATGCATGTAAGGTGACAAATAGACCAAATTTAACCATGCATATGCAAGAGACAATTTTCTAAACCTGCAGAGAGCTTGAAAGAATGATGAATGTCCATGCACCCTTTGCCTACATTCACTAATAATTAATATAACCAAGTATATATTTGCATTATTGGCTCACTGGAAACACTGGAAATCTGTGAAATTAGTCATTTTTGTAAGAGTATATAGAATATGAAACCCTATAACAATTAGAGCCTGGAATTTGTCCTTTTTGAAAATAGGCCTTACCTTTGCATATTTCAGCATTAGTCATAAAAATCTATACTGATGCTATAACCTAAAGAATTGGGAATTGAAAGTTGTCAGAGTGATAAGTGCAGTAGGGCTGGTCTACTGGATTCAGGTCTCCACTCTACAACTGAATAGCTTTGTGAGTTTGGGCAAGGTACCTCTCTGCGGCCCCATTGCCTCACCCATGAAGTGACGACAGTAATTCAGAGGGTTGTTGAGAAGAGTAAATGGGTCAGAGTATAGGAAAGAGCCAACCTGGAGAATATGCTCCTTAAATGGCAGTTTGCAGATGGTGGCAGAAGAAGAGAAAAAGGGGAGGAAACTGTGGGCGTCCCAACATTCTCACCTCCTTTTCATAGCCAGGACATTTCAGTTGTGGGTCAGGTTTCTTGAAGGGAAACATATTCGGCTCCAAGTGGTAGGGCTTTCTCTCTCCTAAGCTGTCCCTGGAGTCCTGTAATCCTCAGCCTCTCTTAGCCACCCTGGATACGAGACCCCACTGGAAGCTACTCTGCTGGAAAGTTCCTAGAAGCGAGGAACCAGTTTCTCTTGGCAGTCCCTCTAACACCAGAAGCCCTGAGCATGCGTCTCCTCTGTGTTTGCCGGGAGCGAGCACTGGGACCGTAATGTCCTGGAGGCGGGAGCTGAGGCCAGTGGCTACCCAGCGTCCCTCTGCTGCTTGTGGCCTGCCGCAGCCTGGGGCTGACGAATGCAGCAGTAACCAAAACCCCTTTTGGGTTTCAACTCTCATTTTCCAAAATCGGTATTAAATGTGGGCATTTTATTTCTGGCCTCAGTAAGCAGAGAATAGTCAATGTGGCAGAATCTGATTTCGTTGATTATAGACTGAGTAGGGTCCCAAGGAGATAGATGTAGATCAATTTGGGGTGTCCGTGGGGCTCCAGCGGCGTGTGTAGGGAGTGTGGGCCTAGGACCGAGGGTGCCCTGGAGTTCCCATTTTTGGAAATGACACAGACTTCCTATCACCTCTAGTCATCTGCCGTCTTCTCCTAAAATGCCAGAATAGGTTTTAGTTTGTTGGATTTTTTTTTTTTCCTAAATAACAACAGCAACAACAAAATAGAATGGCACTGCAGAGTGCTGTCCTCATGAGAACTACATGGTCTTCACCCGTAGGTGGAAAGACACAAGAGAAGTCCTGGTGAGCGCCTCGGAAAATAGTAAATACATGGCTTGTGTGGAAAACCAAGTTTCTGCTTACGGCCAGTCAGCAGCATGCTGATTCTCAGCCTCTCCTGACACAGGCTGTCCCTGGTAGAGATGTGGGCCAGCAAACGTGAGAACCTGAAACCCACAGAGCTAGGGTATGAGAGTGCCCCTCCCCTGCCACGCTCAGCCCCCAGCCACTGCTCATCCACAGCTGCCGAGTGTGACCACCACATCTGTGGGTGGCTAGGATTTCCAAACATTCATACTTAATAGAGTAATGGTTATTGATTGAAGGGACATCCACTTTAGTAGTATGGGGATATCAGATCCTTAAGAGGTGCTGGAGATGGGCTGCTCTCCTCCTAGAGCCCCAGGTAGGTAATAGGACAGGGAACTCATTTGTTTTGCTGAAACAGCAAAACCTGGTTTGTAGCCTAGGACACATTAAAATGGAATGAATTCATCGGGCAGAAAACCATCTGCTGGGTAAGTTTAGTGAAATGAGATCAGGCCGTGGTTGTCCCCATTCCCTGCCCCTCCACCCCTAACCCCAGCTATCTGAGTTGGTTTCAAGACAGGAGCCCAGGCTGGAAGGTGCCCATCAATCCCACAGCTCTCCCTGGGGATCCTAGGGATCTGCAGCTCTGTGCTCCCTGCAATCCAGGCTTCTGTTCTTAGTACACAGAGTACTCCCTTTCTCTTGCTTCAGGCCTCCCTCCTTCCCCCTGTGGAAGGGGAGACATCTGCCGCACTCAGGGGCTGCAGATTCCTTTTAAAGACAGGCTGGGTCCCCCCACCCCCAGCACCTTGATTCTTTGGTCTTCAATTTGCTTTCTAGCTCTCAAAGACTCCGGTAAGGGATCCATCAACAGTGACTGGAAGATAGAGCTCCCCGGAGAGTTCCAGATTGCAGGCACAACTGTTCGCTATGTGAGAAGGGGGTTATGGGAGAAGATTTCTGCCAAGGGACCAACGAAACTACCGCTGCACTTGATGGTAACTTGCTGGGCTTCCACACTTGTCTTAGGGGGCATGGCTCCAAGAGGTCTACCAGCTTACTTTCCAGTTTACTTCTTCCTGGTACCTTGGGGGCAGGAAATGCATCCAGCTTCCAGGGGTTTACGAGGTCCCCTGCTGCTCAGTCCTCTCCCTTCTCTGGGTCTTTTCTTTTCCAGTCCCTTGCACTGCCTGCTTCAGAATTCTGTCATTGCTTCCCCTGGCTCTTCCCTGGCAGAGCTCCTATCTTTTTCAAAAGGAGCTGCCTCAAAGAAGGAAATGCTTAGCCACGTGGATGGCAGCCAGGGAGAGTTGACCTCATTAAGCAGACAGCCCCACTCAAAGTCTGTTTTCACATCAGGTAGTGGGATGCATAGATCTGCCCTCACAGAGTGTATATCATTACCTTTTGCAAATGAACTTTGACTCCAGGTCCGAACTAGCATCCCTTAGATTTCACAGACTCAGCTTGCAACAGGCATTTGGGAATCCGGAAGGGGGATCAGATGATGCGGGTGTCCTACTCCCCAGATGATCTCCAGAAACCTGTGTGCTATTGGGCCAGGCCAGGGCGCCATTGTCTTACCTGTTGTCTCAGGGAGGCCTCCATGCAAGCCACTGAAACATCAGTGATGCATGCTTTTAAACATATCAGAGATCTCCAGGGAATGGAACGCCCTGCTTCCTTCTCAAGATCCAGGAGTTCTCATGGCTAACTTCTGATAGCTCATCATTATTGATTCTGTGTCTCCTTCCAGAAAACAGGATTTGTGGCAGCTTGTGCCCCTGTAATTAAAGCACACTTTGTCCTCAGTGCCTGCCAGAGTCTCTCCATGGAAGTTCTTCTTCCCCATTAATTTGTGATCTCTGGCAGCCTGTAAGTGTTCCAGATTAATTGACACCCAAAAGATTTTCTAGCCATTACCCAGGGAATCTCCCGAGGAGGCTTGCTCTGCCAAGGAGCACTGGCACCCAGGGTGGGCGTTACCCCATAGTGGTGTTAACCCCATTACGATTTCTGGGTAGACAAAGGCAAGGCAGTTTTCATGTGCAATCTCAACCACGTAGAAATCTGCCAGTGCACCACTCAGCCCGCTAAATCCACTGCAAATATGTTCCTGCAAGTAGGTTTCTGGGACCTAATAATGTGTACCTAAGTCATTTCTCTGGGATAAGATTGTTTCCTAGTCACAGAACAAATCCTCCTATTCCGAGTTAAAAGCAGTTGTTCAGAGGGACTAAGAGAGGAGGCAAAACATAAAACCTGTACTGAAACCTCACCTGTTAACATGAGAATTTGCTTTCTCTAGCAAACGCCAATGTGAGTGTATTTTCCTTTTCACCAAAAGCTTTTGTAAACTGAGCAAGTTGTTAGCCCGTTAAAGCAAAGTACTCAGCCTGGATTCATTCAGACCAGGATGAACAAAACTCGGAGAAAGCAACTACTACCGTAACTGAAGTTTCAGCCCTCGCTTAATATTGATGGCTTTTCTTTCAAAATGTGATTGTCACTTGAAGATTTTAAAACTGAAAATGAGAGGTGCCCCTTTGCCTCTATATAGAAAGCCATTGTCCCCAAACTGGGGTGTACACACTGTTTGCAGAATCTGTAGCACCCAAAGAATCATGGGGACCTGCATTTGAAACCAATTACACACACACACACACACACACACACACACACACAAAATACGTGGCTACAAAATTGCATGAAATTTATTTCATATGAATTCTCAATTCACCAGTCTTATTCTTATACTGAGCTGATAAAGATCTCTTTCTAAGACTAGTTTGGTTTTTGGTGGACTTGTTTTCCTAGCTGGAGGCATTTTTCCAAATGTGTTACACCAGGTCTCTCTGGTGAAGCCGTGGATGTTGATGCAGTTAGGTTTGCTCTTAGCACTGCAGCCCAACCCCACAACTCAGCCTTGGAGACTGAGAGATGGCTGGAGGGAAATGGCTCCCATTGTCTGGTACACTTTGACCTGGTCTGCCCCAAGTCAAGTCAGGTGGGCCATGCACACCCTCCCCTTAGTGCCTGCTGGCCCATTCTCTCGGACGTCTCAGGCTGGAAGTGAATCTGCTAGTTACTTAGACCCAGGGGCACTCACTGCTTCCAGGCTTAGCTTGAAGACTCATTATCCACAGACAAACCATGTTAAGCTCCTACAAGAGGGCTTGTTTGACACCATTGTGTCTAGATAAATAAAACTGATCATACACCTGCTGTCTTTACAAGACTTGTCACATGCCGTTCTAAACCCATCTATTCTGTATGTTCTTGCTGACTAGGATTTCAGATCCAAGGTCTCCAAGCTGTATGGTAGTTTCCCACAAAACATGATAGATCCCTCCCTCTACCTCCACTGCACTCCTGGCTTGAAGCCTTGAGCCTGGCTCCTGCCACCCTTGGGTACAGTCATCATCCTGGCTCCCATGGCAGTGGAGGCCTCTTGCATCCTTGAACTCTCAAACCAATGCCACCCAAAGTCCTCTGGCAGTGAGCTGCATTTTGCCCTTGAGCTTGCCTTACCCTTGACTCTCTGGACCAACTGACATGGCAGTGATTGATGATGGGGAGTGAAGGATGATGTTCATTTCCAAAGAAGTAGAGTCACCGCACTTGCTCTGATGCCTTTCTAGGTAAAAGTTTATCCATGTCTTTCCTGTGTGCAAGGGCAGCTTTGTAGGTGAACACGCAGGACTGTTCTCTGCGTGGAGCAGCTCTCCATGAAAAGCGCAGTGAGAGGTTTCAGAGTTGCTTATCCTAAAGCTCCTAGTCTAAGCTGGTCTCTCTCTTGGGTAGGAAATAATAGAACTTCCTGATGATGGTTTGCATTCGCCCTGCTCCCAAGTTGAGTCCCTGAGGAATCCAGGGCTAAGATAAAGGAGCACCCTCAGTCAAGCCTGTTTTCAGCCCCAGAAAAGAGCTGGTTACCCCTCATAGAGAAACAGCCACGGTGTGCCTGTGTGTGCAGATTTGGCAATCCCGTGGGCCTTCGTTCCTTTTCAAAATGGCCTTTTGTTTTGCGGCTGATCCAGGTGTTGTTATTTCACGACCAAGATTATGGAATTCATTATGAATACACTGTTCCTGTAAACCACACTGCGGAAAATCAAAGTGAACCAGAAAAACCGCAGGATTCTTTGTTCATCTGGACCCATAGCGGCTGGGAAGGGTGCAGTGTGCAGTGTGGAGGAGGTGAGTGGCCGTGGGCCGTGGCCTATTGGGTGTGGGGTTTTGCTGAAGGAAGGAGAAAGGCATCTGTGGCCAGCACACAGAGTCTGGGAAATCTGTAACCTGTAGTTCTATGGGAATTTAATCATACCCCACCGAAAATCTCTCTGCAGAATACTTGGGTAGAGTCTTCCCAACTCCCACACTAGGATCATGCCCATACCGCTGCTTTGCCCGGGGCTCAGGGCCCCCCAGCTCTGACCTGTGGGTGAAGTGCGGTTTGGCTGATGTATGACTACGTCTTGGGTGTGACAGGTGGACCCTGGGAATAAACAGAATAGACCTTCAACTGTTGCCGCTTGCTGGAGGGGCACCAAAGCATGTCTCTGCCCACTCCCAAATTCCCTTCCCTCTTGGCCACAGTCACCTCACTCCAGGACACAATGGAAAGAAAAAGTCCTGCGAGTCGGGTGAAACATTCCTAGCATGAGTCCTGACTGCACAACTTCCTGCTTGACCTCAGCAAATGACTGCCTCTCTCTACCCCGAGTTCCCTCACCTCTAAAATAGGATAGTTGGCTCTCATGCCCCCTGCAGGGTCCGCAGGGTGAGCCAAAGAGCCTGTCATACAGCAAGAATCCATATGACCACAAGGCATTGTATTTATTGTTGTGTCATTGAGAGGGAGCAGTAGGAAGTCATTCTGAACTCTGAGTCAGCAGTTTCTTAGTACAGTGCTGTCTGTCACCCTAGCAGGGAACATAGCAGGGTCATGGGAGATGGAACACAAGGTGGGTGGATTTTAGTGGGCACAGAGTTGGGACAGAAGATTGACCTGGACTCTGGTAGGCCAGCCCAGAGAGTTGGATGACGGAATGGAAGCCCGGGCATAGCCCCTGCCATCCCTAGTCCTGAGCATCTATTAACTGCTTGGATAAATTTTATTGGATGTCCAATATGTAAAGCATTGCTTACCATTTAAGGGACTCATCCCATTTTTCATGGGTAGGAGTTATAGACACACAGGAATTTCTTCCTGGGCATCTTGGCCAACCACCCTCACTGTCTGTGCTTAGCCTCTTCCTGCAGCAGCCCTGCGGCAGTTGGCATAGCCTCTGGATACCACCATCAGCCCTGCATCCTCCACTCTGCACCTCTCCCCGGGGGACCTTCTCCCCCTCAGCCCTTAGCTGCCCGTTGTGCAGATGGCCTTTCAACCTCCAAATCCAGCCAACACATCTACCTCTGATTCCAGCCAGATTTTCCTCTTGGGCAATTTGTCACAAACTAAGCATAGCCCACATGGAAGAGTAAACAGGCTCTCCTGGGGTCAGGGGCAGGCTGTTCTGTTGCTGTTGGCTTGATGGCAATCCTTTTATGACACTGATGACTTCCAGCTTCCTAACACAGTGGTCAGACCTGCCACCACAGCTGAAAGCAGTTCTGTGCTTTCTGTACTCACAAAAGGCTGCCATGTGGGGCAGCAGGAACTGGTGGTGGAGTTCAGGTCTCCATGATTTCGAGTCATCCCTACGTGACAAATTGCCCAGGACACAGACCAGCAGGGAGCCCAGGATCCAAATAGTTGTGCTCGACTCCCTATTAATCTTTTATTGTCACTCTTCCCAAATAATAATAATAATGACAGCAGTAGAGCTAACATGAAGTGTTAGCCACCTGCCAGGTTCCGTTCTATGGACACCATATATATTTGTTTATTTTAATCATCACTGAGGCACCCTCAGGCACAGAGAAATTAAGCAAACCAGCCTGCTTGAGGAAACCGAGATGCAGAAACATGGTGGCCAACTGTCGACACTGTGGTCACTGTGATGCTATTTGTGATAGAGCCAAGACTTGAACCCAGACAGCCTGGCTCCAAGGGCCACCCTCGTAACTCCCAGTCACTCAGCCTGCCTGACAAAGGCCTGCCTGCCATGCAGTGTTTAGGGTGCTCTGGGAACACCCAAAAGAAGGGCTACATCCAACTGGGATAATGGATTAGCAAAGCTTCTCAAGAGCAGGTGGGAGCTCCGCCATAAGTACCAGCTGGCTGGCTAGACAAATTCAGGATGGCTCTGGAATGCCTGTCTAGAGGATGCAGGTCTGCGTGTCTTCCAGACCAGACTCCTTGTCCCCCACTTCTCCCCAGCAAGCAGGAGTTCTGTAATAGGTAGCCAGACTCTCTAGTGAGGGCTGATGTGTAAGTATTTAATTGAGATCGGATCTCCATAGACTTTAAACATCAATCCAGAAGATAAAAAGATGAGCAATCTTTGGAAATTAAAGGCCCAAATCAACGAACCCCAAGCTGTCCAAGGACACCGCTGATCTGAGGTGTTGCTGCTTTCTCATCCTGTTCTAGAATCTTCCAGGGCCCCACTCTGCCTTCTGTGTCTTGCACCCTCCTCCCTGCAATTACAGTTCTTCTCTACAAACCCACACAACATTTACAACAGTCACTCTAAATGACAAAGTGCCCATCAGCAGCACCCAAACATTCCTTCATGGGCATGCAAGCCCAGCCTTTCCAGGTGGGTGAGGCCACAGTCTCTCAGCTCCCTGTGGTTTGGTTTCCAGGGGAGCGCAGAACCATCGTCTCGTGCACACGGATTGTCAACAAGACCACAACTCTGGTGAACGACAGTGACTGCCCTCAAGCAAGCCGCCCAGAGCCCCAGGTCCGAAGGTGCAACTTGCACCCCTGCCAGTCACGGTAAGGAGCTGGGTTCTGTTCTGTAGCTTGGACCCACCAGAATCTGGGGCAGCAGCACCATCAATGGTGGGGAGCAATAGGCAGTTAATGCCACAGTACTGCTCTATGCTATGTTCCGTTATTGTTGATGAGTGATTTCTGCTTGCTCAAATTACCAAATTTCTAGCTACTGAGCCAGAACTCTGATGGAAATACAGTCTTCATTGGAAGGCATTCTGTAGGAGACCATTAGTAACATCTCATGGCACAGGAAAAAAAAAAAAAGCCACCACCACACTTTTAACCAGTACCCATTGGCTTCCCCAAATTACTTTGTCTTGGTGGAGAAGGAAACAAATATTGGCATCTGAGTGTCCAGGAGAAAGGGTGCACACAGTCTAATGTTGTGGGTGACCTGTTTCAGTGGCTGAAATTCATGCCAATGAGTGTGGATCTTGGTCTTTGTTCTTTGGGATCAATCAGAACTTCTGTCCCAACCCCAGCTTTCATGGCTGTGTTACCGATGTGAACTCTCTTGGGTTGTCAGGAGATGAATTGTGTGGAATGTGTTCATCAGCTAAGCCTCCTCTTTTCGAGTCATTTTAGCGTGACTTTGGCAAATCCATTACATTGTGTCATGTCACCCTTTGACCTTCCGTTCTGCTCTGAATTGAGGTGAATGGTTTTTGCTTTGCGGTTCTGTGTATCATTTAAGGCATGTTGACCTTTTCCAATTAGACTGGGTGTTTAGTATTTCCATTTTTTAGGTTTCTTAACTCAATTTGTGCCGCTCGCCTAGTACAAGAGTTTCACAACATATTTGGCTTCTGCACCAACCCCCTTTGTTTTGTCAAACTCTTAAGATGTGTTTGAGTGAGAAAGAGAGGAGACAGGAAGGAAAAAAAGAAGGTGAGGCTTGCTGCGATGATTTTCTGTGCTCCTTGCCAAATTAAGAATGAAATTCCACCCTTAAGGCTGAAGGCCTGGAGGAAGAGCTCACTGCAGGAAATCTGCTTGAGCACCCTCGGTATGAGCAGCCGTACTACAAACCTGTTGATCAGTCCCTCAACAAGTCACATTCATGGGCCACAGAAAGGACTTGCCACTGTAAAGACTCAGCAGTCTAACAGGCTACAGCCTCTTCTCTGGAAACTAAAGATGGCCTGGCCCTGGTGAAGTGATTGGAAAATAGGGTAAGAGACGATGGAGGAGGAGAGGTCAACATGAGTTCAATGGCATGATTGAGCAAAAAGGTCTTAGGGCTCCATTCGAGAAGCATATTTTAAAATCAGTTCTGTTTTCAAACTATTTTATACCCAAGTCTTTTTAAAATTATGCACAGAAACCAATAAAATGAAACAGATGAAATGAAAGCTGCTGCCACTGAATTGAGACACACACGTGATGTGGCAGAGTGGGCCAGTCTACTCTGCCTTTTCCACCTCTCACAGTAGGTCCTGGCTCCTCTGTGGGACTCCAGGGATAAAGTTTAAAAATCAAGGGTTCTGCTTCCTGTAGTGATAGAGTAGCTTATATTGGACCAACCCTCCTGCAGATTACAATTACAAACTCTGGAGACAGTATAAAAAGCAACTGTTTAAAAGCTAGAAAGCAGCTTGGGAGAGGGGGCTCCCGCCTGTAATCCCAGCACTTTGAGAGGCCAAGGCGGGCAGATCACTTGAGGTCAGGAGTTCGAGATCAGCCTGGCCAACATGGTGAAACCCTGTCTCTACTAAAAATATAAAAATTAGCCGGGTGTGGTGGCAGATGCCTGTAATCTCAGCTACTCAGGAGGCTGAGGCAGGAGAATTGCTTGAACCTGGGAGGCGGAAGTTGCAGTGAGCCGAGATCGTGCCACTGCACTCCAGCCTGGGCAACAGAGCGAGACTCCATCTCAAAAATTAATTAATTAATTAAAGCTAGAAAGCAATTAGAAACTGAAGAGAAATAAAGAAATGGAAGAATAGAGTGGCATGGAATTGAATTACCCATGTTGACAGCTCTAACCAAATGAAGGCCCTAGTTCCATTGAGACTAACTAAAAGTCTGATAGATACCTGCCATCTTTTACTGGTTAAGCCATCAAAGGAGAATATTCAGGGAAACCCATAGCAGCTAGAAATTGAGAAGGAAAAACTCCAGAAAAGAGGGAGCCACAGAAGGGGACTCCCAAATTCTGCATGTATCTCAAGAATCTCTGGGAATTCTTAGAGACTAAGGCCAAATCTAAGAATAAGACAGCCCCGCCAGACCCCACATAGCACAGCTAAGGCTAGAAGACCTGAACTGAGACGGTAGCTGCTGCCCACCACAAGAGAGACAATACCTGGAGTTTTATTCCAGCAAATTAGCTGCCTACTAAAACAAACATTCAATATTCTTCTAAAATGATACTCTAGAACTGCATTGTTCAACATGGTAGTCACTAGCCACTCCAAATTGAAATCTGCTATAAATATAAAATATACACGAGGTTTTAAATATTTAGTATGAACAGAGATTATAAGTCTTAATTTTATAAAATAATTTTAGATTATAAAATATCTTAATTTTCATGTGATTACTTTGATTATAATCATCCCAAAGGATTATATTTTGGATACATTGGGATAAACAAAATTACTAAAATTAAAATCGAGATTTTTTTACTATTTTAATGTGTCTTCTAAAAAATCCAAATTAACAGGCTGGACATGGTGGCTCACGCCTGTAATCCCAACACTCTGGGAGGCCAAGGCAAGTAGATCATCTGAGGTCAGGAGTTTGAGACCAGCCTGGCCAACATGATGAAACCCCATCTCTACTAAAAATACAAAAATTAGCCAGACATGGTGGCAGACACCTGTATTCCCAGCTACTCAGGAGGCTGAGGCAGGAGAATTGCTTAAACCTGGGATATGGAGGTTGCAGTGAGCTGAGATCACGCCTCTGCACTCCAGCCTAGGTGACAGAGCCAGACTCTGTCTCAAAAAAAAAAAAAAAAAAAAAAAAAAAATCCAAATTATATATCCAGTTCTCATCTTATTTCTGTTGAACAGTACTTCTGTTCATTAGTGTATCATTCACAGTGTTCTGGGTACAATCCAAAATTACTAGTCATACAGGGAAACAGATCCATACTCAAAAGAGAAGGCCATTAATGGAGACTGACTGCAAGATGACGTATATGTTGGAATTAGAAGAAAAGAATGTTAAAGCAGCTATTGTAACTATGCTCAAAAATGTAAGGAAACCTATGCTCATGGTCACAGAACATTTAGGGAATCTCAAGAAAAAAAGATACTCTACAAAACACAATTTTACGACTAAAAAATACAATATCTGAAATTTTAAAAATTCACTCCATGGATCTAACAATAGAGTAAGATGATGAAAGATTAGTGAAGTTGAAGATAGAAGTTTGGACATTATTCAGTCTAGAAAACGGGAAGGAAAAAATTGTTGACAATGAGCAAGACTCAGTTACCTGTGGGGCAGTATCAAGCATTTTAGCATAAGGGTAATTGGAGTCACAGAAGGAGAGGAGAAAGAAGATGGAGCAGATAATAATCATTTAAGGAACAGTGATCAAAAATTTCCCAGGTTTAGTGAAAGACAGATGAGAAGTAATCAGATCACATCTTCATATTTCAGCTAGATTCCAGATTAATTCAAGGTGCCATAACAAAGCCCTCTGGTCATTACAACAAGTGGGCCAGTATAGCAAGTTCATGATTTTTGCCTCCCATGTATATTCTAAGAGAGAACCTTGCTGCACTGCAAAACTGAAAACAGAAAATCATGCAGGAAAACACCTGTAAAACAAAGTGACATAAACAAACATGAATGTAAACTCTATAAATGAGTGCCACAGAGCTGTGCTAAGCCTATGATAGATAACATCAAGTGTGTGTATTGCTACAGAAAGTTCAGAGCCATTCTGGCTTGATGGACCACAGTCCTGCAGTCTTGCTATGTTTTAGCCAAGTTCAAGCCAAACACACTTCAGACTAAAAGCAATTTCAGAAGCACGTTCTTAGTATCTCCATAGAACGGGGGTCAGCAAACTTCATCTGTATAGGTCTAGAGAATAAATATTTTTGCCTTCACAGGCCACATGTGGTCTCTGGCACATTTTTTTTCTATATTTTGAGTCATAATCCTTTAAAACATGTAAAATTTGTTCTTTACTCTTGGGTTGTACAAAAATAACCCCGTAGGCCAGACTTAGCCCACGCATAAGAGTTTGCTGGCCTCTATCTCAGATTATTGATTACTCTCATTTTGCCCACTGAGATATTGGGACCACACCCTCAGCATGAGCCAGAGCTCTGCAGGTATTAGCTTAGGGAATGTATTTTCTTATTATACAAAGGAGAACATGTTAGAATACTGAATTTCTTTTTATTGTGTAACTTGATAAATATTCTATTTCTGCCTCCCCACCACTTCTCTTTTCCCACCTCCTTCCACTCCCTTCCTGACTGTAAAATCATGTGAATCAGACTTAAAGAATGAGTGGAATTACTTAGAGCCGAGAAGAAAATGAAATTGAAAAACAAGAGAAAATAGCACCTAAAATCTGCCTTAGAGAGCCCAGACAGGAAGTGCCTGGATGCCTGCCCTAGGCTGGTTTTGTTTGCTAATTTGTTGATTTGTTTATTCTGAACCATCTGACCTTGTATTTTTTCTTAAAAGTGCCATGACTCATCAAAGAGGATTTATTGTTTGGCTAAAGAAATATATAATCTGATAATAGATTTTAAAGCTCTTGCAAGTCCTAACAAGATAGATCTATGCATATATACATACACATACATATATACATACACACACGTAAATATGTCTACATGCCCAATATACATCTATATATACGTATTATGTACAGTAGTCCCTGCTTATTTGCAGTTTTGCTTTCTGTGGTTTCAGTTACCCAGGGTCAACCATTGCCCAAACATATTAAAAGGAAAATTTCTGAAATAATTCATCAGTTTTAAGTTGCTTGCTGTTCTGAGTAGTGTAATGAAATCTCACACCGTACCACTCTGTCCTGCCCAGGATGTGAATCATCCCCTTGTCCAGGGGATCTACAGTGTCTCTGCTCCCTGCCTGTTTGTCACTCAGTAGCCATCTCAGTTAGCAGATCGACTGTTGGGTGTCATAGTTCTTGTGTTTTACTTAATAATGGTCTCAAAGAACAAGAGTGGTGACGATGGCAACTCAGATGTGCTAAAGAGAAGCTATAAAATGCATCCTATAAATGGAAAGGTAAAAGTCTTCAACTTAATAAGGAAAGAAAAAAAATGTATGCTGAGGTTGCTCAGATCTACAGTAAATGAATCTTCTACCCATGAAATTGTGAAGAAAGAAGAAAGAAATCTGTGCATAGTATATACAGGGTTCAGTACTAGCCTTAGTTTCTAGCATCCACTGGGGGTCTTAGAACATATCTGCCACAGATAAGGGAGGACTTCTGTACAGCTATTATACACACACACATATTTGGACAACAAAATTTGAATTATTGCATGGCACGATCTAGTTGTCATGAGTCTTTCATAAGAACCTGTGGTTACGTGGATTCATGCTAGTAAGTGAAGAAAAGTGGAAAGACTGACCTTAGGAAATAAATGCCAGAAAATCAGGGAGATTGGACACACAAGTAAAAACTGCACTTGGACAAGAGGGTGAGGTGGAGATGTGGAGGGTCTGGATTACAAATGGCTGTTTCAGATGGGGTGGCTTGAGCGGAGGACAGAGCCTGTAACCTGGAAGAAGAGCCCAAGAATCCCATGGTGTGAACTTTATTAAACAAGCCAGAATGCAACCCATTGTTGAACCTGGCAAGGTGAAAGAGCCTTTCTGTGTTATTGTTACTCTTTGACCTTTAAAATGGCAGAGATGTTTGTCTTTTTCCTTTATACTTTCCTTTATTTCTCCTGATCTCCCTTTAATTTTCTTCAACCCTTTTTCCATTGAGTTCCTGACAGTTTCCTTTGCTTTCCCAACTGCACACCATTAGCACCTCTTTATTCTAATCCTAGCTCTGTGGATACTTCTCCCAAACCCTGCTGTAACCATATGGAATCTGGAGTCTGACACGCATGGCAGATGGCGTCTCCCCAGCATCTCATACACCAACACAAAAACATAGACAAACCTGGCCCTGACATTGGCAGGCGTGGCAGAAATCACAGATCAGCTCAGCTGTTATGGCCATGGCCAGCAGCCTTCACCTTGCTGACCACAGTCTGCAGGGAAGAGTCCTCCCCATCGTTCAGCATCCAAAGAGCAGTACTGTGTGCCGAGACCCTTGAGACCCAGCCTCAGGTGGTCCTGGAGCAAGGAGGCAGGAGCTGGCAATGAAGTGGACTTGTCCCGGCGCACAGACCTTGTGCTTTACCAGATTTAACATTTTTGCAGTCTTTAAGAGCTTATTCGCCACTTGAAAAAGGCCATTCCAAGTTATTAGATATTTCCCTATAGTATTTATGATTTGAACTTCTTCCCAGGCAGTACATGCTGTACTGTACATTGAATTAGAGTGATTCAGAAAAGAACATTCAACATCTTACTGGCAATTGAATTGAATAGTCATTTTCAAGGAAGTGTCTTTGGTTTTTAAATTTGTTCTCCTTCCTCAATTATCTTAATCAGGCTGGCCTTATTTGGGGTTAAAATGGAATAGAATCCCTTCCTTTTTATTAAAGCACATTTTGTGTGTGTGCACGCGTGCATGTATGAGAGAGAGAGAGAGAGATTGTGACTTAAGAATGAAGTCACTGGAATATGTGGCTCTTTAGCTACAGCCACAATCTGAAAAGATACGGTTTTTTAATCAATTTCTTGCTAGTCTGAAACATAAACATTTTCTTTCCTGTCTTTTTCTAAACTAAAATAGGTAAATCTAATTGTGACTAAATCTGTGGTCTGTTACATGCCTTGTTGATGGTATGTGAGTGGGGAGGAGAAATTTACATTGCCAAAATGCTGGAACTTTTTCTGACACAAATTTCAGGATGTCACCTGTCTTTAAATTAAGTGGTAAATTTTGAAGCCTTACCTTATTGATCTAAATTAAGAAACATTCAAGATGGAGGACAAGAAAGCATTTTCAGAGGTTTTTTTATTTTTTGGGGTCATTTGACCATCCCTTCGTTTGGTCATTACAGAGAATGAGAGAACGCCCTGGTGCCAGGTTCACAGGCGACAGGATTTCTCCTGTTGGGAAACGCTTTGCATGTAGGCTCTGCAACCCATCAAAAGAGATGCTTCTCTCTTCCTGACTTTTCTGAGTAATAAAATATGAAGACCATCAAGCACTTGATGTTTCCATTTGACTTTTTATGTCACAATTACAAGAAAGGAGAAGTAAAGGGAAAAGGTGAGATTTAGTCTGAGGAATACTGAAAGAACAAAAACAATAACAACCGCTGCCCCCAAAAAGATTACAAAGCGATCTATCAGAAATGAAGGGAAGCTGTGTATTCTCCAGGTTGTGGAAGAAACATCAGCCCATAGAAGAAATGGCTGTGCAGTAAGGGCAACAGTGGAAGGGTTCCTAACTTGTGGAATTGCTGAGCGGTTTCAGAATGAGCTTGGATATGTTGGCGGCTGCTTCTCCAAACAGTCCTTTCCCCTTTGCCTTGGGCCTTTTTTGGTCATTCTTGGCAGAGTCCAGTGCTCGCTGACTCTCTTACAGCAATGAAGAGTCCACAGATAAGAATTATTCATTTCTCCTTCTGAGTGTATACTTATATACAAATGCATTGAAAGTAAAAAGATGGAAAAAGTTATATCATGCAGGCAGAAAGCGGGAGTGCTATACTAATATCAGACAAAAAGAGTTTTTATAAAAATATATTACTAGAATACAGACATTTTATAATGATAAAATGGCAATCCATCAGGAAGATATGACAATTATAAACATATAAGACCCTAAAATACATGGAGCAAAACTGACAGAAATGAAGGAATAAATATGTAACTCAACAATAGTAACTGGAGACTTCAAAACCTCACTTTCAATAATGGATTTTAAAAACAAGGTATATCAACAAGGAAATAGAAAACTTAAACAACATTGTAAACCAACCAAACCTAATAGATATCTAGAAAACACTCCACCTAACAACAGCAGAATTTCCATAGGGAACATTATTCAGAATAGATCATATACTAGGCCAGTAAATAAACCTGACAAACACAAAAAAAATAGAAATAATATGACGTATGTTCTCTGACCACCATGGAATGAAATCAGAAATCAGTAAGAGAAGGAAGTTTAAGAAACTCATAAGTACATGGAAATTAAACAGTACCCTTCCTAAACAACCAGTGGGACAAATAGAAATCATATTTTGAGATGAGTGGAGGTGAAGGCACAATGTAACAGAACTTCGGGAATGTGTCTAAAGCAGGCCTGAAGGGGATATTTATGGCTGTAAACACTTATATTGAAAAAGAAGAAAGATTTCAAATCAGTAAACTAACCTTCCATGTAATGACAGGAAAGTAGAGCAACAAACCCTAAAACAAGTAGAATGAAAGAAATAGTAACATTCATGCAGAAATTAATTAAATAAAGGGTAGAAAACAGTAGAGCAGAATAATGAAACCAAAAGTTAACTATAGGAAGAAATCAACAAAATTGGCAAGTCTTTAGCTAGACTGGCCAAGAAAAAAAGACGTAAATCACTAAGTTAAATAATGAAAGCAGGAATGTTACTACTGAGCTTACAGAAATAAAAAGGATTGGGAATGAACACTATGAACAACTGTATGCCCTAAGTTAGATAACTTTCAGAAAATGGACAAAGTCCTACACATAAGCAAACTACTGAAACCAAATAAAGAGCATCTGCAAAAAAACCCACAACTAACACCATATTTAAAAGTGAAAGACAGAATGCTTTTCTCCAAAGATCAGGAGCAAGACACAGTATCTGCTCTTACTATTTCTATTCAACATTTTATTAAAGATTCCAGCCTACGCATTTACCCAAGTAAATGAAATAAAATGCATCCATATTTGTATAGAAGAAGTAAAACTGTCTGTATTTACAAATGACACGATATTGTATACAGATAATACTAAGGAATCTCTAAAAACGATTAGAACTAATAAACAAGTTCTGGATGTTTGCAGATGTAAGATCAATAAGGAAAAATCAATTGTATTTCTGTATAGCATCAATTAAGTGAAGAAAAAAATCCACTTATAATAACATCAAAAAGAATAAAATACTTTGGAATAAATTTAATAAAAGAATTTTAAAACTCATATTCTGAAAACTACAAAAATATCTCAATAAATGGAAAGACATTCATTTTCATGAATGAGAAGACTTGTTAAGATAACAGTACTCTACAAATTGATTTATAGAGTTAGTGCAATCTCTATCAAAATTCAAGCCGTCTTGCTTCCACAAATGGGGACGTGACCCTAAAATCCGTATGGAATTGCAAAGGGCCTCAAATCATCAAAACAATCTTAGAAAAGAATAACAAAGTTGGAGGACTCCTGCTTCCCAGTTCCAAAGCTTACTACAAACTAGAGTGATCCAGACAGTGTGGCCCTGGCATAAGGATAGACATAAAGAACAATGGCATATAACTAAGAGTCCAGAAATAAATCTTCACAGTTATTGTCAATTGCTTTTCCACTAGGGTGCCAAGAGCAATCAATGGAGAGAGAATAGTCTTTTCAAACAAATGGTGCTGTGACAACTTGCTATCCACATGCAAAAGAATGCAGTTGGAGGTGGGGTGCATTGCCTCATGCCTGTAATCCCAGCACTTTTAGAGGACTGCTTGAGTCCAGGAGTTCGAGAGCAGCCTGGGCAACATGGTGAAACACTTTCTCTACAAAAAATACAAAAATTAGTCTAGTATGGTAGTGTGTGTCTGTAGTCCCAGCTACTTGGGTGGTGGGGGGCAGGCTGAAATGGGAGGATCGCTTGAGCCCAGGAAGTTGAGGCTGCAGTGAATCTAGATTGAGATTGCACCACTGCACTACAGCCTGGGTGACAGAGTGAGACCCTGTCTCAAAAGACAAAGGACAATCAAAAAATGTGAAAAATATTTTCAAATTATATATCTGATAAGGAACTTATATTAAGAATATCTAGGCCAAGCATGGTGGCTCATGCCTGTAATCTCAGCACTTTGGGAGGCCAAGGTGGATGGATCTCCTGAGCTCAGGAGTTCAAGACCACCCCGGGCAACATGGTGAAACCTCGTCTCTACTAAAATACAAAAAATTACCTGGGTGTGGTGGCACATGTCTTTAGTCTCAGCTACTCAGGAGACAGGCACGAGAATCGCTTGAGCCCCAGAGGTGACGGTTGCAGTGAGCCAAGATCATGCCACTGCACTCCGGCTTGGGCTACAGAGTGAGACTCTGTCTCAAAAAAAAAAAATAAATAAATAATAAAAAAGGGAAACCTAAAGAACTACTGGAACTCAATAATAAGATAACACAGAACCTAGCTGAAAACTGAAAACTGAACAAAGGATCTGAATAGACATTCCTCTAAAGAAGGTGTACTGAGCATCCTTAGCAGGGAAATGCCAATCAAAACCATATGGAGATTCCACTTCACGCTCACTAGTGTGGCTGTGATCAAAAAGATAGATGATAACAAATGTTGATGAGGATGTTGAGAAATCAGGACTTTCATACACTGGGATGGGAATATTAAATGACACAACCACTTTTTAAAAAAAAAATCTGGCAGTTGCTCAGAAAGTTCTGCTTTGAGTTATTATTCAAATCAGCAATTCCAGTACTGTGTGTATACCCAAGAATAATAAAAACATGTCCACACAAGAGCTTGTACACAAATGTTCATAGCATTATTTATAATGGCCAAAAGGTAGAAGCATGGCACATGTTCATTCACTGAAGAATAGATAAACAAAATGCAATGTATTCAGGGAGTGCAATATTATTCAGCCTCAAAAATGAATGAAGTTCTGGCACAGAGAAACCCTGAAAACATGCTAAGTGGAAAAAGCCAGACACAAAAGGTCACGTATGAAATTCCATTTAGATGCAATGTCTAGATGAGACAAAATCCATAGAGATGGAAGGTAGATGCCTAGGGCTAATGAGGAGGGAGAGGGATGGAATTGGGGGTTGATAACTAAAGGGTTACAGGGTTTCTTTTGTTGTAATAAAAATATCCTAGATTGTAATGAAAACCATTGAATTGTATGCTTCAAACGGTTCAATTGTGGTATATAAGTTATATCTTAATGCTATTAAAAAACTCACGAAAAAGTGCACATTTATGGTTGCAGGCTCTTGGGGAGCTAAGGAGAGGCCTTCCACAGGCTCCCGTGAGTTCAAAGGCTGACACAACAACCCAAAGCTCACGATATCTCGGGACTTGGGGCAGTGGAGACAGTCAGGAGCCTGTGCTAGAAATGTCCTAATTGTCCCTTCTCAAGCAGGCATCGATGGATCTTGTTTAGCAGCTGCCTTTTATCATGCTGGGCTGCTTATGTCTCTGTCCTTTCTTGCTGCGCAGTTTCAGCTTCTCCCAGCGCCTCTGGTGGGGATTCTTAGGACAGAGAATTTGCCCAGTGTGGTCTGTTGTGCTTCGGCAGGCCCTTTCACAGTGCACCTTCTCCTTGCTGCCTCTCTGCGCCCTCCTTACCTTTCCCCTGGAGGGCCTTTCCTGCAAGTCGTGCACCGCCATGGCTGTCATTCCCAAAGACTCTGACAGAGAAGCCCTAATCCTTCTCCCTGGGCCGGCCATCATCTTTGCAGCCTCATAGAAAAGCCATCCCAAGCTTCACATTGGAGACACCCTCCCATAGGCTGGTTGGGTTTGGAACTGGGAGTCAGGGATTTTCTTTCCCCATGTTCTCTGTGCTTCTCACTTGCAGTGGAGCCTGGACGGGACTCCCTGTGTCTCTGAGCAGTAGCTTGTACACCCATAACCTGCAGAGAATAACAGTGTTCTCTGCATGTTATTTCAACAACGATAACTTGGTGAGTCATCTTTTCATTTTCTAGGTCATTTCTTGTTCATATTTATACCACATACTACCAAGTTCTTGCAGGATTTGACATTGCTTAATATTGGCCTGAGCCCACCTACCTTAGTACTGGACAAGATGAAAAAGGGTGTTGTAAACTGAACAGGGAGGCCAGTCTCTGGGGGTCCCTCTGGAACCATGCAGACCCGCCTGTCCTCCTGGTGGCCCCCAGCTTCCCCCAGGCTTGGCACACCTGAGGATCAATGCCTAGATTTGCTCACCCCAGTCAGTGAAATCCTACCCCGAAAAAAGTGCCATCCTCCTTTCCCCCTCATCCCCTGCACCTCTGCCTCAAACCCCAAAACAGAAACATCAGAATAAGAATGAGCAAACATTACACACTGCTGAGACAGTGAAAATAAGAACGTAACCAAAGTCGTGGCCAGGATCCCTTCACACACACACAGGATAAATCTTTTCCTAGGTAATATATGTACTCTGGAAATACTCCAGAATTCATATTAATTTTTTTAAAATAACTGAGCACATCCCTTATGATCATGTTTTACATCTGTTCCTCTCTAAGAAACCATTTAAGCCTTTCTAGAAAGACCTCACATAGGCTAGATTCATAAACATTCAGGGCTGCCTGTCAGAGCTAATATCGTGAAACCTGGGTCATTTCTAACCATCTAAAGCATTGCTGGGGAATTGCATGCCTGGCCTGTGTTCAAAGTTACTGCGCTTTTGAAAGCCGAGCACCCTGAGTACCTGAGGGTTGCCTTTTTACAAATGTTCCAAGTGCTTGAGTTTTCCTCATGGAGTATGACATTAATCTTAGGTCCCCGGGGTGACGGGGCATTTGCTGGGAGACAGGCAGGTTCTCCTTTTCCAAGGAAGGTGGACTTCCAGCTCTGTGTGCCTGCATGTTTATGCTAAGGTGGTTATTAAGGAAAGAATAGAATGAAAGATTTATCAGTGAGCTAAGGACATTGCACTGAGAGGGAAGAGGCTGAACCTGTTTTAACTTTTTCTTATGTGGGAATGAGTTTATCAGGTCCTTTTCCAAGAGAGGTTTTAAGGCTGGAGGAATAAGGAGAACAAGTAGGTGTCAGGCACACAAAGGAGCAGGATGGAGACATCTGAAGCCACCAGTGGCCCTTTCCCCAGTTCTGTTTGGGACATTTTCCAAGAGGGACTTAGTGGCTTAAATGTCAAAGGAAAGAGTTTGCAAGTGAACTGTCTTGGGCTGCTTGTTGGCCAAGGCCACAAACACCAGCTCCGATACAAGCAGTGGTACACATGTGGGGTCCTTCATCCCAAGCCCAGCAGTGACATCCCGTTTCTGCAGGGGCTCACTGTGCTCTTCAGGTGAGGCCAGGCATCCAGCCTGCGAGTGGCAGGTGCTTCCCAGGCTGCAGACTACATGCCCTGCAGCTTCCTCGCTGGCCGGCCAGGCCTCTGCACTATGTACACAGTGACCGCGGACACAGCACTACCTCCCACAGCACAGCCTGTGCCAAGATTAGAGGGAAAGGGGATTCTGTGGGCATGTCAGGTAGGGAAGTACTGGCTCAGACAGCCCCACAGGTCTCAATACTCTGTGGTCTCTCGCCGACAGATGCACTTTTGATGTACCACTCTGTGCTGTGAACCACTTTGAGGATCCTAGGCTTGTGCTTCTTCCCAGGAGAATTTTAATCCTGGAATCTACCCTTCCTGGAGCTTCTGCAGAAAGAGTTGCTCCCACCAGCAGGGTCAAGGCACTGTGGGCTCACAAGGGCTTGGGGGACCCTATACCTTCCCTAGAGAAGTAAACACAGCCAACCTCTTTCTTCCATTGGATAGACGCTGGTGTATAGTGGGAGGTAAGGAGACCATCCAATAAGTTGATGGCATCACTGCCAATAAAACTTCTGTCCCCACCAGTCCCCCAGTCTGCTCCGAAGCCATGGCTGTGGTGTGGACATGCAAGGAGGTGATCCTGGCACCACTGGCTTCTGGAGCACAATTGGGCCTCGCTGGGCCACAGAAACCAAATCTGAACCTGTCCCAAAAAGATAAGAGAATATAGAAAGAATGTGGAGTAGCTCCCAAAATTGAAGAGACACTGAAAAGTTGGTCTGGGAGAGAAGATCCCAGAGCTGGCTGGAGCGGCTCCTGCATCCACTCCAAAGGTCACTCTGCTCAGAACCCAGGTTCCTGCAAAGTCTGATCAGTCTTTCTCAGCTCGTGTGCTCTGCTGCTGTTGGCCAACAAACGGGAGCATGGTAAAGAAAACCGAGGTGTCTCAACTCTCACCAGAAGAAGGAAGATGACATGAGACAGGCAGAAATTATTAAGTCCAATGGAGAGACAGGCTGAGGTCATGATCTAACCAAGACTGAGAAATGAAGACTGTCCAACCCATGTTGCTCTCAGCTAGAATGAGAGCAGGCAAGTCTGTTAGCAAGAGGGCTACTGTACTGGAAAATCCCCGTGTACTGGGAAAAGCCAGCCCAACCGGAATGTTACTCTTGGATGGGAACTTTCAACATCAGCAGCTGTATGATTCTCAAAGCATGAGAGTTTTTTTTCCAAACTCTTCGTGACTGGGTGTGGTACAACCTGTTACCAAACCCAGACTTATCCTGGTTATTTTAACCTCAAGATTGTACCAACAGAATCTCCAGTCCCCGGAGTGTAATTTGATCAGGTGCGATGGCTTGGGGGAAAAAAAAAAATGGGTGCAGTGGACTCATCAGCTGCTGGCTCAGCCCTGCTCACTGGGCCTTCTGCTTCCTGTTGAGAGCTTAGTGTGGGCCCATAAATTCCAGAGACCCGTTTTTGTTTTTTTTTTCTCTCTCTCAAAACAGTACTTGAAAATGATTTTATTGTAAAAGTAGAGAATTTGAAAACTCAGAAATTGTATTCTTGCTAAGGTGTAAAGTGCAGAAGCAGCAGAAAGGCAGCGCTCTTTGGGAATGGGCCAGTTCACTCTTGCTCATCAGCAGTAAGGAGAGAAAGGAGGAAGTGGCTGCTGGCTGTCTCGTGGGTTAGGGAGCCCCACAGTCCCTCTGGAAAGTCGACGTATTCACCATATTTTACAGATGAAGACTTTGAGACGCTTAGTCATTAAGTAGCTTTCCCAGCCCATTCTGGTAACAAAATGCAAAACAATGTTTTCCTCCTTTAAATCTTACATACTTTCTGCTTCTTCATTTTCATTTTAAAAACAGTACAACCTGCTTCTGCCATGGCATGAAAAAGAACCCTTTTGACCAAGGCAGCTCTAAATCGATACTCAAAAGCGGGGCAAGAGAGTCATCAGGCAGTACTGTAGTGGCATTTAACTCAGAGTGCTATCAAGGGGAAGCTGGAGTGGCTCCTTTCCCTGGAAGTGAAACTCACAGCCTGAAGGCCCAAAGCTCTGGGATTAAACACTAGAGCAATTTCTCAGAATGCTGTAGTTAGTTAGTTTTCTGGCTTGTTGTTGGTGTTATCTGCACCCATACTAGAAAAGAAATTAAAATTCAGGACATATCTAACACAAGGGGTTCAATATGAAGGTGGTTTCCCAGGAGACCTGGAGAGATTTGGGGTTTAGGCAGTGAGAGGTGCTGACGGGTGCCATCCTGGACCTCCAAGACAAGCACACATGCCTAGCTGACCTTGAGCTTGGAGGGGCTGGGAAGGACTCTCACTCAGACCCCAAGTGACCAGTGATGCAAGTTGCTAGGCAATGGAGAAGGAGAGGTGTGTCTGTGGCCTAGGCCTGAGATTTTGTGGGTAAGGAACTAACCTACCCATTCAGGACTCAAACCCACAGCTTCTGAAACCTCCATGTTGTCCTCTATAGCTAAATAATGCATCTACCTGTGCCAAGTGCCGCGTATAGACACGACACCTCCATCATTCCTGTAAAGTCTGTGCGACTCTGTTTCTTTAGTCTTCCCTTTCTTTTTCTTGTTCCTCTTCCCCATAAGGGCAAGGACCTTATCAGTGCTCAATTCACTCAGCAGATGTTCGTCAGGAACTTATTTGTAGAATCAAGCTGCCACATGTAGTACTCTACAAATGTGGAAATCACCGGGTGTGCAGCTTAGTCTCCAGTGCCCAGCAGTGCCTAGAGCTCAGTAGGTCTTAGTAAGTCATTTGAACAGATACATGGATTGTTTGATACTGGTGGAGGGAATGTGCCTCAGTCATCCCGGAATTGCTCATCTCTATGGTTAGTGGCATTAGGTCGAAAATGAGATTTCATTCCAGTGGCATAAGCATTTGCCCATTAGGGGGCAGATGTCTGTCCTGGACAGATGCTCCATTGATAAAGGGGTGGAAATCAGAGGCTGGTTGGGACCCTGGTGTGTGTTGGATTGTCTTCTAGTTAAGTCACTCACCCTCTCTAGGTACAGCCTGTGGTCGACTTTACCCATGCTGTGTCCTACCCATAGCCCACCTTGACTTCTCCCTCTAGTCCTACTCATTCCACTCTCAGCAGCAGTTTCTGCAGACATATTTTAAATCCTTCCTTTACCTGCTTATGCTTTACAGCAGCCTTTCTTGAAATGGATTTGTTTAAAGTTGGAAGCAATAGCAAGATCATCATCTACTTATCACGTAGAGGCAAAAAGACATGCAATTTGTTAGGTTCGGTAGCTAGCCAGAGAAAGAATGAAATATTCCATCCATTTCACCCACGGGCAGCTTCACATGGTGGGCATTGAGAGCCTGACCTCAGGTCCCCACCTCACCCCTAGCTGCATGCAAACCCACAGGCAAGTTACATGATCTCGCCATCTGTAAAACTGGGAAATGAGAACATCTCTCATAGAAGTCTCGAGGAGATTAAGTGAAGTAATGCCTATAAATTCCTTCACCCCGAGTAAGCACTCCATGAACACCAGCCAAAACTATCATCACTGCTCAACTACAAAACTATATCGATGGTAAACATCAGCCAGCTGTTGGACCCCAACATTTCATGGGTTATCCATTATTTCATAAGACACTCCTCACACATACACATGTGCGTGTGCACACACACATTTTTAATACAGTTATAACTAGGTAATCTAAACCCATGTTGGTATTTTCCAGATAGTAAAAGACTGGGGACAGGTCCCACAGTATGCTAACATTCCCCTTCTTGTCAGAACAAGTTCATATAATTTATACATATTTCAGGGTAAATTGCAACAGCAGAAAAGTCTTGAGTGGTTCTTTTGTAACTTCTTGAATGCTTCTGAGCTCTCCACCTGTGAACTTTAGGTAGTGTCATCAGCAGGATGGGGGTAAGACTAGGGAAGGAAAAAGGATTATGGGAGGGTCTCAGCGTCATTCAGACCCGAAGATTGGATTTCAGGCTCAGTGTGTGACTAGAGACTTCACAGATGTGCCATCCCCCGGTGGCTCGTTAGAGACCACTGGAGCCCTGGTAGGGGGAGCGTGAGGAGGCTGCCTTTGTGGGTGGATGTGAAAGGCTGGGTCCTGCCAGCACTTCCGTCTGCTAACCTGTATTTGGGTTTAAAGGAATTTGGGTTTGAAGGAAGGAGCCTGGTGAAATTGAAGGACATAATTTCCTAAAGGAATTCCTTAGGACATTAAGAGAAGAAATTAGCACTGAGGAGGTCATGAACATGCCCTGGCCCACACCGTGCCCACAGCTTAGTTGTGTTTTCCTTCCATGACTCTTAATCCGCTTCCTGGGAAGAGGACGTTCCCTGGCCAGTGGGAGAGAGCTTTACCCTGAATCATGAGAACAGGGAGGGAAAAACATTTCAGCTGCACCTGCCCAGTGAGTTGTCAGAGAGGACAAAGGGTGATCTGGGGGCCAGCACCTCTCAGAGAGCTGATCAGAAGCAAGGCTCAGGCCTCGGGTGATTATTTTCCTGATATGTCTAGTGGCTCTACTGCGCTGAAATCCCCAGGGGACTGGGTGACTGACAGAGTGCTGGGCCCCACTCCCAGAGCTTCTGATTCAGTAGATCCAGAGTGAGACCTGGGAACTTGCATTTCTAGCTAGGGCTCTGATAGCACTCATGATTCTGGTCCAGGGACTGCACTGAGAGCCACCAGCATACAGTAACGAAGGTCCCTTCACATTTTAACTCAGAAAGCATGGTGGAAATCACCAGATTTGGTGAATTGGGTCCTGTGACTTGAATCTAACAGCAGATGCAAAAATCCTTCAGTATGGGGCTTATCTAGGAGGGAAAGGTAGTCCGTTACCTCATCTCCTGAGGGCTTCAGGGCCCAGAGCCCAGGCCACTAGGGGAGAGAGGCACAAGGCAGAGACCTAACCAAGTGGAGATTGAAGGCAGGACTTTGCAGGAGGCTCCAGGCCTTGCATGGCAGAAGCTGTGGTGACTGGAGCTGGGGATGGAAACGAGGCAGCCGGAGGCCCTAATTGACAGACAAAGCACTCCCCATTTCTCTTCTCTCAGGCATACATGGATGAATGAAAGGGCTCATTACCCTGACTTTATTTCTTATAAAGCAGGAAGGTTCCTGACAACCTGGGAAGCAACGACCATTGTGTTTTGCAGTTTGCCACAGTCAGGAAAGGAAACTGAGCAGGGTTAAATCTAGATCCCTATGTTTTGAGAAGATATTAATAGAATAAGTAAAGGTCAGAGTAGAGGTAGTTTTGTTCCCACAGCTACAGAAAGTCAATACAGCTCAGCACCTAGGGGAAATTCGGGAAGATTCCATTCTGACTCCATAATCACAACTGACCCAACAAGATATAAGATGGGAGACATACTCAGGACTAGGGGTTCACCCCGGTGGCTCGGGGTGAGCCAGATGGAAAGACCCAAGTGCACTGAGGCATGCAGCAATGGGAGGGAGGAAACAGTCTGGAGCCTTAGCAAGCAGCTCAGACCAGACAGCGAGCTGTCCGCAAACAGCCCTGCTAAGAAACGTTCGACAAAGACAGCTTTTTGTGGTTAAGTTGGCCCTTGAAATAAGGAAAACTGAGAAGGAGATGCCTGTTAAGGCTAAAGGTGACAAAAGGCAAAGTGCAGGTTCACTGCTGCTTTTCAAAAAGAAGAAGGAGGGTAAAGGTAAAAGGCAAAGGTAGAAGAAAGCAGGCAGAGAGCATGGCAGCTCGAGAAAACCAAGGAGGAAGTCCTGAGAAGCAGAAGCAGTGGAGTGAGGACTCCAGCAGCCAGGTTCCTATCCCAGCCCTGCTGCTGCCAGCAGGGGACCTGCAGCAGGCCACTCAGCCTCTCTGTATGACAGGGGACTGAGAGAGTTCCTACCTCAGAGGGTTGTCATGAGAATGATACGAGTTAAGAGAAATAAATGGCTCAGGACAGTTCCTGGCACACAGTAAGAGCTAAATTTGTCATTTTTATGATCACTGTTTTGATTTTCTAGAAGTGTCCAAAACCCCATTCCAGGACAAAATCCAATCCAAGATGCTACAGAACTCTACAGCTGTCATATCTGAGGCTCTGCTGACTGGTTCTGAGAAATCACAGCAGACAAGAGCAGAGCCAGGGGTCTGAGGGCTGGGTCTCAATTTCCCAAACAGATAAATGGCCGGGTCCAAAGAATGCTGTTTCAGAGTGCTGTCAACCCCTGGCACATCTAGAGGATGAGGGATGATTTAGGCAGTGGTTTGCATGCATTTTTGAAAAGAAGGCTGCATGAGTGCCCCAAATGTGTGAGGGTTTAATGAGAACATTCCACGCCTGTCTGACAGGGTTATTTGGGTGGTGGGTCAGGTCAGCAGAGCACTTAGTAAGCTTCCCATAATGTTGTTATGGATGAAGCAGGGACACGGATGGCTGATGGCTCATCATCCAGGCGCTCCAGTTCCTAGAGGGTCTGTCTGTGGCTCTGCCTGTACAGCTTGTCAGCAGCCTCCTGTCATGTGACTTCTCTGGGCAGGGCTCCCCAGTGGGGACTGCCGTGGGGTTAGGAGACTCCACAGGAATGTATGGCTATCAAGTGGTAGGGCTCCTCTCAGAACGGGGCACTTATTCTGCTCCCCAACCCACTCCTTGTGGCTCATGGGACTCAGACTCCCAGTTCTCAGGGTCTGCATGATATCCTCACAGATCAGACCAAGAAAGAAAATGTGAACTGAAGATTTTATAACTAGCTAAACTATCCTTCAAGTATCAAAGCTTTAGAAAAACAGTTTTAAATAGGTAAGAGCTGAGGACACTGTATCCATGAGCCCTTCTTGAGGAATCTACTGGAGCAGGAATCAGCAAACTTTTTCAGTGAATGACAGATATTAAATATTTTAGGCTTTGCAAGCCACACAGTCTCTGTCTTAACTACTCAATTATATTGTGGCCCAAAAGCAGCTATAAACAATGTATAAACAAATAGACAGGGCTGTATTCTAATAAAACTGTATTCACCAAGACAAGTATCAGGGAGGATTTGGCCCTCAGGCGGTAGTTTGCCAATCCCACTACTATCATAGGATGCTCTCCATCTAACCAAGAGATGACTGGGGTCAGTGGTACAAGGGCTGATGGTGAGCATCTTAGGATGTTTAATTGTGGAGCTAAGACTAACACAAAGTTAGATACAGGAATGGAAAATAATATGCAAATGTTATATGCTCTGACAAGATGAAAAGAATGCAACTAAAAGCAATAGAAAAAAGGAGAGTAGAATAAAAGAATAAAAATAAAGAAAAAAATAGAAAGCCAGAGAATCAAATGATAACATTGGTTGTTGTTTAGACAGTGGGTGGAAGTCAAGAGATATCATTAAAAACTGATAAACCAGGTAATAAGAGATTAGGAAAGAGAGGACGAAGTGTATTTTACAAAGGTATGGGTACTTCTGCACCTCCCAACTCTTATTCACCCTGTTCTCCTTGCCAATAATGCCTTCATCTGTATTCTCCACTTGTACACATTAAAACACAATGTGATACCACTGACACACCCACTAGACTGGTTGAAATAGAAAAGACAGATGATACCATGTTTTGGCAAGGACATGGAGCCATTGACTTCTCTGTCATTACTAGTGTGAGTATAAATTGGCATAACCACTTTGGAAATCTATTTGTCTAATCGTACAAATTCTCATGACCCAGAAATTCTACTCCTAGATTGTTTCAAGGTGGGCAGAGCTATGCAGACATTCCCCAAAGTCTGAGGAAGCTGAGAGGCCAAAGAGGCTGACAAATCCAGTTTTTTAGAAAGAAACATTTAATAGGGACTTACAAACAGAAGCTATGTCTGTGCCTTGGGCAGCAGCAAGACAAAATGGTGGATCCCCATGCCATTGTCCCCCAGACCCAGGTCAAGGAATGGTTCAGATGTGATTTGTAGGACAACTGAAGTGTGATAGCATATGGTTGTTTGACCAAAGAGTGCAATTTATGGTATGTACCTGCTTTTACACAAGCAACAATAGATAAACTGGAAATCTTGGAGGCCTTTCTGGAACTATAGTTAGTCAGTTAAGCCAACCTGGTGGATAACCATTCAAGATGGAGTTGCCTTAGCCTCCCATTTAATATGCAATTGCTTTAGCTTCCACACAGGAATATGCCAGCAAGTTGTACAAGACATGTACAAGAATGTTCAGAACAGTGCTATTCATAAGAGGCCAAAACCTGAAACAACCCAAATGTTCATCCACAGTACGATGTATGGATTGTGGTCTAGTCATACAATGAATATGACACACTGATGAAAATAGACTATTGTTCTACAAAACTTGGATCAATCTCACAAATGAAGCTAGACACAAAAGACAAGAGTGCATGCTCCGTGAGTTCATTTATATAAAGTTCAAAAACACACCAAACAAACCTGTGATGATAGGAGTCTGAATTGTTGGGGGAGGCTCATAACTGAGTATGAGAAGGCCTTCTGAGGTTCTGGTAATGTTCCTTTTCTTCATCTGAGTTGTAGTTAGCAAGCCTTGCTGTGTGAAAATTTTGTCAAGCTATATACATATAATTTATAATTTATATACTTTTATGTATTTATGTGATACTTGAATAAAACTATCAAAAATGGTTGGAGTAAAACAAAAACAAAAACCTTTAAATACCAAAAAATAAATAAATAGCAAAGAAATAACATCTAAACACAGAAAGCAGAATAAAATATACACAGTAATTATAATTAAATAATACTACAAAGTTGAGATCAAGTATATTGGAATTGGCCTAGCTTACTGGTTAAAAGGAAGAGATTTTCTTTTTCTGAAAGAAAAGGCGTGGTGGCTCACGCCTGTAATCCCAGCACTTTAGGAGGCCGAGGCAGGCAGATCAACTGAGGTCAGGAGTTCAAGACCAGCCTGGTCAGTGTGGCAAAACCCTGTCTCTACTAAAAATACAAAAAATTAGCTGGGTGTAGTGGCAAGTGCCTATAATCCCAGCTACTAGGGAGGCTGAGGCAGGAGAATTGCTTGAACCCGGGGGGAGAGGTTGCAGTGAGCCGAGATCACACCACTTCACTCCAGCCTGGGCAAAAGAGTGAAACTCTGTCTCAAAAAAAAAAAGAAAGAAAGAAAAAGAAAAAGATTTTCAAATTGGCTCACAAAGACCCAACTATATGCTGTATGCAAAAAAAAAAAAAAAAAAAAAAACAAAAAAAACCTAAAAGAAACTAATTTAAAAAGGCTAAAAGTAAAGGTATTTCAGGGAAGCAAAAACAGTAAGAGAGCAGAGGTAGCAATCCTAATTTTAGATGAGATAGACTTCAAGCCAAAAAGCATTAAATGTGACAAGGAAACTTACATTAAAAGTCTTAATTTACAATGAAGATATAACACTTATGAATATTTATGCTTCAAATAACACAGCAGCCATTTATATAAACTACAGGCGATACAGAGAGAAATGTATTGGCTATAGGAGACAACATTAGCACACCACTCTTAATCTAAGACAGATCTCACTGACTGTGTGATCCTGAGCAGGTTACTTCACAGGAGCTCCCCCCTTATCTAATTGGGAATCAAGTGAAGACTAAAGCACATAACATCTGGCATATGGAAGGGTCCAATTAGTGTGGTTCTTATTGTTTATTTACTTGAAGCAGGTCATGTTGCAACTAGACATGTATTTGTCAAGGCCACATTCTAAGGAAACATTGACTGGCAGGGAACATCCAAAGCAGTGGAGTGGAGTGGAGGGACTGTAGCCTGGACATCGCTGCCTCTTAAGGAACAGCTGAAGGGCTATGTGCATGGGCAGAAAGAAGACACAAGGGACACACAGAAGGACATATGGAAACATTGCCCCAATGCCTTCACAAATGTAAAGCATCGTCACTAGAGAACAAGCATACCCAACAGGCTAGTGGGGCAGGCATGGCCGGGTCATAGAGTAATGAGATCCCATCATGGAGAGATCCAAGCACTCCTCCCTGGCCCTCTGAATAATGTTGCTCATCACTTTGGATCCAGGACTTCCATTTCTACCCTGTGGAAATCATCCAAAAAAATATGGACAAAATTGGCACCTACCCAAATGGCCAAGTATGCACTGGTTCGGTAATGTATGGCTCTATCTGTATGACAGAGTAATATACAAGCATTAAAAAGTTAATCTTTAGCACTTTGGGTGGCCAAGGTGGGAGGACCACTTGAAGCCAGGAGTTTGAGACCAGCCTGAGCAACAAAATGAGACAACATCTCTACAAAAAAAAATTTAAAAATTAGTTGCAGTGACATGCGCTTGTAGTCCCAGCTGTTTGGGAGGCTGAGGCAGGAGGATTGCTCAAGCCCAGGAGTCCGAGGCTGTAGTGAGCTATAATTACACCACTGCCCTCCAGCCTGGGTGACAGAGCAAGACCCCATTTCAAAAAAAAAAAAAAAAAAGTCAACCTTTAGAAAAGATTTTTGATTGCATAGGAATTGCTTCTGCTATTAATAGTGATGCACAATATAAAATGATTTGTGGTGTGACATCGATGTTAAAGGAAGATGTTTAGGAAAAAAGACTAGAATCATGTGTGTCCTTTGGTTCTCTCACTTTATATTTTTTGTACTTTCCAGATTTTCTACAATGTGCATGAATTATATTTATAAGTTCTACTAAGCAGAAAATATGGCAACAGGAGAGATAAACTAAAGTGAGTGAGAATAGCCCAGGATACCCTGGAGATCAGCACAAAGATCATTTTTGTAAGCTCCGGGTCACTTGTCCGTTTTCTTCATAGAGAACCATGGAATTTAATTAAGTTTAGAAAACATTCATGGGGTCCTTAAGAAGCACAAGGCTCTGTGCTAGAGTCTTACTTTCAGAAGAGATAGGAAGAAGGCAAGGACTTGGACAAGGACCACCCACAGCAAGATGTGACCAGGCCTTTGTGGATGAAGAGAGGAAGTCTGGACTCTGAGTGGCCCCAAATACAGTATTTCACCAGGGAGTGGGACATTCTCTACAATTCTGTAAATAAAATTTTCTTGGCCAGGCACAGTGCCTCACACTGTAATTCCACCACTTTGGGAGGCCGAGACAGGCAGATCACCTAAGGTCAGGAGGTTGGAGACCAGCCTGGCCAACATGGTGAAATGCCATCTTTACTAAAAATACCAAAAAAAAAAAATTAACCAGGCGTGGTGGCAGGCACCTGTAATCCCAACTACTCAGGAGGCTGAGGTGAGAGAATCACTTGAACCCAGGAGGCAGAGGTTGCAGTGAGCCAAGATCACACCATTGCACTTTAGCCTGGGTAACAAAAGCAAAACTCTTTCTCAAAAAAAATTTTTTTTTCTTTTGTTCACCTAAAAACAAAAGTTGACAAGGGAGAAAAATCACAAAACTTGGTTCAACAAGACTTGATGGAAGAGTCTCTTTTCTCAGGGTCTTGAAGGCAGAATGGCAGCCAGCCAGTCTCCTGTGCACCTCTTGGTGAGAAACCCTTAAAGCCTGATTAGACAGAAACATCTTTGCTGAGCAGACCCTTAGGAAACTGTTTTTGAAAATTCAGGAAGAAGCAGTGCTCCGGTGAAAATAGATCATGTGACAAGATACTTGCTGAGCAAAAGTCTCAAAGGTACATGCAGTGAGTGAATGCCGTTAAGCTTCATATAGCCAGAAATAAAATCAATCTCCTTCCTTTCTGCTTGGAAGGCTTACAAACATGGTTTCTATAGCTCATTAGCTATTAAAATTATTAACAAATTATTATTTTCAGTTGAAAGTGGTTATGGTATTCATTATTCCTCCCATGCCAAAACTCTCTGTAATTTACTCAGAACATGAATTATCCAAAGCAATCCAGAGTTTCTAAATAGTTTTGGACCAGGTTCACTGCCTTTGGCTCAGCAAACCAGTCAGGGCTGGGTGGCTAAAGGTCTCCGTTACATAATTTACTGAGAACTTAATTGAGACTAATTACTGTCTCTCCTTTGCCCGCCTGAAGAACATCTGCCCGGCAGCTGCTGTAACTGCGTTTGGTTGGGGTGTTTAGATCTTTTTGTGAAGTGAAATAAAGGGCATGAATATTTTAATGTAGATTTATCCCACTGTCACTTTTTATAGGAAACTGCTGGTTGTTTTGTTAGCCAGCAACATTAATACGAACTTCCTCTCCAGTGTGCCAGAGCCAAGGTTTAGGGTGGACTCAGCACACGCTGCCTTAGTGGGGTCCACTGCCGAGGAGGAGGTGGGGGCTGTAGCTAAGTCAGCGCGTGGGGGCGCGGTGCATGCAGCTCCTGGTCTGCTCTGTGATATGCCTGCTGGGGGCCTGCATCCATCCAGAAGGGGACACTGGGCACTGGGTGATAACAGATTGACCATATAGGATCAATCGTTGGCACATCCACGTGAGAAACAAATGAGTTTCAACCCATTTCACAGATGGGAAAATCTGAGCCCGGGAAGTTTAGTAGCCAAGATCAACAGAGACTTAGCCTGGGAGCCCGAACTAGATCTGAGCCTCTTGACTCCTAGGAGTACTCAAGTCATAGCAAGGTCAGAATAGTCTTGGCAGGAACAGTATCATTTAGGTCATTTGGAGCGCCTTAGATGTGCCAGCAGTGGAAGAGAGAACATCTAGGACCTATGGAGGAGCAGGCGCTTGACATTGGCCAACTGAGAAATGAGGAGGGTGTGCAGGCAGAGGGACCGGTGCCAGCATGTCTGGGTGAAGGAATAACCAACAGCCTGGGAGGGAGGAGCACATGTGGCTGGCCAGGGCCAGGGCGACAAGGCTTGTTCCCCTTACCTTCACCTACCCTGGTACTTCTTTTTCTTAGTCCAGAGTCTTTTGTTTATTCCTGAAAACATCTGCAGTCCTTGGGTGGAACAGGCTGTACAGGAAGAAGCATGGGCTGAAGGAATGAGTGAATCATCAGACTAGTTGGGACCCGAATGCTAGGCTGAGGCTATGAAAGGCATTAGGTACTAGGGAGCCATCGAAGGTTTCAGACTGGAGCTGTGGCAGAGAAGCATAGGTTACTTGGAAGGGAAAAGAGATTACATGTTTGTTTTTTGCGGGGGCGGTACAGTTAGGAGACCGTTATGGCACCCTAGCTAAGGGTGGCCATGGATATGGGGAGGGGAAGGCAGATTTGAGATCCCTCATGGTGGTTGGCTTGGTGGGACTTAGCGGTTGCTTGAATGTGGCACAGAGAGCAGTCTAAGATGACCCCCAGATCCTAACCCTGCATGTCTGGTCTTTGGAAAAGAAGTGGCCACCAGCCTTCAGTGATGGGGACTAGCAGAGTGGTCTGTGACAGGCACACCCACCCAGAACCATAGGTGTGGTAGGATTCCCTGCTGTCCTCTAGGCTGGTGAACACACCGGCCTGAAGCTCCCCAGGTGGAGAGTCAGGGGTCCCCTATGCCCTATTCCCTAGTATCTGAAGGAACATGGCATAGGTAATGTCCTCAAACAGTTATTTTTAAGGGAGCCATGGGAGCAAAGAAGCCACAGACTGAACCAAGGAAAGAGCCAACCTAGCTTAGAAAATGGGGGAGGGAGGAGATAGAGAAGTAGAGGGGAGAACAGCGAAGCTCCCAGCGCTGGAGAAGCCCAGGAGGAAGCAGGCGAAAACAAGGAAGAGAGGCTATCAGTGACAAAGCTGTCATCTGTACTGAAGATGATTATGACATGCCATGGTCTCCAAACACCCTTAGTCACTTGAGTTAGTGCAAGGAGATAGACACAGCCAAATGCCAGCCACTGGGTCAGGACGGGGGCCCTAGGCATCAGCTGTCCCCACATGGCTCCAGCCTGGATGTCTGTTGCCCCTGGGAAACCTCTTTTCAAGTTCACCATGAACATGAACTTTATAAGCCATAACTCCCAGGGTCACTGCTTCTAACTTAGCAGCAGCATGTTAAGAGGCACCAGGAACTCAAAATAGACCCATGGAGAGTCACCTTGCACCTTGTTGTCGAGGGGCCTGGCTGGCTCCTGATGGCCTTGTGGGAGTCAGGGAGTGAGCCTGCAGCTCACAGTTAAAGGTAGTTGTGGGTGGGGATTCAGGCAGAGCTGTGAATTCCCTTGCTCATAAAGCTGCATGCCAGAGCCCCAGGCAGCCAGCTCAGTCCTGTTGGAGCCCTGCCTCTGCCCCTTGGAACACAGTTGCCAAGGGAGCGCTTCCTCTGTGTCCCCCTACAGGACATGCAGAGCTGCCTCACTCAGCCTGCTGAGCACCTCCCTACCTTGCCCCGGGAACATTTTCTGAGAGCCTTGTAAAATTCTGAATATTTTCATGTCCAAAGTGGAGCAGCAGCGGGGGTGGAGTGCCGGGGAGGTCTGCTTGTGTGTTTTCACATTGAATAATTTTGTGGGGCCGGGCAGCTGGGCCAGCTGGGCAGGGACTCCCGCTGGTGTTAATCAGTCCCCTGGGTGTTTTCTGCAACCTACTTGGTTCAGGACTTTGGTGTTTGTTTTTTTCTGATGGGTACCATTCCGACTGCTGTCCTGGGAAAACTATGCCACGTCGTTATGCTGTGGGAGTCTTTTTTTTTTTTCCCGAATCTTCTTAGGACAAGATGCTTGGGCTAACCTGTTAAGCTAGCATATGTGCATAGTAGGAATTTGGTGATCAAAACAAAGAAAGCAATGACAAGGACCTGTGTGCAGGCCAGTGGTGCAGAATCATCTCCAAGTGTGAGCTGGAGGGAGATGGGCATCTGGCTGTTGGAGCTTAGGCTCAGAACCACGGCAGCTGCTGCCTCGGGATAGGAAAGTGTAAAGTCCTAGACTAGAGGCCACAGGGCCAAATTCCACGCAGACATAGCTTGGCCCACACAGGCGTCTAAAGGTTTTAGGATTCATTTCCAACATTTTTAAATCAGGGGATTGCAGTAAGACTCTGGATTTTCAGCCTTACTTTTAAAAATGAACGGCGTGGCAACATTTGGCCTCAGTGGGCTGGAGTGCAGGTGTGGTCGCACACCGGATAGCACGTGTTCAGTTGCCTATTTTCTCAACCACTCACTGCAGCCAATGTCAGTTAGTACATCCCGGCCTGACTATAGCTTCTGTAAGTATTTTTCTTATAAAAATTTTCATAGTACAGAAAAGTACCGAGATTAACTAATAAACACGTCTCTATTTCCCAATTTTAACAAATCTTTACAATTGCTGTATTCATTTCATATCCGTTAAGTCATAATATGTTACAGATATGTTGGAAGTCCTTTTTGACCCCTCCCTAGTACCATTCTCCTCCTTTCCCCATTGGTATATATGTACCTCATCCCACCCAAATTTTCAGACTTGCACTATATATGTATATACCCACAAACAGAACAGAGTATTGTTTGTTGTGTCTTAAATAGTCTCTTAGGGTATGTACATCTGTCTTGCCTCTGGGAACTCTCCGTGTTGCTGCTGTAGCTCTGGTGCCTTCATTTTCTATATGATTTCATCTTACACATGTATTCATTCTGCCACTAATGGACACTGGATTGCCATTTGGGGTTTATACAATTATGGAGTGAATGTCATTTTCTGGTTTTCTTGGGCACATGTGTAAAAAACTATCCCTAGAAGTGGAATAAGGCATAGGTTATACACACCTTGAGCTTTACTCTAAAGGGGTTACCTGTCGATAGCGTCCTACCAGTACCATGTGAGAACCATTTCTCCCATCGTGGCCAAATGTGGCTTAGTCACATATTTTAGTGTTGCCAGTCTGATGGGTGTGAAAGGGCACCTCCTCCTTTGTTTTTTTAACTCCCCTGCTCTGTGGTGAGGTTGAACATTTTCAGATGTTTGGGGGATTATTAGTCTGTGGTCACATTGCAGAGAACTACCTGAGACTGGATAATGTATAAGGAAAAGAGGCTTCATTGGCTCACAGTTCTGCAGGCTGTACAGGCAGCATGGCTGGGGAGGCCTCAGGAAACTTACACTCATGGCACAAGGCAAAGGAGAAGTAGGCACTTCCTACCTGGCTGGAGCAGGAGGAAGAGAGAGAAGGGAGAGGTGGAACATACTTCTGAACAACCAGATCTCCTGAGAACTGACTCAGTATCATGACAACAGCAAAGGGAAAAGCCCCCACTATGATCCAGTCACCTCCCACCAGGCACCTCCTCCAACACAAGTAATTACAATTTAACATGAGATTTGGGTGAGGGCCCAGAGCCAACCCATATCAGGAAATACTTATATTTCTTCTCATGTGATTTTTTTTCTTCTATTGTTTGCCCATTATCTGATTAGGTTATTTGTCTCCTCTTAGTTGATTTCCATGTTCAGCTTTACAAAGGAAAAGAGCTCTGACACAGGCTACAACGCAGATGCACATTGAGGACATTATACTAAGTGAAATAAGCCAGTCACAAAAGGACAATACTGTATGATTCTGCTTATATAAGGCACCTAGAGTAGTGAATTCACAGAAACAGAAAGTAGCATGGTAGTTGCCAGGGGCTAGGGAGAGCAGGAAATAGGGAGTTATTGTTTAGTGGGCACAGAGTGTCAGTGTAGGAACATGAAAAGCTTCAGAGATGGATGGTGGTGGTGTCTATACAATAATTTGAATATACTTAATGTCACTGAACTGTACAGCTTACAAATGGATTTGATGGTAAATTTCATTATGTGTATTTTACCACAACAACAAAAAAAAAACCATGAAATACCACTTCACACCCACTAGCATGACTATAATCAAAAAAAACATAATAGGAAGTATACATGATGATGGTGATAATCTAGAACCTTCATCCACTGCTGGTGGGAATGTAAAATGATGTATCTGCTTTGGAAAACAGTCTAGCATTCCCCAAATTGTTAAACACAGAGGTACTGTATGATCCAGCAATTCTATTCCTAAGTATATTCCCAGAAATGAGAACATACGTCCACACAAAAACTTCTGCACAAATATTTAAAGTAGCATTATTTATTTTTTTAAACTTTTATTTGGGGTTTGGGGGTACACGTGCAGATTTGTTATGCAGGTAAACTCACGTCACAGGGGTTTGTTGTACAGATTATTTCATCACCCAGGTGTTAAGCCTAGTACCCATTAGTTATTTTTCCTGCTTCTCTCCCTTCTCCCACCCTTTGCTCTCTAGTAGGCCCCAGTGTCTGTTGTTCCCCTCTTTGTGTCCATGTTTTCTCATCATTTAGCTCCCACTTATACGTGAGAACATCAGCATTTGGTTTTCTGTTCCTGCATTAGTTTGCTGAGGATGATGGCCTCCAGCTCCATCTATGTTCCTGCAGAGGACAGGATCTCATTTTTTTTTTATGTCTGTATAGTATACCCTGGTGTCTACATACCACATTTTTTAATCCATTCCACTGTCGTTGGGCATCTAGGTTGATTCCATGTCTTTGCTATTGTGAATAGTGCTGCAAAGTAGCATTAGTTGTAGTAGTCAAAATGTGGAAGCAACCCAAATTTTCATTGACAGATGAATAGCTAAATAGAAATGTGGTCAGGAATCATGGCAGATGGGAGGCAGGACTAGATTGGCAGCTCCAACTCAGATGGACAGAGCGAAGTGCAGAGATTCACATCATGAATTTTAGCCCCAGATCAACTGCAAGAACAAACCAGCAACCCCAAGAGGACCCACAGACCCTCTGAAGGAAACAGACTGCTCCTGTAGGACCTGGGAGACACCCCAAATACTGTGAGTGCCCAAACTGTGAAAGTGGGAAAAGGAGAGCATCCTCTCCCAAACACACACCGCCACTGGAGAAAATGAAGGTCTGTTTGCGGGAGAAGTTTCCGACCTTACCTGGAGCTGAGTCAGTTTAGAGAGTCGAGCGAAACACAGAAGCAGAGGAAGCAGCGAGAAAGGGAGCTCCCTGGGTCCCCAAGCAGGCCATTCCTGCCTGGCACCACAGGGATCCATTGGGAGGGCAGCCAGAGGAGTCGGGGGGAAACACCACAGGGAGAAGGAAGTCTCCAACTGAACTTTGTAGTAATTTGAACGGGCAAGAAGCCTCCTGGCCAGAACTCAGGGGAGGGCACAAATCCAGTGTGTAGCTTCCACAGGCCGGGGCAGAACCAAGCCCTTTTCTTTCGCAGCTGGGAGGCAGGTAGCCTGGGGCAAGTTCTCAAGCCCAGCTTGCCCACTGCCTGGAAACAGACTCAGGGCTGTTGAGGGGGCACATTGGGAGTGAGACTGGCCCTTTGGATTGTGTGGGAGCTGGGTGAGGCCTGTGACTGCCGGCTTTCCCCCCACTTCCCTGACAACCTGGGCGACTCAGCAGAGGCAGCCATAATCCTCCTAGGTACACAACTCCATTGACCTGGGAACCTCAACCTCATCCCCCATAGCAGCCATAGCAAGACAAGCCCAAGGGGAGTCTGAGCTCAGACGCCCACCCCTCCCTGCACCTGAATGGGCCTTCCCTATCCACCCTGGTAGCTGAAGACAAATGGCATATAATCTTGGGGGTTGTAGGACCCCACCCACCACTGGTCCCTCTCCATACTACCATAGCTGATGCTCTCTGGAGAGCATCACCTCCCAGCAGGAGGCCAACCAGCAGAAAAATGGAATACTAGACCACCAAAGCTAAGAACCCTCACAGAGTCCATTTCACTCCCCTGCCACCTACACCGGAACAGGTGCTGGTATCCACAGCTGAGAGACCCATAGATGGTTCACATCACAGGAGTCTGTGCAGACAAGCCTCAGTACCATCCTGGAGCCGGGTAGACTTGCTGGGTGGCTAGACCCAAAAGAGAGACAACAATCACTTCAGTTCGGCTCACAGGAAGCCATATCCATAGGAAAAGGGGGAGAGTACCCCATCAAGGGAACACCCCATGGGACAAAAGAATCTGAACAACAGCCTTCAGCCCTAGACCCTCCCTCTGACAGAGCCTACCCAAATGAGAAGGAACCAGAAAACCAACCCTGGTAATATGACAAAACAAGTCTCTTTAGCACCCCCTCAAAAACTCACGCTAGTTCACTAGCAATGGATCCAAACCAAGAAGAAATCTCTGATTTACCCGAAAAAATATTCAGGAGGTTAATTATTAAGCTAATCAAGCAGGTACCAGAGAAAGGTGAAGCCCAATGCAAGGAAATCCAAAAAACAATACAAGAAGTGAAGGGAGAAATATTCAAGGAAATAGATAGCATAAAGAAAAAATCAAAACTTCAGGAAACATTGGACACACTTATAGAAATGCAAAATGCTATGGAAAGTCTCAGCAATAGGATTGAACAAGTGGAAGAAAGTAATTCAGAGCTCGAAGACGGGTCTTTGAATTAACCCAATTCAACAAAGACAAAAAAGTAAAAAGTATGAACAAAGCCTCCAAGAAGTCTGGGATTATGTTAAATGACCAACCTAAAAATAATCGGTGTTCCTGAGGAAGAAGATAAATCTAAAAGTTTGGAAAATAGATTTGAGGTAATAATGGAGGAAAACTTCCCCAGCCTTGTTAGACTAGACATCCAAATACAAGAAGCACAAAGAACACGTGGGAAATTCATCACAAAAAGATCATCACTTAGGCACATTGTCATCAGGTTATCTAAAGTTAAGATGAAGGAAAGAATCTTAACAGCTGTGAGACAGAAGCACCAGGTAACCTATAAAGGAAAACGTATCAGATTAACAGCAGATTTCTCAGCAGAAAACCTACAAGCTGGAAGAGATTGGGGCCCTATCTTCAGCCTCCTCAAACCAAACAATTATCAGCCAAGAATTCTGTATCCAGCAAAAGTAAGCATCATATATGAAGGAAAGATACAGTCTTTTTCATACAAACAAATGCTGAGAGAATTCGCCACTACCAAGCCACCACTACAAGAACTGCTAAAAGGAGCTCTAAATCTTGAAACAAATTCTGGAAACACATCAAAACAGAACCTCTTTAAAGCATAAATCACACAGGACCTTTAAAACAAAAATACAAATTAAAAAACAAAAAGAAAAAAAAAAGCAAGGTACACAGGCAACAAATAGCATGACAAATTCAACAGTACCTCACATCCCAATACTAACATTGAATGTAAATGGACTAAATGCTCCACTTAAAAGATACAGAACCGCAGAATGGATAAGAATTCACCAACCAACCATCTGCTGCCTTTAGGAGACTCACATAAACTAAAGTAAAGGGATGGAAAAAGGCAATTCATGCAAAGAGACACCAAAAGTGTGCAGGGGTAGCTATTCTTATATCAGACAAAAAAACTTTAAAGCAGCCGTGGTTAAAAGAGACAAAGTGGGACATCATATAATGGTAAAAGGCCTTGTCCAACAGGAAAATATCACAATCCTAAACAAATATGCACCTAAACACTGGAGCTTCCAAATTTATAAAACAATTGCTAATAGATCTAAGAAATGAGATAGACGGCAACACAATAATTGTGGGGGACTTCAGTACTCCACTGACAGCACTAGACAGGTCATCAAGACAGAAAGTCAACAAAGAAATAATGGATTTAAATGGATTTACTTGGAACAAATGGACTTAAAAGAACATATACAGAAGATTTCATCCAACAACTGCAGAATACACATTCTATTCAACAGTGCGTGGAACTTTCTCCAAGATAGACCATATGATAGGCCATAAAACGAGCCTCAATAAATTTAAGAAAATTGAAAATGTATCAGGCACTCTCTCAGACCACAGTAGAATAAAACTGGAAATCAACTCCAAAAGGAACCTTCAAAATCATGCAAATACATGGAAATTCAATAACCTGCTCCTGAATGAGCATTGGGTCAAAACCAAAATCAAGATGGAAATTTAAAAATTCTTAGAACTCAACAACAGTAATGACACAACCTGTCAAAATCTCTGGGATACAGGAAAGGCAGTGATAAGAGGAAAGTTCTTAGCCCTAAACATCTACATCAGAAATACTAAAAGAGCACAAACTGATATTCTAAGGTCACACTTCAGGGAACTAGAGGAACAAGAACAAACCAAGCCTAGCAAAAGAAAGGAAATAACCAAGATCAGAGCAGAACTAAATGAAATTGAATAATAAAAAAAGATAAACAGAAAGATGGTTCTTTGAAAAGATAAATAAAATTGATAGACCTTTAGCAAGATCAATCAAGAAAAGAAGAGAGAAAATCCAAATAACCTCATGAAGAAATGAAACAGGAGATATTACAACTGACACCAGTGAAATGTGAAAGATTATTCAAGGCTGCCATGAACATCTTTATGTATATAAACTAGAAAACCTAGAAGAGATAGATAAATTATTGGAAAAATACAACCCTACTAGCTTAAATCAGGAAGAACTGGATACCCTGAAGAGACCAATAACAAGCAGCGAGATTGAAATGGTAATTTAAAAGTTATCAACAAAAAAAGTCTAGGACCAGACGGATTCACAGCAGAATTCTATGAGACATTCAAAGAAGAATTGGTACCACTCCTTTTGACACTATTCCACAGACAGAGAAAGAAAGAACACTCCCTAATTCATTCTATGAAGCCAGCATCACCCTAATACCAAAACAAGGAAAGGACATAACCAAAAAAGAAAACTGCAAACTGATATCCTTCATGAACATAGATGCTAAAATCCTTAACAAAATACTAGCTAACTGAATCCAACAACATATCAAAAAGATAATCTACCATGATCAAGTGGATTTCATACTAGGGATGCAGGGATGGTTTAATATACACAAGTCAATAAATGTGATACACCACATAAACAGAATTTAAAACAAAAATCACATGATCATCTCAATAGATGCAGAGAAAACATTCGACAAAATCCAGCATCCTGTTATGATGAAAACTTTCGGCAAAATCGGCATACAAGGGACATACCTCAATGTAATAAAAACAATCTATGACAAACCCACACCCAACATAATACTGAATGGGAAGAATTGAAAACATTCCCTCTCAGAACTGGAACAAGACAAGGATGCCCACTCTCACCACTCCTCTTCAACATAGTACTGGAAGTCCTAGCCAGAGCAATCAGACAAGAGAAAGAAAGGGCATCTAAATTGGTAAAGAGGAAGTCAAACTGTCACTGTTTGCTGACAGTATGGTCGTTTACCTAGAAAACCCTAAAGTCCAGAAAGCTCCTAGAACTGATCAAAGAATTCAGCAAAGTTTCCAGAAACACGATTAATGTACACAAATCGGTAGCTCTACTGTATACCAAAAGCAACCCAGCAGAGAATCAAATCAAGAACTCAACCCTTTTACAATAGCTACAAAAAAATAAAATACTTAGGAATGTACCTAACCAAGAAAGCAAAAGACCTCTACAAAGAAAACTACAAAACACTGCTGAAAGAAATCATAGATGACACAAACAAAAGGAAACACATCTCATGCTCATGGATGGGTAGAATCAATATTGTGAAAATGACCATACTGCCAAAAGCAGTCTACACGTTCAATGCAATTCCCATCAAAATACCACCATAATTCTTCACAGAGTTAGAAAAAACAATTCTAAAATTCTTATGGAACCAAAAAAGAGCCTGCATAGCCAAAGCAAGACTAAGCAAGAAAAACAAATCTGGAGGCATCACACTACCTGATTTCAAACTATACTCTAAGACCATAGTCACTGAAACAGCGTGGTACTGGTATAAAAATAAGCACATAGATCAATGGAACAAAATAGAGAACCCAGAAATATACCCAAATACTTACAGCCAACTTATCTTTGACAAAGCAAACAAAAACATAAAAATGGGGAAAGGATACCCTTTTCAACAAATGGTGCTGGGATAATTGGCTAGCCACATGTAGGAGAATGAAACTGGATCTTCATCTCTCACCTAATAACAGAAATCAACTCAAGATGGATTAAGGACTTAAATCTAAGACCTGAAACTATAAAAATTCTAGAAGATAACATTGGGAAGACCCTTCTAGACATTGGCTTAGGCGGGGATTTCATGACCAAGAACTAAAAAGCAACTGCAATAAAAACAAAGATAAATAGTTGGGACTTAATTAAACTAAAGAGCTTCTGCATGGTGAAAGGAACAGCAGAGTAAACAGACAACCCACAGAGTGGGAGAAAATCTTCACAATCTATACATTTGACAAAGGACTAATATCCAAAATCTACAATGAACTCAAACAAAACAATGACAATAAAACAATCCCATCAAAAAGTGGTCAAAGGACATGAACAGACAATTCTCAAAAGAAGATATACAAAAGGTCAACAAACATAAGAAAAAAGTGCTCAACATCACTAATGATCAGGGAAATGCAAATCAAAACCGCAATGCGATACCACCTTACTACTGCAAGAATGGCCATAATCAAAAAATCAAAAAATGGTAGATGTTGGCATGGATGCCGTGATCAGGGAACGCTTCTACACTGCTGGTGGGAATGTAAACTAGTACAGCCACTGTGGAAAACAGCGTGGAAGTTCCTTAAAGAACTAAAAGTAGAACTACCATTTGGTCCAGCAATCCCACCACTGGGTATCTACCCAAAGGAAGAGAAGTCATTATACAAGAAAGATACTAGCATGTTTACAGCAGCACAATTCCCAATTGCAAAATCTTGGAACCAACCCAAACGCCCATCAGTCAACAAGTGGATAAAGAGACTGTCGTATGTTTATGTGATGGAATACTACTCGGCCATAAACAAGAATGAATTAATGGCATTTGCAGTGACCTGAGTGAGATTGGAGACTGTACCTCAGTTTCCTCACCTGTAGAATGGATCTTTATAGGATCAAAGCAAGGATCAAATAAGTTGAATCATGTAAAGTGCTTAGAACATTGCCTGGTACATAGGAAGCTCTGAAAAAGGCTTAGCTGGTGTAATAACCAGAGAATCTATTTTAGAAATACTTTCCCTTAAACCATATTTTATCATAGCAAAGTGTTGAAAACCTTCCTGCCTGCCTTTGTTCCCTCCCTTCCTTCCTTCTTTTCCTTTCCTCATTCCTCCCTTTCTTCTCTCCTTTCCTCCTTCCTTCTCTCCTTTCGTTACCTCCTTTCCTTCCCTCCTTCCCGTCCCTCCTCCTTTCCTTCCCTCCCTGCTGTCCCACCTTTCCTTCCATCCCTCCTTCTTTCCTCCCATCCCTCCCATCCCTCCTTCCCATCCCTCCTTCTTTCCTTCCCTCCCTTCTTCCTTCCTTCCTTTCTGTCTCTTTCCCCAGCAAATGAGAACTAACCATCATGGCCCAAGGATTTTTTCAGGAAAACATGGAAAGACCCTGGCCGATCACCCATCTTGATTCTTAGGGTTGAACTAAGTCACCGAAGCCTCGAAATCAGTGTTTTCTACAGGATTTAAGGGTGAAAGTGGTTTCTCAGTAGTCCTTACTGTTAGCAAAAGACAGTGTTCTGTGCGTCGTGGGGCCTCTCTGCAAGTAGAACTGCCTGCTTCCAGAGACGCGCACATGCGCAGATGGTGCAGGGCTCCTCACAATGCGCTGCAGATTTTCATTTCCTCTTTCAAAAAGCAAATATGGGAACAATATTACTTTTCGGGGACATGTATATGAGAACTCATAATTCTCGAGTTTTAAATGGAGAAAGGCTGCATGGAAGCCTCACGTGTTGCTGTAAAGCGTCCCACTGGATCCCCTGGGAGAACATCACAACCCAGCTAGTGAAGTCACAGTTGTACCTCCCCACCTCACTCCTTCTTTGCAGACATCTGTTCAATAAAAGCAGCCACAGGTCTTCAGGACTATGCACAGCACACGTTAAAGGTGTGTTTTGGTTGTTTTTGTAACAGAGTTGCTGGCTGCCATCTGCCATGAGCTGTGAGAGGGACCCAGTCTCAGGCAGACGGGAACCTCTGACGCTGGTCTTTCCTGGGAAGGGCCTGGGAGCATGGGCTGTTGGCTGGCCAGCTCCTGTCACAGCCTCTCACCCACAGGCCCATAGCATGCATGGAGAGCAGCGTTGCGGGTGCACTGGGAAGGGCCTTGCCTCCCACAGCAAAGCAGAGCAAAGTGCTTGCTTTCTCCCTGGTCCTGCGCCATGGAGAGAAGGAAGGGATGTGCATGCCTGGAGCATCCCCTGTGCAGACGCCTCCTGGATGCCCCATGCCCAATATATTTACTTATCATTCAGTCCTCACACACACGCCCAATGCTCTTGCCCCTGATTTACAAATGAGGAGCCCTATATTAGTCTGTTCTCATGCTGCTAATAAAGACATACCAGAGACTGGGTAATTTATAAAGGAAAGAGGTTTGATGGACTCACAGTTGCACATGGCTGGGGAGGCCTCACAATTATGGCAGAAGCCAAAAGAAAACAAAAGCACATCTTACGTAGTGGCAGGCAAGAAGGCATGTGCAGAGGAACTGTCCTTTATAAAACCATCACATCTCAAGACTTATTCGCTATCATGAGAGCGGCACGGGAAAAACCCACCCCCATGATTCAATGACCTCCCACCAGGTCCCTCCCATGATACATGGGAATTATGGGAGCTACAATTCACGATGAGATTTGGGTGGGGACACAGCCAAACCATATCAGACCCAAAGCTCACAGGAGGTAAATCCAAAATAAGATTCAGTACTCGGAGGCCTTCAGCTGTGAGTGTCCTGTCCCTCCTATCTGAATCATGCAAATCTACTGAAAGTTAGAAAAAAAATTCAGATGAATGTGACCATCTCTGTTTTGGTTTGGATTGTCCACATAGACTGCCCATTCCAGAGGGCTTTGGGGGAACAGCAACTCCTCTTAACGAGACCGATGCTTGGATGGAGAATAACAGTCACAACAGTCTTAATAGCTGGGGTTTATCAGGCCTGTGGAGTGTCAGGCCTGGGCTGAGTGCTCGGTAGAAGTCACCTCAGCCGTGCCTCCAACAAGCCTGTGACATGAGAGCAACATCTTACAAAGAAGGAAACTGAGGCTTGAGCACAGACTCCCCCGAGGTTACACAGCTGAGGAGTCACTGGAGTGAGGACTTGAGTCTGGGTCTGTCCAACCCCAGGGTCCTTCTGAGAATTTGAGAATGTCTGATTTTAGTATGTGGGCACCTTGAACTTTCAGGGTGTCATGATGAGGCTGGTCAGGTGCACCCGTGCTGGAAGTAGGATTATATGAATAAAAAAGCTCCTCAATTGAGGCACAGGGGACCCACCTACATAGGAAGGGGGGCGCCGAGGCCAGTCTTGCTGTCTCTCCAGGTTGGTTTCTCCCTCTGTAAAGGGAAACCAGCAGGTCTCATGCCTCTTCATCTGCGAGTTACAGTGGGCAAGAGAATGAGACAGCGGGTAGAGAAGGACAGGGCACGCCAGGCGCAGTGGCTCACATCTCTAATCCTAGCACTTTGGGAGGCCGAGAAGGGAGGATTGCTTGATCCCAGGAGTTCTAGACCAGGCTAGGCAATATAGTGAGACCTTGTCTCTACAGAAAATCAAAAACTTAGCTGTGCATGGTGGTGCACGCCTGTAGTCCCAGCTACATGGGAGGCTGATGTAGAAGGATCACTTGAGACCCAAGAGGTTGAGGCTGCAGTGAGCCAAGATTGCACCACTGCACTCTAGCCTGAGTGACAGAGTGAGACCCAGTTTCAAAAACAAACAAAGAAAAAAGGGCACAAACTGGAGGGGTGACCACATGTATGTTAGAGTCACAGGGCTGACCCACCAGGGGTAGGTGCGAGCCTGTTTTTTCAGGCTAGCTCAGGGCAGAGAATAAATGAGAAGTGAGAGCTCTGATCCATCTCGCTTTCCAGATCAGACTGCCCAAGTCTCCCTGGGACAGGAAGGGACAAGATCACTCTTCAGGCTGGGCTCTTTTTCAGGATGCTGTAATCCACCAGCCCAGGCCCGTCACCAAACCTCAAGGGGAGACGGCAGTCCAGCTCTGGCCAAGGCCAAGCCCTTCCCTCAGGTGTCCTCCTGGGCCCTGGGCTCTGGCCTCCTCCTCCTTAGCTGCCCACAACTTGGATATTGCCTCTGATGGGTCATGGGCTCTGTTGTTTGGCCCACGATGACTTACGTGAGGCACCGCCTGTGGGCAGGGTCCCATCCCCATGTGTCTGCAGGAGGAAACTCCCAGTCTGTTCTCAGTGGCTTCTTCTGCCTCTTGCTCACTCTCGGTGCTTCCCTAGCCACAGAAATCCCCTTGTCCTCTCCTCTTCTTCACACAGTACCCTAGGCCGGAGGCTCACAGGCCCCCACACACCCCCTCCGACTCCCAGGCACCTCTGGGCAGGCCGGTTTCCAAAGTTCACTTCCTCTCTGAGAGGGAGGGTCTGCAGAGCCCACTTTGCAGACATCAGACCACATTTCTTAAGAGGCATTGAGACCACCCTCTCCTTCATCCATCCACCCCTGCTTCCCCCTGAGGCCTCTTCTGGGCCAACAGCCTCTCTCTGCTGCCAAATCCAAAGATACCTTTCAGTCCCCAGCACTACAGGTGCAGTCCCTTCCCGGCATCCCTGGCCTGGTGGTGGTCACCCCCTCTGCATCCCTTTTGGAGGCTTTCATTCCCCCAGGTGCTTGCATTCCCCAAGCCCCTGCCCTCCAGCCTGTCTTCTCTGTGTCTGTGCTCTCTGGATGAGTCCTTCTTACCTTTGGTTTCCCCCATGACCTTCCTGCTAATGACTCCAGCCCTATGTCTCCAACCCAACCACACCCCAAGCTGCAGACTGCATCTGCTGAACTGCCTGACACTGCGTCCAGTGGCCCCTCAACCCAGCCTCTAAAGCAGCGCCACCCTTTCACCCCAGGCCAGCTCCTCTCCTGGGTGCTCTCTCTCAGTGGAGGCACCACCAACATTCTTGGGCTCAGAGTCCTGAGCCTGACATTTGTTGCCTTCTTTTTCTCTTTGACCCCACATACCAAAGGCCCTGTCATCTCCACCCTTTAAGAGTCTTCCAACTAGGGAGGCTGAGGCAGAAGAATCAGTTGAACCCCAAGAGGCAAAGGTTGCAATGAGTCAAGATTGTGCCACTGCACTCCAGCATGGGTGACAACAGTGAAACTCCATCTCTGTCTCAAAAAAAAAAAAAAGGGGGCTTCCACCAAGGCCTGTTGTCCCCTTGCTACCACTGCCTTGGGGAAAGCCATCATCTTGCCCTATGGCATATGATTCCTGGGTGCACCAAAGGCCACCTGTCTCCCACCCCAGCCTTAAGGTGTGGACCAGACATCCCAGACTTGTCAATTGCACCACAGCCCTTCTGCCTCCTGGATTCCATCGGAATGCTGAGCCCTGTTTATTAGGTTGACCAGCTCCACTTTGACCTTCAGGACCCAACCCAAGCTCCAGTTCCTTCCCAGCACTTGTGAGATGGTAAAGAAATTGTCTGTTTTTATGTTTTCCCCTCCCGCTGAGGACCACACACTTGCCTGAGCTTCGTGAAGGCAGGGAAACTGAGTCAAGTGTCCTAGCCCTTGGTTCAGGACTCAACGTGAGGTTGACACTCACGTGTCTGGGAGCAAACAAGCTGAGGCTGACGGGTTGACCGTGCCAGTGGCTGCTGTCTTTGGCCTGGCCTGCATTTTCTGGAGCTTGGGGACTCTTTCCCATCCTTCTTTTTATGCTGTGATGTTGTATGTGTGACTTGCTTGATGCCCCACCTGAAATTGGCCTTTCTCTAACAGATGCTCAGAGAATCACACACAGGCACCTGTTTCCTTACTTTGATTGAGTGAATGTGGGGAACGTTCCTAGCACAGAGATTGGCACAGATTAGACACTCAGTCGATACCAGAGCCTTCTTTTTCACACATTCTGGGGAGGCACAAAGTTGACACTGGACCCCTGAACAAACCACTTGTTAGCCCCAATTGTGTCGTAATACAACATCTCATGCTGTTTTTTGAGGATTTAAAGTTGTTGAAAATAACCACCTACCAGGGTCTTCTTTTCAGCTACCTGCATTTGAGATTTACTCTATATTCAACATAAAATAACTGTGTCAGAAAAGTGTGACCCTGATGATGCCATTGTTTCTTTCCAACAACTGTCACATCTCAGCAGACCTCACAAGGCCCTTACCTAGTTTAAATCTCAGCCAAATCAAGACGTAAATATAAATTGAATTTTAAATAGGAGCGAGTTTTTTCAGAATTGTGAACGCAGTGAGTGTGTGGTTGGCAGAATAACGGCCCCCACAGGTGTCCACATTCTAATCCGTAGAACCTGGGAATATGTGACCCTGTGTGGCCAAGAGGAGTTAAGGTTGCAGATGGTCTTAAGGTTGTGGTATGGATTGAATTGCATCCTCTTGAAAATTCTTTTATTGAAGTCCTAACCCCCAGTATCTCAAAATGTGATCTTATTTGGAAATAGGGTCGTGGCAGATGTAATTAGGTAAAATGACATCATACTGAAGTAGGGTGGGGCCTTGATCCGATATGGCAGGTGTCCTTATAAGAAGAGGATCATGTGAGGACACAGACACAAAGAGGACACTGTGGGAAGATGCAGGCTGGGGCTGGGGCTGGAGTGATGCTTCTGCATGCCAGGGAACACCAAGGCTTCCCAGCCGCCACCAGAACCTAGGAGAGAGACACAGAACACATTCTCCATCAGGGCCCTCAGGGAGGACCAGCCGTGCTGACGCCATGGTTTTGGACTTCTGGCCTCCAAAACTGTGAGGGAATAGATTCCTGTTCTTTTAAGTCGCCCAGTTCGTGATACTTTTATTGACAATTCTAGCAAACTAATACAGGTTGGTAGTCAGTTGTGATGCTTTTATTGGCAGTCCTTTTACTGGCAGATTTTAAGGCCAACAGATTATCGGGTTGGTAATGAGCTGGCCTTAAAGTAGATTATTCTGGATTATCTGGGTGAGTCTGGGGTCATCACAAGGGTCCTTCCACGTAGGAGATGAGTCAGAAGAGAAGGTCGGAGTGACAGTGTGAGAAACACTCCCCCGCCACTCCTGGCCTTGAGGATGGAGGAAGAGGCCCCAAGCCTAGGAATGGGGCAGCGCGGAGCTGGAAAAGGCAGGAGATGGATTCTTCCCTGTAGTCTCCAGGAGGAACCAGCCCTCCCAGCACCCTGGTTCTAGATTTGAGAGACTCATGCCAGACTTCTGATCTCCAGAACTGCAAGATAATAAATCTCTGTTATTTTGAGCCACGAAGTTGAGGGTAATTTGTTACAGTAGCAATAAGAATACAGGGTCTCATGTGGTCACTGAGCTGCCTGAAGCATCTCATTAGGATGCTTTAACTTGAAGCATATGCAGAGGAACTGAGTCGCTGCTAGGCAGGAAAGGAAGCAGAGTCCGTTCTGACTCCTGCAGAGGAACGGGAGAAGGGGTGCTCTGAATTAGAGAAGTGTTAACTGTGGCTTCCTAAAGAATTACAGTTTCAGCCAGGCATGGTGGCTCATGCCTGTACTCCCAGCACTTTGGGAGGCTGAGGCAGGCTGATCACTTTATGCCAGGAGTTCAAGACCCACCTGGCAGACATGCCAAAACTCCATCTCTACTAAAACTGCAAAAATGAGCCGAGCGTGATTGCTTATGTCCGTAATCCCAGCACTTTGGGAGGCCACGGCAGGCAGATCACTTGAGGTCAGGACTTAAAGACTAGCCTGGCCAACATGGTGAAACCCAGAATCTACCAAAAATACAAAAATTAGCCAGGCATGGTGGAGCACACCTGTAATCCCAGCTACTCGGGAGGCTGAGGCACCAGAATCCCTTGAACTCAGGAGGCTGCAGTAAGCTGAGATTGCGCTATTGCACTCCATTCTGGGTGACAGAGTGAGACTCCACCCAAAAAAAAAAAGAATTACAGTATCATGCTTTTAAGAAGAGCAGCTAACTCAGACTCAGCTAATAAATGTTGCTGTTAACGTTTTTTAGGGCTTACTAGTGGAAAAAAATAGGGCCTACAATGTAATTGGAATATAAATTCTTTTACAGAACTATATAATTTCTTTCCCAAATTACTGGATTTGGAGTCAGTGTGATTTTACTGTGGTGTTTAGTTGCACAGTGTTGTTCAAGTATCGTAGGTGGGCTCCTGTAGGTGGTTTGGGTGAAGTGATTTCTTTATGCCACCAAAAAAAAAAAAAAAGTTTTAAGAAAGTCATTTTCTGCCCATATCTCATTGAGATTTGTCAAGATCAGAAGCAAAAAGTCTAGCTGAAAAACAGCTAAAATACGCTGTGGAGTGCTTGTGCGTGAAGACCACACAGCAACCCCTGTAGACGGCTCCTCCTGCACTGCAGGCGTGAACGTGTGCACCCCGGGCACAGCCCTCTGCTCTCCCCTTCAGCTGCCTGGGGCTTAAGAAACACTGCTTCTGTGACTTTTCTTCACTGATTTACAACTTGCTTCTAACCACCCACTGATACCATCTTTTTAAATTGTGGTAAAATACACATAAAATTTACCATCTTGACCTTTTGTAATTGTACAGTTCAGTGGCAGTAAGTACATTCACCTTGTGCAGCCATCACCACCATCCAACCACAGCACTTTCCTGTCTTCTTCAGCTGAAAGTCTGCCCCCATTGAACACTAACTCCCTATTCCCCCTTCCCCTCAGCCCCTGGCAACCATCATTCTACTTTGTCTCTATAAATCTGACTGCTCCAGGGATCTCACATAAGTGGAATTGCACAGGATTTGTCCTTTGGTTATTGCCTTCTTTCTCTTGGCATAAAGCTCATCCATGTCATAGCATGCATCAGAATCGCCTTTTTGATAACCAAGTAATGTTCTCTTGTATGCATAAACTACACTTTATCTATTCATCCTTTGGTGGACACTTGGGTCACTTCCACCTTTTGGCTATTGTGAATAATGCTGCTGTGAACACAGGTGTGCAAATTTTTTTTTTTATTATTATACTCTAAGTTCTAGGGTACATGTGCACAACATGCAGGTTTGTTACATATGTGTACATGTGCCATGTTGGTGTGCTGCACCCATTAACTCGTCATTTACATTAGGTATATCTCCTAATGCTATCCCTCCCCTCTCCACCCTCCCCACAATAGGCCCCGGTGTGTGATGTTCCGCTTCCAGAGTCCAAGTGATCTCATTGTTCAATTCCCTATAAGTGAGAACGTGCGGTGTTTGGTTTTCTGTTCTTGCGATAGTTTGCTGAGAATGATGGTTTCCAGCTGCATCCATGTCCCTACAAAGGACACGAACTCATCCTTTTTTATGGCTGCATAGTATTCCATGGTGTATATGTGCCACATTTTCTTTTTCTTCTTCTTCTTCTTCTTATTATTATTTTTTGAGTTAGTTTTTTTAAAATTATTATTATACTTTAAGTTCTAGGGTACATGTGCACAATGTGCAGGTTTGTTACATACGTATACATGTGCCATGTTGGTGTGCTGCACCCATTAACTCGTCATTTACATTAGGTATATCTCCTAATGCTATCCTTCCCCCCTCCCCACAATAGGTCCCAGTGTGTGATATTCCCCTTCCTGTGTCCAATGAAAGTGATCTCATTGTTCATTTTCCACCTATGAGTGAGAACATGCGGTGTTTGGTTTTCTGTTCTTGCGATAGTTTGCTGAGAATGATGGTTTCCAGCTGCATCCATGTCCCTACAAAGGACACAAATTCATCCTTTTTTATGGCTGCATAGTATTCCATGGTGTATATGTGCCACATTTTCTTTTCTTTTTTTTTTTTTTTTTATTATACTTTAAGTTCTAGGGCACATGTGCACAACATGCAGGTTTGTCACATATGTATACTTGTGCCATGTTGGTGTGCTACACCCATCAACTCATCAGCACCCATCAACTCATCATTTACATCAGGTATAACTCCCAATGCCATCCCTCCCCCCTCCCTCCTCCCCATAATAGGCTCTGGTGTGTGATGTTCCCCTTCCAGAGTCCAAGTGATCTCATTGTTCAATTCCCACCTACGAGTGAGAACATGCAGTGTTTGGTTTTCTGTTCTTGCAATAGTTTGCTGAGAATGATGGTTTCCAGCTGCATCCATGTCCCTACAAAGGACACGAACTCATCCTTTTTTATGGCTGCATAGTATTCCATGGTGTATATGTGCCACATTTTCTTAATCTAGTCTGTCACTGATGGACATTTGGGTTGATTCCAAGTCTTTGCTACTGTGAATAGTGCCGCAATAAACATACGTGTGCATGTGTCTTTATAGCAGCATGATTTATAATCCTTTGGGTATATACCCAGTAATGGGATGGCTGGGTCAAATGGTATTTCTAGTTCTAGATCCTTGAGGCATCGCCACACTGTTTTCCACAATGGTTGAACTAGTTTACAGTCCCACCAACAGTGTAAAAGTGTTCCTATTTCTCCACATCCTCTCCAGCACCTGTTGTTTCCTGAGTTTTTAATGATTGCCATTCTAATTGGTGTGAGATGGTATCTCATTGTGGTTTTGATTTGCATTTCTCTGATGGTGAGTGATGATGAGCATTTTTTCATGTGTCTGTTGGCTGTATGAATGTCTTCTTTTGAAAAGTATCTGTTCATAACCTTTGCCCACTTTTTGATGGGGTTGTTTTTTTCTTGTAAATTTGATTGAGTTCTTTATAGGTTCTGGATATTAGCCCTTTGTCAGATGAGTAGATTGCAAAAATTTTCTCCCATTCTGTAGGTTGCCTGTTCACTCTGATGGTAGTTTTATTTGCTGCACAGAAGGTCTTTAGTTTAATTAGATCCCATTTGTCAGTTTTGGCTTTTGTTGCCGTTGCTTTTGGTGTTTTAGACATGAAGTCCTTGCCCATGCCTATGTCCTGAATGGTATTACCTAGGTTTTCTTCTAGGGTTTTTATGGTTTTAGGTCTAACATTTAAGTCTCTAATCCATCTTGAATTAATTTTCCTATAAGGAGTAAGGAAAGGATCCAGTTTCAGTTTTCTACTTATGGCTAGCCAATTTTCCCAGCACCATTTATTAAATAGGGAATCCTTTCCCCATTTCTTGTTTTTGTCAGGTTTGTCAGAGATCAGATGGCTGTAGATGTGTGGTATTATTTCTGAGGGCTCTGTTCTGTTCCATTGGTCTATATCTCTGTTTTGGTACCAGTACCATGCTGTTTTGGTTACTGTAGCCTTGTAGTATAGTTTGAAGTCAGGTAGCGTGATGCCTCCAGCTTTGTTCTTTTGACTTAGGATTGTCTTGGCAATTCGGGGTCTTTTTTGGTACCATATGAACTTTAAAGCAGTTTTTTCCAATTCTGTGAAGAAAGTCATTGGTAGCTTAATGGGGATGGCATTGAATCTATAAATTACCTTGGGCAGTATGGCCATTTTCACAATATTGATTCTTCCTATCCAAGAGCATGTTGTGTTCTTCCATTTGTTTGTGTCCTCTTTTATTTCACTGAGCAGTGGTTTATAGTTCTCCTTGAAGAGGTCCTTTACATCTCTTGTAAGTTGGATTCCTAGGTGTTTTATTCTCTTTGAAGCTGCAAATATCTTACCATACTGTTTTTTAATCTGTCATCCACATAGCCATTCAGTGGCTATGTACCATTCTAACACTGGATAATAGAGTTTAAAACTGAGTAAACCAGGATACAGTGGCCTAGCTTATTCACGGCTAACCCTGCTGACTGAGACTCAGCTCAGACATCACTTCCCCAACCCTGAGGCAGAGCAAGGTGCCTCCCTGGGGCCCCATGGCCCCATGTTCACCTCCTCTATAGGAGTGAGCCTCGTATGCTGCTGATCCAGCTGGTTATGTGGCTCCTTAGGGCTGAGCCATATTTCTGACTGTATATCTAGAACCCCAGGCAGAGCTGGGAAGTAGGAGCGGGAGAGGAAGGAAGGGCGTGGAGCAAGGGCTGTGCCCTGAGCTGCCCGGTGTGGGACCCGCAGTCATGAGTGCATTTGTGCTCCTCTGTCATGGGGAGACTCGAGCTCCCCCATGGTGGGGTCAGGAGGCTGCACTGTCGGCAGGTGGAGCTTGTTTTTTAATTCCAGCTGGCCCCAGGACACGAGAGTTTATCAGTCCATCTGGCAATGCCCATTGCACCATAGGAGGGAGGCAGGGGCAGCCCCAGAGGAGGGATGAATGGCAGAGAATCCCTGGCTCAGGAGCAGGGTGGCACCCGTGTGCTGCACTTACACCCCAGGTGCTGGGGGCTGTGTCACCCTCCCACTGTGAGGCTCTGGGCCGCGACGAGGAGGGAGATTGTAAGAACTCCACTGGAAAGGGCTGGACAGCAGGAAGGAGGGATGCCTGAGGTATGTTCCATTCTGGCACCAGAGGCAAAGGAGAGAAGAGGCTGGACAGCTAGCCACCCCTCGCCACTCTGCGGGAATCTCCCGTGTGAAAACAGTGCCCCTACCAGGGCCATTTCTCCAAATTGCTCAAATCAAGAAATCACTTTTGTGGGAAGCCTCTTAAATATACAAAACTTTTTGAATGAAATTTTTGCTTTTTCCACGTTCCTCTTGACTCTGTTTCCCCACAGATCTGGCTTTTTAAGTCAGCAAGGGGACAGGGGATGTAGAGACATCCGGGGCAGGACTACTGATCCTTGCCCAACTCATCCCCTGTCCCTTCCGTGTGTCTTGGATGTGACCTGTGTGTTGGCCAGAATCACCGCCCACGTCCACTAGAGCACCTGCCGTGGTCACGTGCTGGCAATGGCAATGCATCCTGTGGCCTACGGCATGCCAAGTGGCAACCCCATGAGCAAGACATAGGGGCCCCACTTCTCAGGCTTGACCCTGGAAGCACAGCAGATACAAAGGCGGGAGCAGACTCAAAGCTGTTTTCACAGTTGGATTCAGCACAATAGCGCCAAACAGGTCTCACCCTAAAGCCTGACGTCTTTATTCACAAAGTCAACTGCAAAAGGGCAAGACAAAGGAGATCCAGTGGGAATCAGTTCATGAGAGACAAAAAGAAGCCCAGGATGGGGAGATTAATATGTTTAATCTGGCTGCTTAAAATATAGAAATAGTATCAAGTTGGGTAACATTGATGAAGTCAGAGTCCCTATTTTAAAAAAGAAAATCACATTCAAATTTCTTTTTTTTTTTTTTTTGGTTTTGGCTTTTTTTTTTAATCTTAATAGACTTGATTCTTTTTTTTTTTTTTTGGTGGAGGCGGGGGCCGGGGGTACTGAGTCTCACTCTGTTCCTCAGGCTGGCAGGCTGGAGTGCAGTGGTGCGATCTCGGCTCATTGCAACCTCTGCCTCCCCAGTTCAAACAGTTCTCTCGCCTCAGCCTCCCAAGTATCTGGGACCACAGGTGCACACCACCACGCTGGGCTACTTTTGTATTTTAGTAGAGATGGGGTTTTACCATACTGGCCAGGCTGATCTTGAACTCCTGACCTCAGGTGATCCACCCACCTTGGCCTCCCAAAGTGCTGGGATTACAGGTGTGAGTCACTGCGCCCGGCCTAGACTTGATTCTATAGAGTACTTTTAGGTTCACATCAAAATTGAGAGGAAGGTACAAAGAGATTTCTCATATACTGCCTGCTGCAGGCACGCATGGTCTGCCCCGCCAGATGCTACATTTGTTACAGCTGATGGACCTACCCTGACACATCACTACATCATTATCACCCACGTCTATGGTTCATCTTAGGCTTCATTCTCAGTGTTGCATATTTTGTGGGTTTGGACAAATTTATGACATGTTTCCACCATTATAGCATCATACAAAGCAGTTTCGCTACCGTCAAAATTCTCTGTGCTACAACCAGTTTCCTTTTTTAAAACAAAAAGGAAAGGGACCGGTTTATTTTGTGATTGTAAGCAAAGAATCACAGCTACCAATCTCCTATTCTGTGCCTCTTCTTCCCAGGTACAGACATTTTTTTTCCTTTGGGAGAGATGTGGCTTAATCTAGGTTCAAGGGTAATGGTCATGCCTGGGTCATGGCCATCGTCATTCTCATTTTGGGGAGAGCGTTGGGTCCTATGAAGGCCCAGAAGTCTAGTGAACCTGGTTGACGCTCAGTAAATGTCTGCCCCACTGAATATTTTCCGTATCTCCTTCCAAGAGCACCTTCTAGTGTTCTTCTATTTTCTTGACCATAGCCCCCAGCAGGCATAAGATCTGTGTCCTGGGGTCAATATTTCTACAGTGATGACTCTAGAAACCAGTGTGTTCTGAAAGCTTTCACCGTTTCTCAGGAGTAATGAGAGAAATAAACATAGGTTTTTATTCATTTTAAAGATGTCTCCTTTATTTGAGACTATGTCTCTTCTATATTTTTAGTGTTAAGCTGTATTCTGGGGGAGCTGTATGGTTGGGGCCGGGCACAGTGGCTCATGCCTGTAATCCCAGCACTTTGGGAGGCCAAGGCTGGTGGATCATCTGAGGTCAGGAGTTTGAGACCAGCCTGACCAACATGGTGAAACCCGTCTCTACTAAAAATACAAAAATTAGCCGGGCGTGGTGGCGCATGCCTGTAAGCCCGACTACTCGGGAGGCTGAGGCAGGAGAATCGCTTGAACCTGGGAGGTGGAGGTTGCAGTGAGCCGAGATCGTGCCACTGTGCTCCAGCCTGGGTGCTGGGTGACAAGAGCAAAACTCCACCTCAAAAAAAAAAAAAAAGAAGGAGATAGTGGCTAGTTTTTTAGTGTGTGTGTGCTTATTGTCCCTATTCATCACGTTCATTCTTGCTGCTTCCAGGCCACATCTGGGCCGTGTTGTCCACTGTAAGAAAAGTAGTGACTGAGTAGAAAATGAATGGGAGGGATTGAACATCTGCCACACAAACTCTTTTGGCCAAAAGAAGAGAAAACTTAAAGGGGAACAAAAGAGCTGTCTTCACATATTTAAGAAGGTCTCTGGGTTACTCCAAAGACCAGAACTAGGAGAAATGAACTAGGAGAAATGTGTAGAATTTAGCTCAGTTCTCTTCGTGTTGAGATGAGACTCATGGCCACCCTGCAGGAGTTCTCCATCTCTTACCGAGGAGACAGTGACAGCAATGATAGCTAAGAGTTACATTTGCGTGGGTGTCCGTGTGCCAGACACTGTTGTAAGCAGTTTATGGACAATGTGCCACTTGTCCTCACAACTGCACCCCAAGGGAGTCACTGTGGCTCCCATCCCTGCCATGTGAGCCATGGATCCAAGAAGGGCTTCACTGGAGTTAGGCCCCAGAAGCCTGAGGACAGAGTCATGAGTCTGCCAAGGGGATTAGGACTTAGCTTCAGAAGAGGTGCCCTGGAACAAGGAGGGACAGTTTGGGATGGAGGGGAGGAGCCCAGGTAGCTCTGTCTTCTCAGCACCAGAGATGCCAGCGCCACCCCAGTTGGTTCAAACCAGCCCCGTCCTCACCGGGACTGCTGCAGGAGCCTCCTCTGGTCGCCTTGCCATTCTTCTGCCCACTATAAACTGGTATCCATACCAAGCCGGTGGCCCTCTCAGAGCCAAAAGGAACATGTCACTCCTCTCTCAAAACCCTGCAGGACTCCATCTTATTTGAACAACAGCCACCTGGGCCAGCCAGGCCCTAGGAATCTCACCCTTCTGCCTCCCAAATCCCATCCTGTCCCCTCACTCTCCCCTCCCTCACTCCGCCTCCACCCCACCAGCGTGCCCCTCCACCACGGCCTTTGCACCCCTGTGACCCCTGCCTTGGAAGCCTTTACCCGTGTAGCCACAGGGCTCACTTCCTCCCAGGCTCTGCTCAGATGTCCTCTTCCCAGTGAGGCCTTCCCTGCATCCTGCTGTAAGATAGCAGTCACCCCCACCTACCCCCTGTTCTGCTCACACTGCTTGACTTGTCTCTAAAGCACTTGTGACTGTGTGTTACGGTCTCTAATCTCATCTAGTACATTTGTTATATATGCTATGGTGATATATGTGGTTCACTGGGCATATATGGTCTGCCCCCCTGAGAATGTAAGCTTCAGAGGGCAGGGACTTTGTTTCATTCACTGCCTACTCATCAGAACCTAGAAGGTGCCTGGCACGTGGGAGGCCCTCAGTAAATCTGCAGCGCCTGGATGGTCAAATGAGCCATTCAGCTGGGACTGGAAAGTGAGAGACAGCTGGCACCATCCAGTACCCATTCAAAGGATCCTCCCAGTGGGCAAAAGCTGTAGACATTGCTCAACAGTGGGATGGCCTGGCACGGCATGATCAGACTTGGTTTGGGGCGGGATTCAGGACTGTTTTTGACTAATGAGGAGGAACTGAGTGGGTGTGAGACCTGGCGGTGCGCAGGTCAAGCTGCTTTGTCAGGTGGTGAACTCTTGGGAGCAAGGAGTTTATGAGGCAGGACAAGAAAGGGCAAAGCCAGTTGCCTCATCCAGAAACCAAGCAGGGGAGATCCCTCAGTGTTCCCCAGAGGGCACTGGAAAGCCTATGTGTGTCCTGAGGAAGCATGATTCCCAAGCTGCTCAGCTGCTGTGCAGTGACCTGAGGCCAACAGACGCCTGCTGCATCGGATCATCAGGCTGTCGCGCAGGGAGCTGAAGTTTCATGTTTTATTTTTTGTTTTTATTTTTGGGGGGGACAGAGTCTTGCTCTGTCACCCAGGCTGGAGTGCAGTGGTGTGATCTCAGCTCACTGCAGCCTCCACCCGCTGGGTTCAAGCGATTCTCCTGCCTCAGCCTCCTGAGTAGCTGGGATTACAGGCATGCGACACCACACCTGGATAATTTTTTGTATTTTTAGTAGAGATGGGGTTTCACCATGTTGGCCAGGCTGGTCTCGAACTCCTGACCTCAAGTGATCCACCTGCCTCAACCTCCCAAAATGTTTGGATTACAGGCGTGAGCTACTGCCCGGCCTGAGCCGAAGTTTTAGAAGAACACTTTCAGATGCCAAACTCAACAGCCTCTGTCTTCCCACAGCCCACAACTTGCCACTCTCAAGCATCACAGCCATCCCTGGAGGCTCTGGAAAGCAGGGAGGGCCTAATTCCGGTTAATCAAGCTGGGATTGGTGTGGGGTGGGGGGTTCTTTGTCAATGGCTGTATCAATCCCCTATTGCCGCAGTGACAAACAACTCCAACATCTCGGTCACTGACAGAAGTGCAGGTGGTAGTGGTGCAGGCTGTCTGTAGGGACATTCCCTGTACTGGGACTGTTCTCCCAGCAGAGGGTAAGAAGCAAAGAGAATCAGAGCCAAACTGCATAACCACGTTCAGAGCTTCTGCCGGGACGCGGCCAGCATCCTGTTCACTCACACCCTGTCAAAAGAAGCAGGTCCTGTGACAACAGGCAGATATGTAATTCCCTAGATGGAGGCCGTGACCAGATAATTCCGTCTGCCATAGGGGTGTTGATTGCAGAAAGATGTCTGTGCTGAGGAGACCATCCAACCAGAGGACCGCTCAAGTCACTCCCTCTGTGCCGATACTCTGAATTATGTCCAAGGTTGACTGAAAAGCTTCCTGAGTCTTCCTCCCTCTCTCCCACCACAGGGCAACAATTCCAGGATCTGGCTGGAAGGCCTTCCAGAGAGGCTGGCCTCTCACCCGAGTCATTCTCTCTCTTTTTCCTCCTGTCTGGCAGGTGGGTAGCAGGTCCGTGGAGCCCCTGCTCGGCGACCTGTGAGAAAGGCTTCCAGCACCGGGAGGTGACCTGCGTGTACCAGCTGCAGAACGGCACACACATCGCTACGCGGCCCCTCTACTGCCCGGGTCCCCGGCCGGCGGCAGTGCAGAGCTGTGAAGGCCAGGACTGCCTGTCCATCTGGGAGGCATCTGAGTGGTCACAGGTAGGTGCCTGGGCTTGCCGCCAGGACTCAGCCACAGGGACTCCAACACGGTGCCACGGTATTGGTGACATTCTGGTGCCTCCCAGCCCTCGCTCGCCCCCAGGTCAGCTCGAAGTTGTGTTATAGCTCATGTGTTCTTAATTTCCATCTCAGATAACAGCGTGGCTACAAAAACACAGATACCATGTCTCTCATGATGTACATGTTGACACCATAGTGAAGGACTATTTGATCCCATTTCCTATGAAAATTTCCACATCAAGATAGGACAGACAGATACTGACCGACTTTTTAATTCTCCTTTGAGTGTATTTAACTGTGGTGTGCTCAGGCTGGGAAGGTGGTTTCAAAGGTTTTCCTTTAATCCCCCAGCAGTCTTTGTAGATTACAAGAGTCAGATGCCAGGAGGGACAGCTTTTAGTGTGCAAGTTGGAGTTACAAATCTCATGCCATAAAATGTTTTGGAAAGAAGTGGATTAAGCCTTAAGTCTTAACTTTGAAGGTTGGTCCTGGGAATACGATTTTATCTTTGGTGATGTCATCCTTCAGGGCTTTGCATTGACTTTGCATTAATGATTTTGACTGTTTGGCTATAAAACTCAAAAAAAAATAAAAAAGGCTGAATAAAGGACAGGCTTCCCTCAGGTCTTCCACCACAGTAGTCTAGGAAACTCAGAGAGGCTCATCCAAGACACTCTTTAGTGTGGAAAATATTTTTAAAGTTCCCTCTATTGCCAAACAGTTGGAATTATTTTGAATAAAAAAGTATTCAGCCCATTTTTAATGAAGGAAAACTCTGCCATTGGCTGCTCTAAAACAAAGGTTAATTTTCAAACAGATTGTGGCATGTATTTGTTTATAGATCTGAATCTTTATCCTACATTTTATGATATTTTAGGAAAGGAAGAGAGTTTGAGATTTTGTTGTTTGATTGTTTTTTTTTCTTTATATACGCTGACATTTGTCAGTTTAACATTAGAGGGATTTTTTTCGGCCGCTTGCTGGCAGAGTTGAGGCAGGTATTCAGCCCCCTCCCCTTTCCAGTACCCTAGGTGAGCCTTTGGGTTTTAATTGCCTAGCTCTTGATCCAAGTAAGATTTGTGCTTTGATCAGATCAAAACTATAAATTTTCCACTCAGTGGTGAAACCCTGTCTCTACTAAATACAAAAAAGTAGCCAAGCATGGTGGTGCACTCCTGTAATCCCATCTACTTGGGAGGTTGAGGCAGGAGAATCACTTGAACCCGGGAGGCAGAGGTTGCAGTGAGCCAAGATTGCTCCATTGCACTCCAGCCTGGGCAACAAGAATGAAACTCTGTCTCAAAAAAAAAAAAAAAAAATTCCACTCAGACTCTTTTTATGGAGGAAAAAAATGCCTCCCCAACAAGCCTGACATCATCAATTATCATTACAGCACTGAAGATCTCTGCATTTGGAAAATGTGAGACAGTGGGAGCAAGATTTAAATAAATTTCTCTGTGCCTGTATCTATGTGCACACCTAATCCTAATCCCGAACGAGCACCACACCAGTCAGCCTAACTCTGGCTTAGCCCAGGCTTGAGCAAAACACTTTCTTCTGAACATTTAACTTGGAATCAAATCATTCCCCACGGGAAGCTCGCGAAGCTGGTACTTCTGCCGCTTCCCAAGTACTGAAGTCCCAAAGTGAGTCTGTCTTCCGCTGGAAGCAAATGGGTTTCAGTTCCTTGAGGGAGAGTTTTTGTCGACGTGGTCACTTTTATCCAACCAGCTGTGTTGATTGCTCTCACTACCTACCCCCAGCTTCTTCCCGACTTTATTAGAAGAAGGATCAAATATCCAGAGGGAAGGAAAAGGTAGTGAGTTTCTCCTGTCCTCAGCTTGCAGGCCCCGCCCGTGATGGAAAGCAGAGAGACTGCAGGGCACCCTCCTAGGCCCCTTTGGAGCTGGAGCTGACCTCAGCAGCCTGCGGCACCGCTCAGACAAAGGCTTCAGAAAGAGAATAGGTTGCTGGTCAGAGTTTAGTTAAGGGGTCAGGGTTTGATTAAGAAATAGGCTGGATGTTCAGAGCTTGAAATTCAAGGGGAAGAGGCGAGGAATGCAAAGTAAAGACCAGGCAACAGTGAACTTAGGCAGAAATGGTGCATGGGCTCCTGGTTGCAGAGGAGCAAGTTGTGTGGATGCTGGTGCCAGGGGTAGCCCACAAGTCAGACAGTGAGGACAGAGTTGCTGAAATGGTCAGGAAACCTTGCCACGCAGAGAAGCAAGGGGTAGCCCTCCAGTGCAGTGCCCCGGGGCTCCTGCCCCTGCTCCTGCATGCAAAGCCCACCGTGGACTGACCCCTGGCAACTGAGGATCCTTTAAACGAGCTCCACACTCCACACCCAGCAACTCTCTCCACTCCCTGAAGGGAACATTGCAGCCAGTTCTGAAGCATGTGTATTTCAAACCAGCCTAAATTAGCCTTGAAAGAAAACCTCATAGGATGTTTAGACAAAGAGCTTAGTTGAATTCATAAGAAAGAGAGGCTGGGCGTGGTGGCTCACACCTGTAATCCCAGCACTTTGGGAGGCCAAGGCGGGTGGATCATGAGGTCAGGAGATCGAGACCATCCTGGCCAACATGGTGAAATCCCATCTCTACTAAAAATACAAAAATTAGCCAGGTGTGGTGGCATGCGCCTGTAGTCCCAGCTACTCAGGAGGCTGAGGCAAGAGAATCGCTTGAACCCAGGAGGCGGAGCTTGCAGTGAGCCAAGATTGTGCCACTGCACTCCAGCCTGAGTGACAGAGCGAGACTCCATCTCAAAAAAAAAAAAAAAGAGAAAGCTAGACCATATTTTGGGATAAATGTTAATAACAAATATCAGGATTAACATTTGTCCTTTATGTACCTTTTTTCCAGTGGACACAGTGAGATTTTTTTTTTTTTCTTTAGAGATGGGGGGTCTCTATGTTGCCCAGGCTGGTCTTGAACTCCTGGCCTCAAGTGAGCCTCCCACCTCAGCCTCCCAAAGTGCTGGGATTATGAGTGTGAACTACTGAATTTGGCCTAGAACTTTTTAAAGTTGAGTTTGTTATAACTCAAGAAAGTCACTGCTGTAGCCTGCCATATTTTTGGTAAAGTGAGCAAGTATGAAACCGCCTTAGCAGAATCCAGCCTTCTGCACACCATCTTTCTAAAAGTTATGTGTTTACGCCTGTGTCAGGGACAGGGCTCCCAGGGCCAACTTGTTTGTGAGTTTTGTCCTCCTGAGGCTATGGGTCAGCTCTGCCTGGGCTTCCTTCTGCTTTGCTTTTGGAGATGGTAAGTGCTCTTGCCAGCCCAGGCACCGTCCCTCCCCAAGATCTGTGGTGGGCGTGTCAGGAACAGGCTCCAGATGCACCCATCTGCTGTGCTGACACCCTGTCACGCCCTCTGTCTCTTCACACCTTCTTGCTGCTGGGAATCCTGAACTCTGGAGGGCGTGCACATCATTCATCACCCACAGGCCCTGCCCAGGTCCCCTCCCCACTGCCCCTTGCCAGATCTCCCGCAAGTAAGGAAACTACCACAGGGGACATGCCTCTGTCACCATTCTTGGTGTCTGCGTTAAAACATTCACTGGAGCTCTCTGCGAAGGCTTTCCACCTGCCTCACGAGAAAGTCACCTGCGGCTTTTCCTTCCTTCTGCCTCCTCTATCTCCCGGCTGGAGCGAGGTCTTTGTCCCAGACTGGCCCAAGCAAAGCACGTGCACCTGGAGGCCATCTGGGAAGATCTGGGGCCTGGGACTCAGCTTCAGGGCCTCACCTGGCTCCAGCTGGGCCCTGTTCCCTGCAGCACTCATGGGTCCATCACACACCTGCCCTTTGAGCTCATGTATTGCCTTAAGCTTTTGGACCTGACAAGTGGCCACTGAATTCCACTCCCCTCATGTGACCTTATGAGTACCCCAGGTTCTTCCCACTCCTGATTCCTGGGTCCCTTCCCCAACACTGGTCACTTGGCTGGGGCCCCAGCTGGGACCATGTGCAGAAGACCCTGTAGACCATGAGCTTTTTGAGGACAGAAGTGTGGGTTTTCGTCTTTGCATCATCCCACACCTGGCACCTCGGAGGGAGTTAATAGCTGCTGATGGACTTGAATCAAATTGGAACTGGATTAAATATTCGAATGGTGTCTTGCAGTGTTCTGCCAACTGTGGAAAAGGGGTGCGGAAACGGACTGTGGCGTGCACCAACTCACAAGGGAAATGCGATGCCTCCACCAGGCCGAGAGCCGAGGAGGCCTGCGAGGACTACTCAGGCTGCTATGAGTGGAAAACCGGGGACTGGTCTACGGTGAGAGCAGCCTGCTGGCATTTCTCTCTGTGCCCCAGTGCAGGGGGCTCGAGGGTCGGGAGCTCAGCTCTTGTGATGGGTCCCAATTCCACACGGCAATCCCAGCGTAACCAGGCACATTCACTTTCCTTCCACCTGCTGCCACTACCCAAGACCCCGTGTGCTTCCTCCCCTGCTTCTCCCACAGGTTGCACCAGCACTGCCCCTTGGGGCTCACTGGGAGAACCCCACTGCTTCACATGCATGCAGAAGGAACTCAAACGCAGCCCAAGGCAGGACGCCTGTGCCCTGGATGCCAGGCTTGCCATGCTGTGCAGTGGGCCGGCAGGCCCCAGCCTCCTGCCATGGGGACACTTGGGGCAAACATCACTTCCATTCACTCCCAGGACCCCTGGGCAAGGGCCTGGAGATGGAGGGACAGACAGGGCAGGGGGCCTTGAGGTGGGAGCAGGGAAGGGGTATCACAGAGCTGCGGGGTCAGCATTCTGAAGACCAAGGGTGAATAAAGGGCCATTGAATGTTTCTCCAAGTAAAAAAATGATTTGTTGTTTAACCCCTCTTTTTTCATTCATCTGATACATTTGAATGATTCCCGTTTTCTGGGGACCAAGGTGAGCACCACTGCCACCTGTAAGAACCTTCTAGTGGGTTTTCTTGAGAGTCTTTTCACAAAATCTGTACCACGCCTCCTGTAAGCATAGACCGTGTTTGTCTTTCTGTATGGTCTTAGCAACTGAAAAACTCCTGCTTGCTTCTCCTGATACCTTTTCACTCAAAGATTGCAAACTGCTGACCTAGAGCCATTGGTTTTTGCTAAGCCTACACAGTATCTTAAACATGTTGGAATTAGTGGCTAGCATTTTTGCCAACATTTTAATGCATATTCTAATCACATGATTGACTGCCAATATGTTCCTTGTGTGAAAAAAACGTTTACTTGAGCTGAATGTTCATTATCTTCACTTTAGACAGTTTTTTTTATTATTCTTTAAGTTCTGAGGTACATAGCAGAATGTGCAGGTTTGTTACATAAGTATACATGTGCCATGGTGGTTTGCTGCACCCATCAACCCGTCATCTAGGTTTTAAGTCCCGCATGTATTAGGTATTTGTCCTAATGTTCTCCTTTCCCTAGTCCCCCGCCCCCCAACAGGCCCTGGTGTGTGATGTTCCCCTCCCTGTGTCCACGTTTTCCCGTTGTTCGACTCCCACTTATGAGTGAGAACATGCAGTGTTTGATTTTCTGTTCCTGTGTTAGTTTGCTGAGGATGATGGTTTCCAGCTTCATCCATGTCCCTGCAAAGGACATGAACTAATTCTTTTTTGTGGCTACATAGTATTCCATGGTATATGTGTGCCAGCTACATTTTCTTTACCCAGTCTATCATTGATGGGCATTTGGGTTGATTCCAAGGTCTCTGCTATTGTGAACAGTCCCACAGGAAACATACATGTGCATGTGTCTTTATAGTAGAATGATTTATAATCCTTTGGGGATATACCCAGTAAAGGGATTGCTGGGTCAAATGGTATTTCTGGTTCTAGATCCTTAAGGAATCACCACACTGTCTTCCACAATGGTTGAACTAATTTACAGTCCCACCAACAGTGTAAAAGCGTTCCTGTTTCTCCACATCCTCTCCAGCATGTTGTTTTCTGATTTTATGATGATCTCCTTTCTAACTGGCATGAGATGATATCTCATTGTGGTTTTGATTTGCATTTCTCTAATGACCAGTGATGATGAGCTTTTTTTTTTCATGTTTATTGGCTGCATAAATGTCTTCTTTTGAGAAGTGTCTGTTCATATCCTTCGCCTACTTTTTGATGGGGTTGTTTGTTTTTTTCTTGTAAATTTGTTTATGGTTCTTTGTAGATTCTAGATATTAGCCCTTTGTCATATGGATACATTGCAAATTTTTTTCCCATTCTCTAGGTTACCTGTTCACTCTGATGCTAGTTTTGTTTTGCTGTGCAGAAGCTCTTTAGTTTAATTAGATCCCATTTGTCAATTTTGGTTTTTGTTGTCATTGCTTTTGGTGTTTTAATCATGAAGTCTTTGCCCATGCCTATGTCCTGAGTGGTATTGCGTAAGTTTTCTTCCAGGATTTTTATGATTTTAGGTCTTAGGTTTAAGTCTTTAATCCATCTTGAGTTATTTTTTGTATAAGATGTAAGGAAGAGGTCCAGTTTCAGCTTTCTGCATATGGCTAGCCAGTTTTCCCAACACCATTTATTAAATAGGGAATTCTTTCCCCATTGCTTGTTTTTGTCAGGTTTATCAGAGATCAGATGGTTGTAGATGTGTGGTGTTATTTCTGAAATTTCACCTGAACATTTAGGTTTTGGCTTTGCTATGAAAATGTGGCAACATGGCTCAGGCAGGTAATTTTGCTTCTGCCTCTGCTTTACGAAAGGAAAAATGGTTTTTCCATTGGAAGGCAAAACTTACCAGAATCTGATCCCTGCAGAAATGCTACCACCTTCCCATCAGCCCAAGTCAGAACACAAACTTCTCCAAACCCTTTGAGTAAAAAAACAAAAACAAATTTCCCAATTCCCTGTTTGCCTGGTAGTGCTAAGGTGCACTATTATTCTGGATAACAGTGAATTTGAGAAGGACCTAAAACACCTCCTTCCTATTTACTCCCTAATCAAAACATCTGACCAAGGCAACAGAACTGAGCCTGTCAGTCCAGTTTCCCCAAAACCAAACAGGGATGCCACACAGTTACTTGGATGTTAATAAAGCTTAATATGGAGCTGCCAGGATGTATTTTACGCTGGCAGAGAAACTTAACTTCAAAGCTCTCACAAAAGATACATGTGCTTTGGCTGGGCATCGTGGCTCACACCTGTAGTCCCAGCACTTTGGGAGGCCAAGGCAGGAGGATTGCTTGAACCCAGAAGTTCAAGATCAGCCTGGGCAACATAGGGAGACTGTGTATCTACAAAATAAATAAATAAATAAATAAACAAACAAACAAACAAAAATAAAAATAAAAATAAAAAAAATAGCTGGGCATGGTGGCACATGTCCGTAGTCTTAGCTACTTAGGAGGCTGAGGCAGGAGGATCACTTGAGCCAGGGAAGTCAAGGCTACAGTGAGCCATTATTGCACCACTGCACTCCAGCTCAGTCAAGAGAGCGAAACCCCATCAAGAAAGAAAGAAAGAGAAAGAGAGAGGGAAGGGAGGGAGGGAGGGAGGGAGGGAGGAAGGAAGGAAGGAAGGCCTTCGAGCCATGAGGACTCGAACTCATGCAATAGAGACATTAAGGGACTGAATGACAGCTCTGACTTTCCACTTACGTGCCTTAACCTCTCTGACCCCTTGGTCTCTTTATCTCTGAAATGGGAATCATAAACACTGGCCCTGCCTGTTTCTCAGAGATGCTTAGAGGTTTCAGAATGTTAATATATGTGTCTAAGCACTTTGACAACTAAATCCATTTCATTGCCCAAAATCCGCCACCCAAAGGTCACAGGGTTTTGGGGCACAATCCCCAGGGTTATAACCCATTCCGATCTGACTTAACCTTGTCTTATCAGTAGGGCTTCCAGCCTTTTATAGACAACACTGAGAAATTCTCTATCCAAGCACATCCAGACCTAGCTTGAAAAAGGTCACTGATTCTAGCCCAGAGACGTATAGGTGAGCTATCAAAAGACTAGGTTCTGATCCATAAGTAGCACGTTGGCAAATGTGCAGGATCATCTAAAGAATTGATGATTACCTTATACCTACATGGTTACAGAGAGTCCAGAAGATGTAGAAGCGGACCTGCCTAACACAGTAACAGGCAGAATAACATTGGACACTAAGTATTCAGATGTGTACTGGAATAAAGCTGTCATTGTCATCAGGGAATTGGAAGGGTCCTAGTAACCACGCCCTAAATGCAGCCTGCACTATTGTTGGCGCCTGTGCCCACAGGGGTCCGGGGCAGAAGCGGAGGCAAGAAGTGGTCAGTTCTAGGCCTGGGCCACACCTGCCCATCTGGGATTGGAGTGCCTAGCACTACTTTCCTTTTTGTGGGGTACCCCTGTGCCTCATGTCACTGGTCCCCTCTAGCCAAGGTTGTCACCCCTGCTGCACAGAAGAGGGAATGGAGGCTCAGAGCAGTTACCTGCCTCGCCCACACCCCAGCAGAGTCCAAGCTCCTGGACCCAGTTCAGTGTTCAGGCTGTTTGGTGGAAACCAAGCAAGAAGGGATTGGGTAGGAACCATGATGGCACCTTTAAGCTGAGGGGCATCTTGTCGATGGTTCTTGGGCTGCAGGGCTTGGCTCTCCTCAGCATGACCATTCTGGTTCTGAGGACTAGCTGGACACTTTTGCTTTCTTAAGTACCTTGACCTTCCTGGTACGAGGAGCCACAAAACAACCAAAGGATGGACAGGAATAACACTCAGCAGTCCTGCCTGGGACCTGGTGCTCATGCATCGCGTGGCTCACTCAGCCCATGAGCCTTCCCTCGTCTGCTGTTTGTGGTCCCTCCCTGGCCAAGGACACTGCAAGTTTCCCCAGACAGGACCTTCAGCCTTCCGGGAATACCTGTCAGGTAAGACGAAGCCTTTTGCCCGGCCGTCCTCTCTTCACCAGCCATGCTGTGAATAACACTTCCAGGCTTTCAGAAGAGTGAGGGGTTGGAGTCACTGTGCCCACTTTTGCCATAGCCCGTTTGACAAGCTGTCACTGCAGTAAGAACAAGAGGGATTTGTGGGATGTGAGGGCCTCGGTGACATCTTGGTTGCGGTGTTAATCTACTTTGCATTGCTGTAAAGGAATGCCTGAGACTAGATCATTGATAAAGAGGTTTATTTGACTTACGGTTCCGCAGACTGTATAGGAAGCACAGTGCTGGCATCTGCTTCTGGGGAGGCCTCAGGAGGCTTTTACTTGCAGCAGAAGGTGGAGCTGGCATGTCACATGGTGAAAGAGGGAGTGAGAGAGAGAGAGGGTGGAGGCCCCAGACTTTTTTTTAACAACCAGCTCTTGGTGAACTAACAGAGCGAGAACTCGCTTATGACCATGGGAAGGACAGCAAGCCATTCCTGAGGGACCCACGCCCGTGACCCAAACACCTCCCACCAGGCCCCACCCCAACACTGGGGGACACATTTCAGCATGAGACTTGGAGGGCACAGACACCCAAACTGTATCAGCCACTGTCTGGAGCTGGCATCGGATGGCATCCGATTGTGTGCACCAGGCTGTTATGAAGAGGGCTTAGCAAGGGTCCCCAGCCAGAGCCTGAGCCTGAGCCTGAGGCTGAGCTGGGGGAAGGTTGGTTTTAGCAAGCAGAGAGGGCCCGCAGGGACATTAAACTGGAGTTGGCACTGTGTGTGTGTGTGTGTGTGTGTGTGTGTGTGTGTGGTGTACCAGGAGCATGCTGGTGGGGGCTGCATAGACATGAACCAAGAGACCCCGACCCCAACTGTCGACCTCACCACCCTCCCTCCTGCTGCCATCACCTGGGACAGTTGGGGGCTGGGCACCCCCCACACTACCTGCCCCTCAGTACCCTCCCCCCAGGTAGAGAAACTTGCCCATTTTTCCCTGTCTGCCTTCTCTGGAGAAGTGGGAAGAATACATTTCCCCAGGGTGGTGGTGGGGAGCCCATGTCCTCAGTCCCTGGAGACCAGACCTTTCTAATTAGATTCCACGGGATGAGGCTTCCCCAGCGTTTTTGTCTGATTTGAACTGTTTGGATTTGCCGTATGGTTTATGTGTCATCTTTGCTGTCCAGCTTGCAGATGGCGCCACGGTTGCACCCATGGGTTCCACTTCATTTTTAAACCAGTCACCCAGGGCTTCCTTCCTGTAACGAGCCACCAAACCTCGTCATGTGCTGGCATTTGAAGGCAGCAGACAAATTGCCCAAAAGGAAAGCAGAGAGAAGGCGGAACACTCTCCATGTATCACTGTATCTGTGGAAGGTTGTTCATGTAACCAGTTGTTCCAGTTTCTATTTCTTGTCCAGTTTCTAGATCTTGGGAGGCAAACACTGCCGCAGCAGCAGCGTGCTGGGCTAAGCAGGTGTTCCCCTCGCTATGTCGCAATAGAGGGAGCTCAAAAGGTGAATCTTTCAGCAGATGGAAGCTTTGATATCCCCATCCAAGCAGTCTCCTCTCACTTCACCCCAAGGTGCTGTTGAGAAAGATGAGACTGTTTCCAGGGAGGTGAGGAACGGGCCAGTCCAAGAGCATGCTGCAGGTGCTAGCTGGGAGAGGACGCCCAGGGATGGCTGAGCACTCCTTCCACTCAGAGCCTTGGGGAGGCAGGCAGGCCCCTAGGGAAGATGGGGCCCCTCTCTTCCTGCCCCTACCCCTCATCCTGACCTCGGCCAGCAGCAAAACCCTAACCAGGGTCATGTGTGAGGGACACAAGTCATGTTCCCATCCCTGCCTAGAGCACTCCTATCACTCTGGTATGTTTGAAAAATGACCTGCAGCTGCCTTCCCACCCGGGATAGTAGCTCTTTCCAGAAAACAATGCCGATCATTGTTTTCACCCACTGAATGCTGGGTCTATGTATTCCACTCTGGGGGTGGCGGGCCCTTAAAATGGGGGAGGAGGAAATCTCCTTTCTTTCTAGATGGCATGACTTCTGAGCATTCATCACCACTGAAATGATGGGATGTTTCCAATGAAAAACACATTCTGAAGGGATTCTAATGGATGATGTTTTTAAAGAAAACCATGACTTAATAGACCAAGGGAAGAGAACGGTGTTCCCTGATACTGAAAAGAAGAAAGTGGTCGTTGAGCCCCTGGTGCCAGTGGAGGGGACTGATCTGACTTGCAAGGCCTCTGAGCACCCTCACAGCCTAAGCCAGCCTTCTTTCTGTCTGTAATGTGGAGATAACAGTGCCTCTCAGAGGCCTTTCGAGTCAAATGATGCAGTGCATGTTCAAGGATCTGTGTGCTCTGAGCCCTAGGAGGAAGTCAGGGAGAACCAGTCTGAGGTCGAGTTCATGTGTATTTTGCTATGTCGTTGTGCTCCCCGGAAACCCAGCTGTTAGATACCTCTCTATGTTCTAGGCAGGGAGATACAGGCTCGAGTTCCATAACCTTAGCAGTGTATCACGCAAGAGGGTAGTTACAGACAGTTTTCAATGTGGACACACCATCTCTGAGGCCCGCACTTGTTTGGTGTGGCCTGACGCACCCGCCCCACCCCAGCCGGCAAGGCCTGCCTGCCCAGCTGTGGCCCCCAGTTGCTGTGGGCATGTGGCCAAGTCACTTCAGTTCAGCTGGCATTTCTGGAGCTGCTGTTCTGTGCCAGACCCTGTGCTGGTGGTACAAGAGTGGACAATGACTCTTGCCTAAAGGGAGACAGACAAGGAGCTGGCTATAGTGTCCCATGCTAAGTCCCACTGAGCAGGTATGAAGTCAGCACTGTGGGATCCAGACAGCCCCTGCCTGGGGAGCCACAACTGGGGGTGGGTGCAGGTAGAGGGTAAGACAGCTTTTATTGGGATCAGTGACATTGGCCCGTGACATTTGCTGTTGCTTTAGAATTTACAAAGCACCTTCACTCAGGGTATGTCATTGGACCCTCACCCGTCAGTCCCTGTTTTACAGATGAGCAAGCTGAGGCTCAGAGTGGTGATATGGCTTTCTTCACAAAGTCACACAACTAGAAAATGGCAGGGCTGGTAACCCACCTTGGCTTAAAGTGCAAGATCATGTCGGAGGCTTAGATTCCGAATTTGAAACCAGAAGGAGCTGAGTCTAAGATGCTCACGTGCTCGTTATTAAATCAAGTATCTGTCTGCTCTCTCCTCAGCCCACCACGCCCATCGCAATCTGCTCCCCCAAAGGCTTTGAGTCAATCATTTACACTGTAATGTAAATCTGTTATCCCTCTAGGAGATCCTGCATGTTTAGCCTCCCCTTAATTGTGAAATTAAAAGTTGAGTCCTTATTGAAGAATATGTGAGCATCAAAACTCAAGTGCACAAGGCACTGGGGACCCTGGGGCCCTTTTCTGGGACATGTGAAACTGTGCCATGGCAGTAGCCAGCACTCTGCATCCAGACCAAGAGAGGTAGATCCTCCATTTGCCATCACTCCTAGGAATGTGAGCAGCCAGTGAAAGGCAGTGACCGAAACTCAGTGCTTTTCTGGGCAGGGGCAAAAAGGAGTGGGGACAGACACTTCCTTAGTGTGGAACACTGTGTGTGAGTCCACAGAGCCCGCCATCGAGCCATCCGTGCTTTACAGAGAGAAGTTCGAGACCCAGACCATGCTCAGATGAGAGCAGTGAGCTTGCTGAAGAGCAGTGAGGTCCCAGGAAATTGCCAGGAGGGGTGGCTGCAGGGAAGTGAGGTGGGCCACACGGCCATGCTGAATGGTCCAAAGGCCAGTGCCTCCATCTCCTGGGCCCTGCGCCGTCCCTCCATTTGCTCAGTGTCCCTTGTCAAAGCAGCCGCCTTTGCAGGGAGTGAGAGATCAGAGAGTGGGGAAGCCTGGTCACCCCACGCCCCATCTCCACCACACTCTAGATTCTAATCACTGCCTGCATGTGGCTAGTAAGTCAGAAGCCATCATCCCTAAGTAGTGCTATTTTTGTCATTGACCTCAGAGCAGCGCAGGTGGTTAAGACAACACAGGTTCACAACCCAGCCCCGCTGCTGTCCCCGTCTCACCTTGTGTGGGCATCATCCGCCGTCAGATGAGTCTGGGGGTAGCCCTCATAGGGCTGATTGAGGAGTGAATGGCGTCCAAGCATAGCATTCACCCCAGCGCTGGCACAGGGGAAATGCCCAGTAGGGGCTTTTGATCATCATCATTTTCACAATCACCATCTGGGGCAGTCATCAGCCTCGTCTCTCATCAGAATCTCATTTCTTATATGGGCCTGTAAAATGTTTATGTATTCGAAGAACCATCCATCGAGTGTAGCTCAGGCCCCATAAATGGTGCGTGCTGTGGTTGAGTACCCACACGTGATGGCGGCATGGCCTGGGGCAGCTGTCTCGCTGCAACTTTCGCAGTGGGTGATGGGAAGCAAATTTGCCCACAGGGAACAGCTCCAGCCCCGGGAAAGAGGATGAGAGCTGTCCCGTGGTCTCCTCTGCGCTTCAGTCCCCAAGAGCTCTGGAGGCGACCCGGTCCCTGCAGGCCATCGGGGGTCACCTCAGCCTCCTGGTTCCCTGGCTAGAAGGTCCCAGCCACAATGTGCAGGTCAGCAGGCTGCGAATTCGGAGGAATGAGGGACACCTGAAGCTGAGACTGCCAGGAAGAAAGCAGGCGTCGCAGGGGGAGTGGGAGGGGGTGTGTGTCTATGAAAGCATTTCCTGTTTCTCAGCGATGGCACAGGGAGTGGGGATTTTCACTGTTGTTTAACACTGCTATTTCAGGTTTCAACCGCTTCTGAGGTTTTCCTTGCTCATGCCAAGTCTCGGGGGGAAATCTGTTCAAAATGCTTTTGAAGAGCTTTTGACATTTCACCAGCCAAGCACCTTTTCAGCAGAGAATGCAGTTACTGTCACGATTCTGTCTGTCTCTTTCTTTGCTATCCAAAACCAGCCTGAGGCAGGCTGGCCCCTCAGAGACTCACTCAGTGGGGATGGGGGTGCATTCATTGTGCTTTGAGAGTTCAGCCTTGCATGATTTCACCCCATCCTGGGCTTGTGCTCACCCCAAAGCCAGTGGGGGGAGCCAGTGGGGGGCAGCCCTGCCTGGGCCACTCTGCAGGAACCACAGCCCAGGCGTGTAGTTGACATTCCTGGAGTGTTTTCCTCTTCCTGAGAGCTTTACAGCCTCCTCTAGCTAATTCTCAAAACATCCTGTTGGGATCTGGTGTTATTTACAGTTGTGATTTTACAGCTGGGAGAAGCTAGGAGAAGGGAATCCCGCTGTGGGGAAGGATGTCATCAGGGTGGGGGTGATGGAGACCTGGTTCCTCCCTGTCGGGGGTGGTGCGGGCAGGTGGGAGGCAGGGGCAGGCTAGCCGTGTGGCTTGGGAAGACTCACATGGACACTCTGAAACCTCACATTCTGCCTCTCTGAAAGGTGGTGCCGCATCCCTGGCAGACACCACTTATTGAGCACCTACTGTGTTCTGAGCTCTGGCCACAGCAGCTGTCAGTGTGAGGATGAACAAGCTCGTACAATAAGCCCGGTGCCCTGTACACAGCAGACAGGCAGGAGGTGGGCCCTGCTGCGATGGCAGCTGCCGTTTCTATTATTATTAAAGAAGCTAGTAACGCTTGCACAGTGTCTCACTATCACATTGGTCTGGGGAACCTAACATCTTTTCTCTTTTTGCTGGAAACTCTACCTAAAGGGAAATCTCTTTTTCACAGTAACTTCATGAAATAATTTGCACAAAAAAGCACGTGAGTAAATCCAAATTGAACCTCTTCCCTTTGTTGCCGTGAACCTTTTGCCCTTTGCGCATCAACAGTTTTGTTACTGTTTTTCTGATGACACCCCCTCCCTGCCTGGGAAGGGTGGTGGGCGGATGCGGAGGCTGCCTCTCCACCGGGTGGCCAGCTCAGATGCACAGCTGTGGGCACCTGCTGGGGAGGGGGCTCCACTCACTTCAGGTTTCCTGGCAAGGAGCTTTTCGGTTAAATTTATTGCTGCCTCCATTTCTGTCTCAGTTACCTGAGTCTTGGGAAGCCACATGAAATGTGGATGCGATGAGCCCCTTGACAAAAGGACTGTCAGTGAGAGCTTCAAACAAGACCAGATATGTTTTTTATAGATCTGTTTGCTTGGATTATTAAAGCCTAAAAAATGGCTTCACAGCGATGCTTGGGGCAAGTTTGATGCTATCAGGAGACACTGCAGTCTCCTCACTGTTCAATTAAAGCTGAAGCCTCAGGGGAAGCCAACAGAGAAGGAATTCACCCCATGCGCCTGTTATCCTTCCCACCACCGCCCAGCTCAGGTTACGAGGATGTCCTTCAACAGCAACCCCTTCAGACCTGTCTGGAATCATGTTTGTCTTCAGGACCAAAACAGCCTCTAATTGTGCTCCCCGAGGTCTGGCTGCCAGATCAACTCAGGGAGCCAGGCAGACAGGGCTGTCTGCACCTGCCTGTGGAGGGCCTGGTGACCTAAGGGCAGCCCAGGGAGTGCTAAGGGAGTGGGCCAGGTGACGCAGTGTGCCTTGCTGGGCTCCAGGAGCTCCCTGGCCAGCTGTCTGTGCTCTTGGCCGTGCATTTGCTGTTGAGAATAATAACAGCAGCATTTGTTGAGCTCCACTCTGAGACCCCCCGCTAGGCTCCTGTTCCATACTGCCTCTACTCCAGGAGACAATTCTGTAAACAAGAGTTTATTATCCTCATGCTGCAAATAAACTGAGGCTCAGAGAGGTTAAGTCATTTGCCTGAGGTCACACCGCTAGTAAGTGGGGATGTAGCATGCCAACAGGCCCCCCTTCCCCCTGGTGCCCCACACCGCACAGCCTCTCCATCAAAACTCTGGTTAAGGAGAGTATATTACCTGTGGATTTTAGGCCAGGGCAGGCCTGGCACCACCTCAACTCAAATGAAAATGCAGCTGGTTAGGATCGTGGGCCACCAGCAGGTTACACCAAAGAGTCATTGGCAGAATTCTCCAGTTTTATTTTAATTATAAAAGTAGTTCTTACTATAGAACACACTAAAAGGAAAATTAGTCCCAGAAACCATATGCTGACGTGATAAATTTTCATAATGGTTTGTCTTCCAAACTGTTACATAGGTACATACACATCTATATTAAAACGGGGTGGCTTCTGTACATGCCACTTTGTAACTTGTCTTCTCACCTAACACATGGAAGCATCCTCTAGGGGGCTGGCCCAGACACAGCTCCAGGCAGTTAAGCAAACACCCCAAAATTCTCAAAAATTCTTCCAGGTGAGCCAGAGCCACCCATAGCCCACAGCTGTGTGAACAGCACCCACTAGGACTCCAGCTAGAATTAAGCAAACCCTAATTCTGATGAGAGTAAAATGCCTACAAGGGGCAGAGCCCTTGGGACCACCTGCCCTCAAAATCACCTCCCGCCTGGCCCTGACCTGGCCCTGCCTCATGGCGACACTAGTGAACAGTGAGAACAGACACCTGTCCCTGTTGAAGGACTTTGGAGACACCCTTCCATGATCTCATGGAGCAGTTCTATTTATAGACTGGAAATTAAAAGCCAGTGACCCAGGCTAGGAAAGATAATGAGTAAATGGTGGAGATGGGCAGTGACCTGGTTCTTTGATTCCCGCTTCCAATTAAAGCTCCATTCAGTACAACCTCTTATTCACATAGGACGATGGAATTCAGTCCATGAGATGGGGGTTGCTGGACCACTTGCCACTCCTACCTCTGCAACTTTGAGCAAGACATGGACCCCTGCCAACCTCAGTGGCCGGCATCAGCCGTGAGGATTGTTGTGGAATGTTCCACGCTGCCGTGGAGGCCTATGAGGGATCCCTTGGGAAGAGCAGGCACACCACCTGCATATGCTGGAGATGTGCCACATGCCAGCCTTTTCCCCTCAGCCCCAGAGCAGGCTGCACAACACTAAGACCTTTCAGAGGGGACATCTGTCTGCAAGGTCACCCTAAATGCCTGAGTTTCATGATGGTCATTGATCATTTCCAGGCAGAAACCTTGCCAATGCTGCACGTGGTTTTAATAAACCCACAGGGTGAAGCCCTTGCCCTTGTGTGATTTTCACATACATAGTAGCAATACTCACAGAGGAAACGGAAGCCCTTCCTGGCACTCCTGTAGGACTGAGCCCCTTAACCGCAGTGATTCTGTGGGGCTGACTCCCCAGCTGGTAGGGCACCTCCTCAAGAGATGCAGGGGAGTGAGGTGGGCTCCTCCATCCATCTGTGCAGTTTCCTCCCCAGAAATCCAGCAGCCCCCCACCTCGTGCTCCCCTCTCCAGGAAGAAATAGGAAGATGCCTGGCTTTCCCTCCTGGGTACATGTTTTGCAGTAGAGGCGGCACTGTGGCCAATGGTCCAAGGAAAGATCTGAAGAGAAAAGGGATATTGGTGTTGCCTGCAGGTCAGCAGTCAGCAGGTATATCCTTTTTTTTTTTTTTTTTTTCTTTTTTTGAAACAGAGTCTTGCTCTGTCATCCAAGCTGGAGTGCAGTGCCGTGATCTCGGCTCACTGCAACCTCTGCCTCCTGGGTTGAAGTGATTCTCCTGTCTCAGCCTCCCAAATAGCTGGGATTACAGGGGCTCACCACTGTGCCCGGCTAATTTTTATATTTTTAGTAGAGACAGGGTTTCTCCATGTGGGCCAGGCTGGTCTCGAACTCCTGGCCTCAGGTGATCTGCCCACCGCAGCCTCCCAAAATGCTGGGATTACAGGTGTGAGCCACCGTGCCAGGCTCGGTGTTCTTAAGTGGGCCTCATACGTGCCAATTCACAGAAATGAACCCTGATTGTATGGTAAGCCCATTTTCCCAGGAAGCAGGGTTTCTTTTAAATTACATAACCCATTTAGATATAAAAGTCTCTAGTGGTATAAGTGGACTCATTAAATGCCTACCATTAAGTAATGTATTGATGTAGTTACACATTCATATTTAAAGTTATGCATTATAAACATTCAAATTCAGAAATGTTACTATTTTTTCTTTTTTTTTATCTTTTATTTTTTCTTTTATTATACTTTAAGTTGTAGGGTACATGTGCACAATGTACAGATTTCTTACATAGATATACATGTGCCATGTTGGTTTGCTGCACCCATCAACTCGTCATCCACATTAGGCATTTCTCCCAATGCTATCCCTCCCCCAACCCCCACCCCCTGGCAGGCCCCCCGGTATGTGATGCTCCCCACCGTATGTTCAAGTGTTCTCTCATTGTTCAGTTCCTACCTATGAGTGAAAACATGCGGTGTTTGGTTTTCTGTCCTTGTGATAGTTTCTGTGAATGATGGTTTCCAGCTTCATCCATGTCTGTGCAACGGACATGAACTCATCCTTTTTTATGGCTGCATAATATTCCATGGTGTATATGTGCCACGTTTTCTTTTTATTATACTTTAAGTTCTAGGGTACATGTGCACAACGTGCAGGTTTGTCACATATGTATACATGTGCCATGTTGGTGTGCTGCACCCATCAACTCGTCAGCACCCATCAACTCATCATTTACATCAGGTAAAACTCCCAATGCCATCCCTCACCTCATCCCCCTCCCCATAATAGGTCCTGGCGTGTGATGTTCCCCTTCCCATGTTCAAGTGATCTCATTGTTCAATTCCCACCTATGAGTGAGAACATGCAGTGTTTGATTTTCTGTTCTTGCGATAGTTTGCTGAGAATGATGGTTTCCAGCTGCATCCATGTCCCTACAAAGGACACGAACTCATCCTTTTTTATGGCTGCATCGTATTCCATGGTGTATATGTGCCACATTTTCTTAATCCAGTCTGTCACTGATGGACATTTGGGTTGATTCCAAGTCTTTGCTACTGTGAATAGTGCCGCAATAAACATACATGTGCATGTGTCTTTATAGCAGCATGATTTATAATCCTTTGGGTATATACCCAGTAATGGGATGGCTGGGTCAAATGGTATTTCTAGTTCTAGATCCTTGAGGAATCGCCATACTGTTTTCCACAATGGTTGAACTAGTTTACAATCCCACCAGCTGGTTGGGCTGCACCCCCAGACCAGCACCAATTGTCCGGCACCCCCAGTGAGATGAACCCAGTACCTCAGTTGAAAATGCAGAAATCACCCGTCTTCTGTGTTGCTCGCGCTGGGAGCTGGAGGCTGGAGCTGTTCCTATTCAGCCATCTTACTCCAGGACTCTACTGTTTTCTTTAGTGTGTTATAAAATGGAGCCCTTATGAAATGGATGCATTGAGGTCAAAACAGGTGAATATAAGCAGTTTTGTATGGTGCAACCTAGTGATTGCAATCTTGGTCTCATCGTCACCAGCTCCACTTTGAGTCACCTGTCGGTTTGCCAGAGGACACATGGTCATATCTGACTTCACTCAAATGCTGCCCTTTTTCAGTCTGTGTCCTGCTGTCAGTGGACAGGTTGCATGGTTTTGCAGGGGATTGGCATGACTTTTCTCTGCATTTAGCTTTCGGCTCTGTGGCTTTGTTCTGCATTGGGAACACTGGCCTTTTCCTTCATCCACCACGTTTGTGTGGACTCTCAGTTTCTGGGTACAACTACTTACCAGATTGCTTTCATAAGTGATTTTTTTTTTTTTTTTTTTTTTTTTTTGAGACGGAGCCTCGCTCTGTTGCCTAGGCAAGAGTGCAGTGGCGCAATCTCGGCTCACCACAACCTTCACTTCCCGAGTTCAAGCGATTTTCCTACCTCAGCCTCCCAAGTAGATGGCATTACAGGTGCACACCACCATGCCTGGCTAATTTTTGTATTTTTAGTAGAGACAGGGTTTCACTATGTTGGCCAGGCTGGTCTCAAACTCCTGACCTCATGATCCGCCAGCCGTAGCCTCGCAATGTGCTGGGATTACAGGCGTGAGCCACCGTGCCTGGCCTCTAAAAAGAATTTTGACCGAAAGCCTTTGCTCCCTTACCTTCAGGCATACCTGTCATCTGGCTATAAACTGCAGTCAGGGCTGCGTCTGGATGTTGTTCTTGCTTAGTTCTACGTATTTGTGTGTGCAAAGACACAACTACTCCTTAACAGGAAGAAAAGAGAGCTCTTTGCATTCTCCACAGGGCCCTGCGGGGAGGTTCAGGTTAAGTCAGAGGCTCTTGGTTCTGAATGCCCATTGTAACCACTTGGAGAACTTTCAACACACTGAGCCCTCAGTCCTGGGACCTCCTCCACCATCTGATTGTATTGGTGTGGGATTTTTCAAAGCTCACCAGGTAAGCTCCATGCAGTAAATCCCAGTGTGCAGCCAGCTTCCTCCAAGGTGCCCCCAACGCCAACAGGGCAAGAGTCACGTTGCTGTAGCGCCTGTCCTGTGTTCAAGGCGGGAACCTCCTTGTGCGACTTCATCCCTCAACCTCAGCACTCCTCAAACTTCCATGTGCCTGATGCTGACTGCTGGGTCTGGGATGGAGCCCTGAAATCTGCATGTGTAATGTATGTATTTGTAAGGTCATAAGCAGCCTCCGAAGGGTTTATCTAAGAAAGGAACAAGGCATGAAGTGGAGGCCCTAGGGCTGGCCTGGCCTGTTGGGTCAGAGCCCGGGTTCCAGTTTGAACGTGCCGGGGGCCCACAAGGGAGCTGCTTGTGGTTTTCACACCTCCTTTGTGAGCTGAAAAAACCGGTGCCCCTTTAGAGCAACATTCCCTCTGAATGTTTATCATTCTAAAGTGAAAAAAGACACACAAAACATGAACCTGCTTGTCAGGCAAGGAAGCTGAGGAATCTGTCTGGCTTGCAGAAACCCCTCCTGGGAGCAGACAGCCCTCCCAGGCACAGATGGGACACCACCGCCTCCCACGCGGCCTGTGTCTAGAGACTCCGCATGGCCCCCAGGAAGGTCCTTTCTCCGACAAGGCCAGGGTCAGGACCAAGAGTGAGGACATGGGAAGCACAGGACCTGCAGGGCACCTGCCTCCGTCACCACGTGTGGCATTCAGAGAACAAGGCTGCTCCAGGCCCTGCTCCCCTCTCTCCACCCCAAGGTGCCATTACTAACTCCGGCTGGGCTGCCGACCTGGTTTTGCTGAGTGCTCTCAGAACCCTGTAAATCAGGGGTTGTGTGGGCTCTGGTAGACACCAGACAGAAAGTATATTCATGGACCTGGCTGTCTTCCTGGGAAGAGGCCAATGTAAGGGAGAAGAGACCGTTCCAAGGGCTCCTGGGAGAAAGCAAGGGCCAAAAAGCTCAAGAGCAGGATCTGAGTAGAGGATGCAGATACCTGGCCAGTTCCTGCCTGGGAAATGCTTTAAAGAGTGTGAAGAAAGGCCGGGCACGGTGGCTCACTCCTATAATCCCAGCACTTTGGGAGGCCGAGGCAGGCAGATTGCCTGAGGTCGGGAGTTCGAGACCAGTCCAGCCAACATGGTGAAACCTTGTCTCTACTAAAAATACAAAAAAGTTAGCTGGGTGTGGTGGCGGGTGCCTATAATCCCAGCTACTCAGAAGGCTGAGGCAGGGGAATCGCTTTAACCAGGGAGGCGGAGGTTGCAGTGAGCAGAGATTACGCCACTGCACTCCAGCCTGGGTGACAGAGCAAGACTCCATCTCAAAAAAAAAAGTGAAGAGGAGGGACGGAGAACAGGACCACAGAGCAAAGTCTTACCAGGTCCACTCCTTGGGAATTTGGGGGCCTCTGCTCAACTTCATTGACCTGGTTTTAGCGAACACGCCACCTCCTCATGCTAGGGCTGGAGATACTAGCAGCCAGGGATGTGTGTCTAAATGAACACTGTCAGCCACATGTTAGTGCGTGACTCTGGTATGCAAGAAAGGTTGTACTTCATTTTCTTCTACTTAATTCTAAGCCCCAATCCTCCAGGCTTGTGGGAAATTCAGCCCCAGTCATTACCGGGCTCTTCTCCATGCCCACGACTGGGCAAAGGCCCCAGAGCCTCATGCAGCAGATAGTGCTGGGGAGACCGCTGTGGTCATCAGGCCCAGTCCTTCCTGGGGGCCACCAAGCCATGCTGCTCACCATCTCAGAAACTTCAGAGGCTGGAGCAGAGGCGAGCGGTGGAATGCAGCTAGCAGGAGGTAGGATTTCAGCAGGCGTCTCACATCTAAGTAACTTGCTGTTACCAAGTACCAAAGCCTGGGTGGCTTAAACGTTTAATTCCTTACAGTTCTGGAGGTGGAGGGTCAAAATCAAGGTGCTGACAAATCCGGTGTCTAGTGAAGACCCTCCTCCTGATGTACAGACCACCGTATCCTCTCATGGTGGAGAGTGAGCGAGCTTGGGTCTCTTTCCCTTCTCACACTATTCCCAGCGTGGAGGCTCCACCCTCATAACAGCTAACCCTACTCACCTCCCAAAGCCCCCACCTCCATGGCTCCAACATCTGCATTTTGCAGAGACACAAACATGCATTCCATAACATCTTGAAAGTCTTCCATCAGGCAGCTGCTGTTTTTGCCCTGAATGATTGCAAGTGCCTGGGCATGACATATGCCCCAGCCCAGGGGGAGCCGCATTGTGAGGCCATCGTCTCAGCCCCCCACTCAGGCTGTCCTGTCTCCGCAGTGCTCATCGACCTGCGGGAAGGGCCTGCAGTCCCGGGTGGTGCAGTGCATGCACAAGGTCACAGGGCGCCACGGCAGCGAGTGCCCCGCCCTCTCGAAGCCTGCCCCCTACAGACAGTGCTACCAGGAGGTCTGCAACGACAGGATCAACGCCAACACCATCACCTCCCCCCGCCTTGGTGAGTGTCTTCACTGGCCCCGGTTCCCCGGGGGCTGCTGTCTCCTACCCAGTGAGTCCTCCCTGATGGTGAGGTTCTTTCAGCTAGAAAGCCCCCTTCTTGGGCCTCACTTGTCACACAAGGCTGACATGTGTCAGTTCTGTAGAAGAGGTTTCAAAGATGGAATTCCATTCCCTGTTGTGGAACTGGTGTTTGCTTACTGCTGTCTCAAACACAGGACCCTGAGCATCCCCCTCACCCTTTTGCCCAACACAGAAGGATGTTCCACAGACATTGTAGGTTTCCTGTGCATGAGGAATGTGAAGGGAAGTGCTTCTTTCTAGAAATGAAAGCTCCAGGGACATCCTTCATGATGCCGTGAGGATGCACACGTGGGGCACACCCCAGGCTGATGCTCGAGCGGCAGACAGGTGTGGTGGAGGGCTGCAGACTGTGTGCGTGGTTTGGCCCTGGGTGCTCAGAACCTGGCCTCTTACCAGTTCATGCCCCAGGTCAGTGGTGAGACGAGGAGACGAGGAGCACTTAAAGATCTGGCCGGGTGTGATGGCACACGCCTGTAAATCCCAGCACTTTGGGAGGCCGAGATGGGTGGATCCCTGAGGTCAGAAGCTCAAGACCAGCCTGACCAACACAGTGTAACCCTGTCTCTATTAAAAATACAAAAAGTAGCCAGGCGTGGTGGCACGTGCCTGTAGTCCCCACTACTCAGGTGGCTGAGGCAGGAGAATCGCTTGAACCCAGAAGGCAGAGGCTGTAGTGAGCCGAGATTGCGCCACTGCACTCCAGCCTGGGCGACAGAGTGAGACTCTGTCTCAACACATACAAAACAATGATATAATTCCTTTTAACAGAGTTTCTGTTTTGCTAAATAGAAGTCCCTGAGAAATATTTTCCTACCTGAGGCTGGAAACTCACTGAAATGCAGGGGATTTGTAGCATCTTTGTTCAAGGGGAGGCCTTTGGGCTGGCGGAAGTATAGTTGTGGCTTTTGCAAGCACGGGCCTGCTTGGTGACTTCCAGAGACCACCCTCAAGCAGGGCCTTCTCTCTGTACAATCAAGACCCTGAAGGATATTTGGGCCACTTGTATGTCTTGGACCTCATGCTTTTTGGGGTCCTTTGATGTTCACTGTTCCATGTCGTCCTGTTTTATAAATGCCTACAATAATGGTACCCTCAGCCACAGAACAGTAAGTGTCACTTAGCTTGGAAGCAAGGTGGCCTGTGCCCTCTTCCCTGGAGAGGCAGCCAGACCACCACGCTGTCATGTGGTTGGGTTTGGATGCAAGGGTGCGTCCCTGTGACAGAAAGTGGCACCCCCAGTGCCCTGGGAGGCATAGCCTAATCAGTGCATAGGGTTGACATGTGCACAAGGGTGAGGGAGCCCAGACGGTGGGACCACAAGCCCTCCCTGGGCGTGCATCAGGACATGCCTAGGCCATCCCTGACCCTGGGTGTTCTCTTTTGTCCCCTTAGCTGCTCTGACCTACAAATGCACGCGAGACCAGTGGACAGTGTATTGCCGGGTCATCCGAGAAAAGAACCTCTGCCAGGACATGCGGTGGTACCAGCGCTGCTGCCAGACCTGCAGGGACTTCTATGCAAACAAGATGCGCCAGCCACCGCCAAGCTCGTGACGCGCAGCCCCGGGGGTCGCTCAAGGCTCAGACTCGAGGTCTGAAACCCGCCCACCCCCAAGCGTACCAGCCTTGCGGCCATGCCCCCACAAGGCTACCACAAGAATACAACTGCATAGAACATGAGTGTGGACTTGACGTTTGCCATTAAAGCTTCTGTACTTAATATATTGTTAACAGCCACTGGATGGCTTTCTACAGTGAGGAAAAAGTAGGCATGAGTCACAAAATAACTTTAATTTCTAGGATTCCAGGTACCTCGAAGGGGAGCACCTCTGGCAGACAACCGTCAAGAGAGAGACATCATTTAGTGTTCCTGTCTTGGCTCGCTTTCGACATTTGAATTCCCAGTGCTTGGTATATCATGGAGGAAACATCCCCAAAACGAGACATGTTAGAAGAGGCTTTATTCTGAAAGCCGGCGACACCCTGGAGGGAGGGGCAGGTGTTGGTGAGCCTCTACCCGTGGCTTCTCTGGAGAGGGCCGGGCTGCTGAGCCCACGTTTTCTCTTCATCTACCTTTTTGACCACATGAGAACCAGGACATTGCCTCCATGCCTGTCTCTGACAACATAGTCTCTAAATCCTAGGTGTTGCCTTGGAAGTCTCGTCCCTGAGAGTGTAAATCTATGTATGCCAACGAGGACAACAGTGCCACGCAGTTCACACCACCCACATAGGAAGAATGTTCCAAGAGAGTCTGGGTTTGGGGAAGCATCTAATTTTCAGAGCTCTGCTGTCCACCGTGTAGGGAAACAGAAGGGCCTTTCTTCAAGCTGCTGTGAAATGGGAAACGGTAATTGTGGTGATGGGGTTGCTGCCTAAGGCAAAGGTAAGCTTGGGCCAGCTTCGTTGGGGCAGATGGGCATCTGCCCCACCTTCCGGGAGCATCCACTCTGGCCCGCACTTCCTAAAGCTTTGCACCTTAGAGATGCTGTACCACATCCCAGTGGCTTTCTACCAACCTTGGCCATTTATCTGAAGACGACATTTGGGACCTCTGAGGACAAAAACCCAGGCCTAGGATGTATAGAGCAAGGCCTGACTGCTCTATCCTGGCACGGAGCAGCCTGATGTGGCAGGACCAGGGGAGGAACGCCATCCGGCCCGCACTGCTGCACACCCACTGAGCCTTCCTGTAGCCCAGACTTTGTGGTAGCCATTATCATCACGCCTGTCATCACTGACCCGTCTTCTTGGTGGGGCAAGGATGATGCATGATGAAGGTCCTTCCCTCCTGCAGCCCCCTCACGCCTGGTAGCAGATGAACAGAGTGGCCTCTTTGAGAACAGAGGATGGTAGAACTCTGCCTGCAAGGAGGCCGGGAAGGCTGGAAACAGAGACCCTAGATGCCAGGAGGCCTGTTTTGCTCACCAACTTGGTGGGCATTTCATGGGTGCTTATGTTCTAGGACTTTACCATAAGAAACACACCTCCTCCCCGATTTCAGACAGAAGGTCTCACTTGGACTAATTTCCATGGGATCATCTCCCAGTGCTTCTTGATTTATTGGTGCTGTGTTTCTGTGTTTTGTTTTGTTAAATGTCACAACAGTAGAGTTAGCTTAAATCAGAAAGAAACCTCTCTGCGTTCTCCACCCTGTCTGACGAGCTGTGTTTGTGTTTGGACTACCCCAGAGGCAGAGAAGCGGTAGGGATGTCAGGGAATTTACTCACTTCCACTTGAATCAACGAGACGTGTTGAGAAACTTCCGTGGGTGCTCTGTGGAAAGAACTGAGAGTGTCAGGATGGAGCGGCCCACCCTCACCCCGGGGCCTGTGCAGAACGCTGTCCTCCCCGTCAGGCCTGGCCACCAGCAGACTCCCCTGAATTCCCATTTTCACAAAGCCCTCAAAATTTTCGGGGAGCTGAGATTCCATTTCCTTCATCCCCAAATGAACTGTTAATTCACCAAAAGACATTTAGACTTTTGCAGCCAAGAAGCAGAGCTGAGCTAGCTCACTAAGGAAGCCTTAGCTTGGTCTCCTGCATGGGCCCCGGGCCTCTAAATATGCCCCCTGGTCACCCTGGCAAGGGCCCCACACCCTCAGAATGTAAAGGATTGATTGGGTTATTGTCAGACACCCCCATTAGTTCCCCTAAAGTCTGCATCTTTGGAGCTCTTTTAGCTCATCTTTTTTTTGTTGTTTTTTTTTTTTTTTTTTTTTTTTTTTTTTTTTTTTT